>NC_089647.1:116740336-117057003 GCF_037042795.1 Molothrus aeneus | reverse complement strand
ATTCCACAGAACCCCCAAATCCCTGGTGCTGGCCCAGCCCTGCCAGCCCATGCAGTGCCAGCTGTGCCCCATGGGCACCTTGTCCCCAGCCCAGAGCACTCAGTGCCACCTGCAGGGGACACCTGCAGGGCTGGGCACTGCAAAGCTCCCTGGGCAGCCCCTGCCAAGGCCTGAGCTCCCTTTCCATGGGCAAATTGCTGCTGCTGTCCAAGCTGAGCCTGCCCTGGCCCAGCCTGAGGCCGTTCCCTCTGCTCCTGTCCCTGTTCCCTGGGAGCAGAGCCCGACCCCCCCGGCTGTGCCCTCCTGGCAGGGACTTGTGCAGAGCCACAAGGGCCCCTGAGCCTCCTTTGCTCCAGCCCCAGCCCCTGCCCAGCTCCCTCAGGGATTCTGCAGCCCCTGCCCAGCTCCCTCAGGGATTCTGCAGCCCCTGCCCAGCTCCCTCAGGGATTCTGCAGCCCCTGCCCAGCTCCCTCAGGGATTCTCCAGCCCTTTCCCAGCTCCCTCAGCCTCTTCTTTGCTCACGAGGGGCTGATTCCAGCAGAAATGGAGCAGCTCAATCGGGATGTGGAGGAAACACCACCCAGTTCTGCCCTGTCCCCTCTCCTCCCGGTCAGGCAGGGAGGGAGATCCTGGCTGTGGGGGCATCTGGGGCAAAATTCCTGCTGCCCTGCACAAAACCATTTCCCCCGCTGCTCCCGCTGGGAATCCCTGGGCCTATTCAGAGCGGGGCTGGGGACAACAAGAGCCCCGCGACCATCTGGGGACAGCCGGGGCTGGCCGAGCGGGGGCCGCGCCCAGCCGGGCCGGCAGAAGGGGCGAGGCAGGGGGAACGCAGCCCTTAGAAAGACATTTTCTGATGATTATTTTGGGAAACCTTCTGGTAATCCCCAGTCAATCTGCATGCTAATAGAGGTCATTTACCAAAGCGGAGTACCGGGGGAAGCTTTGCATAATAACGACGTGAGTTTGATTTGATACTAAAACTTTTCAACTGTTCCATCAAAGGCAGGGCTGAGTTTCTGCGGGGAGGGAAAAAAAATGGCATTGAATGGCAGGAGTGAATCTGGACACAGTTAAAGGGAGCTCTTTTTGATCAATTAGACCTCTCTGTGATGTCATCTTTATTACTTATTCTAATGAGATGGGGGTTGTAAAAAGGATTGGGGAGTGAAATCCATTGATAATCTCCTTAGCACCGGGGATAATATCCGGGGTTTCTCCCCCACATCGAGAGCTCTAAGCTGCTCTAATATACTTTAAGACTTCTCAGTATCTCCCTATTCTCGAGGAAGATGATTTTTCTCTCCCCGATGGGTGTAGGGCTGTTCCCTCTCTGAATCGCTCCCGGAGAGATTTCCAGCTGCACTTGTTTTTATTCAGCGCTGGTTTTTGCGCACAAAAGGCTGGGTTTAACCCCAGCTCGGCGCTGTCTGCTGCAGGGGTAGCTGCAAATCTCCTCCTGCCGAACCTCGGGGCTGCACTGAGGCAGACACACACACACACACACACACACACACGGGATCTGCTCCGAGGCAGAGAATAAATCCCATTTCCTTCCCCAGGGAGCTCTGCCGGAGCATCCACCCAGCGCTGGGCTCCAAACTGTGCTCAGGGCACAGCCGGGCACCCCTCAGCCCCCAGCCGCTCTAAAAGTGCTCAGTGGGGTGATAACATCACCGAAAGGAGGAAATTCACGGCGCTCGGGATGGGAGCTGCGCTCTTTGTGCTCGGATCTTCCCGAGCGTCACCAGCAGAGAGGAACTCGCGGGTCCCAAACCCTCTGGAAAACGCCAAGGAAAAGGATCCGGGCTGGCATGGAATAAAGGGAAATTCAGACTGCCGGGGAGTTACAGGCACTGCTTGGGTGGGGTTGACAGAGATAGAGGAAAAGAGGTGAAAAAAGGGAGGGAGGGAGGCGAAGGGAATAAAGACTCAAAAAAGGAGACGGAGATGGAAAGAGGGAAAGAAAGGAGGAAGGAAAGAATGGAAAAGGAAAGAGAGAAATCAAGAGAAAAAATAAACAAAGAAAAATGCAGGGAGAGAGAAGAAGGGAAGGGAAGGGAAGGGAAGGGAAGGGAAGGGAAGGGAAGGGGCCCTCGTGGACCAAGGATAAGCAGAGAGCAGCCTGGGCTAAAGCCGAGGGATCTGGGCAGGAGCTGCAGAGGGAATTCCGGTGGTTTGTCTGGAGGACAAGGACAAACACCCATCAGGTTGTGACAGAGGGAGGACAAAGCCAGACCTGCCAGGAGGAGCCAAAAGCTGCACCTTGTTTGTGGTGAGAAGCCTTTAGGAATTCTCATTCCCGAGGCGTGTCCTGAGGCTGCTCCTGCCCGCAGCCACCCGGCCCAGCTGGGGACACTCGCTGCTGTCCCCTGGCCGCTGGTGCTGTCACAGCCCGGCCGGGGGAGCTCTGCTGTGTCCCCTGGCCAGAGCCTGTCCCGCGGGGCTGCCGCACACATCTCTTCATGAAAAATCCTTTCCTTGGGATCTTTTCTCCTGAGAAGCTGAGAGGCCTCAGGAACAAAATGTACCCAATGGTTATCTGCTGCTGTGGAATGCAACAGGTGCATCTGGGATTGGGCTCATGTGGCTGTTTCTAATTAATGCCAATCACAGCCCAGCTGGCTCGGAGACTGTCCGAGCCACAAACCTTTGTTATCATTCTTCCTTTTCTATTCTTAGCCAGCCTTCTGATGAAATCCTTTCTTCTATTCTTTTAGTATAGTTTTAATATAATATACACCATAAAATAATAAATCAGCCTTCTGAAACATGGAGTCAGATCCTCATCTCTTCCTCAATCCAGGAACCCCCGTGAACACCAGCACACGGGGCAGCTCCCACATCTCCTGCCAGCATCGCCTCGGGAGCTGCTGCTGCTCTGTCCCCCCGGTCCCCTGCTGTCCCCTCCTATCCCCTCCTGTCCCCTCCTATCCCCTCCTGTCCCCTGCTATCCCCTGCTGTCCCCTCCTGTCCCCTGCTGTCCCCCGCTGTCCCCTGCTGTCCCCAGCAGCCTCCGGGCCAGGTGGGCTCTCCCGGGGGCTCCGTGCCCGTTCATTTGCATCGCTGCCGGCAGGGGAGCCGAGGCTGACGCGGTGTCCTGACCCTGTCTCACACAGATGCCAAGCTGTCCCCGCCCGTCCCCCCCGCGGCTTGATGGGACCCGCGTGTCCCCTCCGGAGGGGCACACGGGGGGCAGCCCTGCAGCCTGCGGGGTCCGATCCGGGCAGCTCTGGGCGTGTCCCAGCCTGGCTCTGCCTCCCTGCTGTCCCCTGCTCCTGTGGGGACAGGCAGAGGTGAGGGACACCAGCCCTGGGTAACACAGCAGGGCCAGCACCCCCTGCAGATCCCCAGGGCATCCCCAGTGTGGGGGACAGCAATGGATCCCCAGGGCATCCCCAGTGTGGGGCCATGGCAATGGATCCCTACAGGATCCCCCAGTGTGCGGTCATGGCAATGGATCCCCAGTGTGGGATACCAGCCCCAGATCCCTGGGGATCCCCAGTGTGGGATACCAGCCCCAGATCCTCAGGGGATCCCCAGTGTGGGGTGACAGCAGTGGATCCCCAGTGTGGGGTCATGGCAATGGATCCCCAGTGTGAGGTCTCAGCCCCAGATCCTCAGGAGATCCCCAGTGTGGAGTGACAGCAATGGATCCCTACAGGATCCCCCAGTGTGGGGTGACAGCAATGGATCCCTACAGGATCCCCCAGTGTGGGGTTACAGCAATGGATCCCCAGTGTGGGGTCTTGGCAATGGATCCCCCAGTGTGGGGTCCCCATGGGATCCCCTCTGAAGGGTCTGTGGTCCTTGCAGGGGGATGCATGGGGCCATCCCAGCATTTTGCTCCTCCAAGCTGTTCCTCAGGAGCAGCTCACGGGGGAGGAGTTGGCATCCCTGGCACTGCTGCCCTGCAGAGCCCGGGCCAGCCGGGTGCCAGCGCTGGTGGCTGGGCAGTGCCAGGGCAGGGCTCAGCTGTCCCTGTCCCTGTGCCTGTGGGCACGGCTCTGCCCCATCTGCCCGGCCCTGACAATGCCGCCACAGTCCCCCCGCAGCTCGTGCAAGGACAACAAAAGTGCCAATTAATGGAGAGTTGTCAGATGCTGCCAGGGCTCACGGGCCCAGGCGGGGACACAACTGTCACCGTGGTGGGCAGGAGGACAAGGCAAGAGCTCTCAATCGGTTTAGGGGCTTAAAAGCAGTGACTCACCAACAGACAGTCATTGATTTTATGGTTGGGCAATAATTACTGCATTGTTTGGGGGTGTCAATGCCACTCTGTTCCCTGACAGTGGCCTTGTCCCCTCACAAATGATTTCTATCGAATGAAGAAGACAAATCCGAGAGGGAGCGTTCCTGGGGATGGGCTTGCAGAGGGCAGCTCCAGGAGAAAACCTGATTTCCAGACCATGAGCCAAACCCTGGGCCTTCCCCTCACTGAGTCCGTGGGTTTAACCCAGGACCTAAAGGGGGTGCAGTGGAGAGCACAAAACCTCTGATATTCCCTGTGTTCCCAGGGCTGACACGGCCAGGACGGAATTTCAGCCGTGGGAATGGGCTCCCAGAGGTGTAAAACAGGAAAAGGAGTGATTCCCACACACCAAGGAGGAGCCCCAAGCCCATTTCCAGGGGAACCACCAGGGGCTTTGCTCTGTGGGGCTGATGTCCCTGGGCTCAGCTCCCTGCTGCTGCTCCAGGGCTGCTTTGGGGGAGCAGGGCCGGTGTTACCCTTTGGGAATTTGGCTGACAGCTCTGCCAGGAGTCCCACTGCACCCAGGATGAGGAATTCCAGGGAAGTCAGGTCCATCTCTGCCATTCCATCCCCGACAAATGGGCTCAGAGAAGTTTTTTTCTCTAATAAATCAGGGGTGGTGTCCAGGTGGGACACGGTGGTTCCCTGAGGTGTTCCCAGCAGGGAAGGACGGCTTGGGCACATCCCAGCCCCCTGAAATGGTAAAAAAAGGTTAGAAACTGTTGTAAAATAGTTGATAGATCGTTAAGCACAGCACTGTTAGTTTGGTTGTTATATTGTGAAAGGGGTTAAAGGGCAGTTATAGGAAATGTGGTACTCAAGGTACCATAACACACCTCAGTAAAGTGCACCACGAGCCAGCCTGGACAGAGCTGCAATGGCCAATCAAGGCCTAAAACCTTCATGCAAATGAAGGATGCAAACAGAAACCAATCCAGAGGGACGAAAAACAGGAAAAAAGGGGCTTCTGACCCAGGGAAGGTGTGCTGCTCCATCGGGGACATCACTACAGGCCTTGCAGCATCCTCATGGGAACGCTCCTGCTCGGCCCGAGGGCCCCCTTGCTTTGGGCCTTTCTTTTATTATAACAAATGCTGAAATCACTTTAGCACCAGGAGCCTGCTCTCATTTTTATCAGAAACACCACAGAGAGGAGCAGCCCTCCCTCCTGGAGAGACTGGGACAGCACCCAGGGCTCTGAGTGCCCTCCCCAGAGCTGCCCTGTGCCCCTGGGCAGGAGAATCCCTGGGCAGGAGAATCCCTGGGCAGGGCAGTCCCTGGGCAGGGCAATCCCTGGCTGTCCCCGTGGCTGTGCTGTCCCCCTGGCAGTGCCCTGGCCGTGCCCTGGCAGTGCCCTGGCTGTGCTGTCCCCCTGGCCGTGCCCTGGCCATGCCCTGGCCGTGCCCTGGCTGTGCCCTGGCTGTGCTGTCCCCCTGGCCGTGCCCTGGCTGTGCCCTGGCAGTGCCCTGGCTGTGCCCTGGCTGTGCCCTGGCCGTGCCCTGCCTGCCCAGAGCTGCCGTGCCCGGGCAGCGCCGCCGCCGTTGGGCACCCCCAGGTCTGCGGGCTCCGTTCTGTGGCAGACTCGGCTCTCCCGCATCTGCCAAAGCCAACACGTTCCCCCACCTCTGCCCGGCTCCCCTCCCGCTGCTGGGGACCCTGGTGGCTCCTTTCAATGGCTGTTTTCTTTCTGCTTAAGACAGCCCTGCTTCTCTGCGGGGAGAAAGGCCCCGTTTGTGGGGCGCAGCTGCATCTCAAAGGTACATTGTTGGCCAGTTATGAATTTGCATGCCTTTACTAATGTGTGGAAACAGGAGAATTCTTTTGCTTTTTTAATCGAAATTGATGTTATTCCTCTGCCAGTGGTACCCGAGGAACTGTTTTGTTCCATTTCCTCTCCTTTCATGCAGCCCTATTTATGTTTCGATCTGGTTTGCTGCCACCAAGAATCATTGTCACTGCCACCAGTGGCTCGGCCCGGCCAAGTCCAGCAGCTGTGTGTTTAATGCCTCCCCTCACTAAGGTTTATTTCCTTGACAACATGAGCTTGTTTGAACCAACTTTCCTCCCTTTAAGAAGAAAGAAAGAAAGAAAGAAAAAGTCCCTTTCCAGTGTTGCTTTTTATTTTTTTTTCCTATTTTCCTCCTTTTTTTTCCCCCCCGTTTTGTTTCTTTTTTTTTTTTTCTTTCCTTTTTAGCTGGCAGACAGGAGTGGGACTCTGGGCTGTGAATCCTGGGGCTACCCCCGGTTATTGCTGGCCGGTCCCCACTTCCCCCCGCCCCAGCAGCCGGGCCCGCTCCTCATTCCCCTCCCCATCCCCAATGGAATACCTAGGTGGCCAAACGGGACCCGCTGACCTCTATATCCTGTTCCTTTCTCCGCGCTTTGCTGCCAGTTTCCTGGATAAAAGGCGAGAGTGAGAGATAATTAACAAAAAACATGGCCCTCGGACAATGAAACAACTGGCCTTGGCCAGCCAGAAATTTATCCTGGTTTTCTAGGTGAACTTTCTCCCATCAATCTTTCCTTTAACCTCCGTGTTAGTGGAAGCAATAGGAACACCCCCTCCCCTCCCCCGAGCAAATGCTTTCTTTTGAGGGGGAACAAAACCCGGGATCGGCGAGGGCCGAGGTAAAATCTGGGTGGTATCGTGCGGCCGCACAAAGCCCACACTGTTCCCCGGGCCGGGGCCGCTGTTTTACAACAGGGGAGGGGAGAGCCTCAATGGGCCGATGATGTGAAACAATCCCCGCGATTCAGGCCGACAAACCCATCCTCTGTTCCGCCGGGCCGGCCACAAAGAGCGGCACAGCGGCACCGAGGGGATCCGGCCCCGGGCACAGCAGCGCCTCGGGAAAATCCTCAGCGGCTGCTGGGGGATGCCCGGGGTTTTATCCCTCGGGATTTCATCCCCCGCCTTCCAAAGCCCTTCTGGGGGATGCCCGGGGTTTTATCCCTCGGGATTTCATCCCCCGCCTTCCAAAGCCCTTCTGGGGGATGCCCAGGGTTTCATCCCCCGGGATTTCATCCACCGGGCTTTCATCCCCTGCCTTTCAGAGCGCTTCTGGGTGATACCCAGGATTTTATCCCCCGGGATTTCATCCCCAGGTATTTCATCCTCTGGTTTCCAAAGTGCTTCTGGGGGATGCGCAGGCTTTTATACCTCAGGATTTCATCCCCCGGGATTTTATCCCCCCAGATTTCATCCCCACCTTTCAGAGTGCTTCTGGGGGGTGCCCAACGTTTCATCCCCGTGGATTTCATTCCCCAGGATTTCATCCTCCAGCTTCCAAAGTGCTTCTGGGGGATGCCCGGGGTTTCATCCCTCCATGATTTCATCCCCTGGGATTTTATCCCCTGGGCTTTTATGCCCCGAGATTTCATCCCCTGGCTTCCAAAGCGTTTCTGAGGGATGCCTGGGATTTTATTCCCCACCTTTCAGAGTGCTTCTGAGGGATGCTCAGGGTTTTATCCCCCGAGATTTCATCCCCAGCTTTCAGAGCACTTCTGGGGGATACCCGGGATTTTATTCACCACCTTTCAGAGTGCTTCTGGGGGATGGTTGGGATTTTATACCCCGACTTCCACAGCACTTCTGGGGGATGCCCGGGATTTCATCCCTCTGGGTTTCATCCCTCTGGGTTTAATCCCCCGGGATTTCATCCCTCTGGATTTCAGAGCGTTTCTGGGGGATGCCCTCCCCAGGGGGGCTTCATCCCCAGCTTTGGGGTGTCCATGCAGCTCTGGAGCCGGAGGAAGGGCTGGGAATGCTTTGTCCGAGGGGAGATTCACAATGGCCCACGAGTGCCGGCAGCTCCGGCTCCCAAACCCAGCAGTGGCAAAAAAAAGAAAAAAAAAGAAAAAAAAAAGGAAGAGATGGGCGGTGGGCTTGGGAGCAGGCGGACAATGCGGCCCCACTTCAGGTCCCCTCGAGAGGGTATTATGGGCAGGGAAAATATTTGTGCTCTGAAGATGACACTCTCCATTTGTTAATGGCTCTCACCCGGCGCTGATAATCACACCCCGCGCTCTCCTGTCAGTTGTCTGCTGCTTCCCAATTAATGGGGCTTGCTGGGGAAAAGCATCCCTTTTTCTGCGGCCGAGACAATTCCATTGTGTGCACCTACTTGAGAAGAGGGAAAGGTGAATATGAGGGCATGGGGCATTGTAAATTCCCACTAAAACACGAGCTGAAAGAGCACCCCTCCAATAAATTAAGGAGGCTTTCCTCCCGTTGGGAGAGGCACGGTCAGGCTCGAGGGGGAGAATTTGGGGCAGAAATTTAGCATCACTTTTTTGTACAGCCCTATTATCACTTGCAAAAAACCCAAAAACCAAAAAACCCCAAAACCAAAAAACCCACAAAAAAACCCCCAAACCCAAAATATAATTTCCTTTCCTTTAAAAAAGCTGGGGCAGTTGTAAATTTTGTGCACTGGCATGAGAGCCCAGCCAGAAGCATTAATGGGCAGAGACAACAGCAAAATCAACTCCGTGGTGTATTAAATACTAAAAGCTTCCAGAAGTGGGTTTATAAAAAAACCTCGTGTTTTGCTATGCAGGGATTGGTAAAAAGATGAGTAATTTCCTGACAAGAAACAGCCAGGACACTTTCGTTCTTCAAGGACAAAAAAAAATTAAAAACAAACAAACAAACAAAAAAACCCCGAAACCCAAAAAAACCCCAAATTAAAAAAACCCCAACCAAACAAAACAAAAAACCCACAAAAACCACAAAAACCCCCAAGCCAACAAACAAAAAACAAAAAAAGCCCCCCAAAAAGAACAAACAAAAAACGCCAAAACCAATCAAACAAACAAACAACAGCACAAAAATTCTCTTTGTACCTGGATTTAAAGCTGAGCGTCCTTGGTACAAATCCCTCTTGGTGAATGCACAATATTCCCAATTTACACAGTACTCCCAATATACACAACACTCCTGATATACAAAACATTCCAAATATACACAATATTCCTGATACACACAACATTCCCAATGTACACAGTATTCCCAATATACACAATATTCCCAATATACACGATATTCCCAATATAACAACATCCCCAATATGCACAACATTCCCAATATACCAAATATTCCCAATATACACAGTATTCCCAATGTACACAACATTCCCAATATGCACAACATTCCTAATATACCAAATATTCCCAATATACACAGTATTCCCAATGTACACAACATTCCCAATATACACAATATTCCTGATACACACAACATTCCTAATATACCAAATATTCCCAATATACACAGTATTCCCAATGTACACAGTATTCCCAATATACATGATATTCCCAATATACACAATATTCCCAATATAATATACAGAACATTCCAAATATACACAACATTCCCAATATAATATACAGAACATTCCCAATATACACAATAATGTTCCCAATATACAGAATACTCCCAATATACACAATATCCGCAATATCCCCAATATACACAACATTCCCAACATACACAATATTCCCAGTATTCCTGAGATAAAAACAAGGCCACTACAGGGGCATCCCCTCCCAGCAGCCAACCCCTTTATTTCCCATTATTGCTCAGATGTACTTTCAGTTTATTTTCCATTTACTTGCACAGGCTCCAACCCTTTAACAAAACTTCTGGGAGGTTTTGCTCGGTCTTTACCTGGGTCACCCAAGCCAGAGGAACTTTTTGGGAAGACCATCCCTCCTTTGGCTCTGCAGCCTTGAAAATCCCCCTTTGGGGTGAATTCTCTGCCAAACTGGTGCCTGAGGGTTTGAGCTCCTTCTCAGGAATAAACACAAGCCCAGAGGGTCCCAGGTTTCCTCTCTAAAGTGGGAATGGAGCTGAATTTCCACCCTCAGGTGGGAATGGAGCTGAATTTCCTCCCTGAGATGGGAATGGAGCTGAATTTCCTCCCTGAAGCAGGAATGGAGCTGAATTTCCTTCCTGAGATGGGAATGGAGCTGAATTTCCTCTCTAAAGTGGGAATGGAGCTGAATTTCCTCCTTGAGGTGGGAATGGAGCTGAATTTCCCTCCCTGAAGCAGGAATGGAGCTGAGGTTCCCCAGGGAAGAGCCACCACTGCTGGGGATTCCAAGGAACAGATTTTTCTGGGAAACCCATCCAGCTTTTTCCTGTAAGGCTGGCAAGATGGGAAAGGGAAGGCAGAGGAATTGGTGCTGACAGTGCCAGCAGTGCTCCCACAAGGGTTTGGGCTCAAGGGACCAGCAGCCCTGGAGCTGCAGAGGAAACCTCCCCCCCCCCTTGTTAATTATTAATGTCTTCTCTTAAGATATTAATTCTCTTCAGTGTCCCTGCAGGGCTGATCCAATCCCACCATCCCATGGGGAGATGCTGCGCCCAGGGGAGGAGCCAAGCATTCCTACCTGGATCCAATCTGAGGTGCTGGGACAGCCCAGCAGCCTTTGCCCAGGGCATTGCCAGAGGAGCAGCTTCTGCTGCCCTGCATGGCCAGAGGGAGCCCAGGCCCATCTCCAGCAGCCCTGGAGCTGCAGAGGAAAACTCCCCCCTTGTGCAGGATCCCTGCTCCAGCAGAGCCACAGCTGGCACTGCAGGAGGGCTGAGCCCCCATGGGATGGGGCTGTGCCACCCCCTGACACACAGGGGACAGGGCATGGGCTGGCTCTGGCAGGGTTGGTTTGTGTTACTGAATTGTTTATTTTTATTTTCTTCCCTAATAAACAACTGTAATTCCTATTCCCTTATCTTTGCCTGAGAGCCCCTTAATTTCAAAATTATGATAATTTGGCAGGAGGGGATTTACATTTCCCATTTCAGGGGAAGGCTCCTGCCTTCCTCACAGGCACCTGGCTTTTCAGACCAAGGCAGCAATAAACCAAGAGCAAAGTTACAATCATTCAGAGGGAGTGGGTTTGCATTTTCTGTTTCAGGGGAGGGTCCTGCCCTCCTTACAGACACCTGGCTTTCAAACCAAGACACAGGTGAATGGGAACCTGCAAACAGGGAGTCCTTCAGCTGCGTTTGCACCCCGCCACATCTTGTCCCATGTGTCCCCAGATGTCCCCAAACACCGTGGGCTGGAGGGGAGCAGAAAGAACTTCTCAGCCCAAAGGAGAACGAGGGGATCATCCTGGGTGCTGCCCTTGGGGTGGGAGATGTGGGGGACACCCTGTGACACCCCTGGCAGGACCTGGAGCTGCTGGGCTCAGGAGCTGCCAGCTGAGTGTCACCAGGATATTTTCTGGAAAATCCCTTCGCCAGGATTTTTTCTCCCGAGCAGCTGAGAAGCCCCAGAAAAGAAACGTGAACGACAATTATCTGCTTGCTTCTCCCTGTGCTTTGTGGCTTTGGAATGTGGCAGGGGCATCTTTGATTGGTTCCATGTGAATTGTTTTTAATTAATGACCAATCCCCGTCCAGCTGTGTCACACTCTCTGGTCAGTCACAGGTTTTTATTTTTCATTCTTCTCTAGCCTTCTGATGTCTCCTTTCTATTTCTTTTGTATAGTTTTAGTATAGTGATATAATATAATATAATATAATATAATATAATATAATATAATATAATATAATATAATATAATATAATATAATATAATATAATATAATATAATATAATATAATATAATATAATATAATATAATATAATATAATATAATATAATATAATATAATATATCAGCCTTCTGAGAACTTGGAGTCAATTCTCATCTCTCACCTCATCCTGGGGACCCTACACCACACCAGGTGAGCCCCACCTGAGCCTCCCAGGTGGCTCCTCAAGCTGCTGTAAGCAAATATTGCCATTTCCTTGAAAGCAAATATTACCATTTCCTTCAAAGCAAATATTACCATTTCCTTCAAAGCAAATATTACCATTTCCTTGAAAGCAAATATTACCATTTCCTTGAATTTTCCTCTCGTAGTGTCCGGCTTGCAATAAATGCCCCTGTTTTAGGAGCCACTGCAGAGGGCAGGGGAGCTCCCAGGTGTGACAAACTCAGGTGACAAAGCTGCCCCAGCTGCACAGAGTGTCCAAAATGCACACGGGACACAGGCCAGGCTGAAGTGTCTGTCACTCTTTGTGGAAGAGGTTCCACGGGGATTTCTGTGAGGAGAGAGAAGTTTGATCAGAGGATTCATGTTCACCCCCAAAGAATTTCCTACCAAGGTCACTGACACAGAAGCCAAGAAAGAAAGAAGGAGAAATAAGAGAAACCTGTAACTGCCTATTCCAAAGAGCACTTTGTGACCAATGAGTAAAGTGTAAACTTCTGAGCTTTGTAAGGATGTACAAAAAGCATCCATGCTAGAATAAAAACAGCTTGAAGCCCTCTGAAAATGGAGTGTGTGGCTTTGTATTGTCTCTGCATCAATTACAACTCTTTCACCTGAGCTGCAGAAAATGACACCGGGAGTTTGTCCCAGGCATCAGAAATCACAGAGTCAAATCATGGCTGGGGCTGGGGGAGACCTCTGAGAGCACCCAGCCCCTGCCCAGGCAGGGTCACTGCAGCAGTGCCACAGGAGCTGCCCAGAGGGTTTGGGATGTCTCCAGAGAGGGAGACCCCAGCCCCTCCCTGGGCAGCTGTTCCAGGGCTCTGCCCCTCCAGGGAAGGAAGTTCTTCCTCAGGCTGGGCTGGAATTGTTGTGTTTTAGTTCCTGGCCATTGCTCCTTGTCCTGCCACTGGCACCGCTGAGCAGGGTCCTCTCATTTGGAGTCAGTGCAGATGAAAAAGACTGAAATTCACCAAATCTTTTCCTATTTCCCACTTTACTTTCTCATAGAGGTGCTGAAGGGATCTGGTTTTTCCCTTTGGGTCCTCAGAAAAGGCCTTGTTTGATTCTAAACCGGAGCCCAGCAGATCCTGAACCTTCCCTGTGCCTGCTTTCCCCTCCCTGCCCAGGGATGCTCCTGACTTGCCCTGGGATGGTTCAGTGCAGCTCAGAATTCTCTTTTATTTCCCTTTCCCTGGGAAGCCACTCCTGCCCTGCAAGCACATCCAGCCCAAATTTCTCCTCTGCCTCATCCCCCCTGCAGCATCTTCTGCCCAGATGGGACAGACAATCCCTTTTCAGAGCCGCCCATCCTCTGCTTTCAGCACCATTTCCTTGACATCCCAAATTACAACCAAATGGGGGGGAAGCAGGAACGAGCCTGAAATCAATTCCGGATCACTCCAAAGAAATGGGTTTATAGCAAAAATAAATCAGCCAAACCTTTGAGGGTGGATCCACGAATTCTTGCTGCACCCTGGACGTGTTTAGTACCTGCTGATGGGGGCTGAGCCAGCCCCAGGCACCCGAGAGGGGCTGGGACAGGGCTGGGGACAAGGACAGGGCACACTTGACCTCCACACTCAGTTTGTGCCCCCCAAGAGGGGCTGGGAGCTGGGGAGTCCCTCCAGCCCCTGGCCAGAGGTGAATTTTAGGGTTTAAACCCCACAGCCCCCATGCCCTGGGGGGTTTTCAGCCCCCGCAGCCCAGGAGAGCTGGGGGAGCCCCAGCTGAGCTGCACCTCGGTGTAAGGCACGAGGAAATCTCACAGGGTTCACTCTGCAGTCTCTGGAGGTGGCACAGCCCTTCCCTAAGGGTGACAAAGTACAGGAATTAGGATCCCCCAACTCCGGGGAAGTGGTTGGTGTTTGATTGTAAGGCTTTGGAATGTTGAATACTTGCTTTGTTAAATCTATATTATATTACATTATACTATACTCTGTTTATGCTACAAAGAATATTAAAGAATGCTATAGTAAAATAGAGAATACTATACTATAAAAGAAAGAATACTATACTATAAAATAAAGAGTACTATAATAAAGAATATTAAAGACTACTTACCACTAACTGCTGAAAAGCTCGTGAGTGTGTGCCGACAGTCAGGACACGGCACCTCGGTGTAAGGCACGAGGAAATCTCACAGGGTTCACTCTGCAGTCTCTGGAGGTGGCACAGCCCTTCCCCAAGGGTGACAAAGTACAGGAATGAGGACCCCCAATGCCTGGGAAGTTATTGGTGTTTGATTGTAAGGCTTTGGAATGTTGAATACTTGCTTTGTTAAATCTATATTATATTACATTATACTTACTGTATTTCTACTATAAAGAATATTAAAGAATACTATAGTAAAATAAAGAACACTATACTATAAAATAAAGAATACTATAATAAAGAAAATTAAAGAATACTTACTGCTAACTACCGAAAAACTGCGTGCTGACAGTCAGGACACAGCTTTGAGTGATTGGCTAAGGAAACAAAACAATTCTCAGTAGAATTTAATTACTAAATTCTTTTAGGTAAATCATCTTCTAACACATTCTACAAAACAACAGGAGCAGCAAGCAGAGGTAAGAGTTGTTTTCCCTTCTTGCTCGGGGTTTCTGTGGTCGAGATGGCCCCGAGGTGCTGGAAAGTCTCTTTTTCCCAGCCCCGGGTCGAAGAAGGAGCCAGGATTCTTCAGCTCTTGTTTCCAAGGCTGTTTATTTTCTTTAATCTAATACATTCCTTCTCTGCCCCGCTGAGATCTGTCCAGCAGGTTGGGTTGAGGCACACTGACCGCCCCAGAGGCGGTGTTAGCTTTTATACTAAGAACTATGTGTACTTTATTCACAATAATTTTCCAATACCTATCACCTATGCTAAACACTGAATTTCTACTCCAAACTAATCCAAAAGTGCCACCATCACAGCAGAAGATGGAGGACAAGAAAAAGAAAGTAGGACAAGGCAAACCCAAATCCCTCCATCTTGGCTTCTGAACCCCCATTCTAAAAACCCAAAATTCTACTTTTCTACCTTGTGACAAATTAACTATCATTCTACTTAAACTCTCGTGGCTTGTAAATCTTCACATAAAGTTGATAATTGTTTCCATGGGTTAAAATCCAAGGCACAGGTGTTTGTGACTCTGTGCCAAGGTCTCTGAGCCCCCTGGCAGAGGCTGGAGCCATCCAGGGCACCCAGAGCAATGTCCTGGGCTCTGACACTTCTTCTCTGCTCCTCTCACAGCATTCTCTCTGCTCAGAGGGTGTGTGAGTACCCAGAAAGGGCAGAGGCATCAGTAAATGGCTTTGACTCAGAGCTGGAGTGAGACAGGGGCAGGGACAGGGGGACCTGGGGAGGGCAGGGGTTTGGGGACAGGGACAGGAGGGACTGGAGAGGGCAGGAGTTTGGGGACAGGAGGGACCTGGGGAGGGCAGGGGTTTGGGGACAGGGACAGGGACAGGGGGACCTGGGGAGGGCAGGGGTTTGGGGACAGGGACAGGGACAGGAGGACATGGAGAGGGCAGGGGTTTGGGGACAGGGACAGGGACAGGAGGGACCTGGGGAGGGCAGGGGTTTGGGGACAGGAGGGACCTGGGGAGGGCAGGGGCTTGGGGACAGGGACAGGAGGGACCTGGGGAGGGCAGGGGCTTGGGGACAGGGACAGGAGGGACCTGGGGAGGGCAAGGGTTTGGGGACAGGGACAGGAGGGACCTGGGGAGGGCAGGGGTTTGGGGACAGGGACAGGGACAGGAGGACATGGGGAGGGCAGGGGTTTGGGGACAGGGACAGGAGGACATGGGGAGGGCAGGGGTTTGGGGACAGGAGAGACCTGGGGAGGGCAGGGGGTTGGGGCTCATAAATTCAGAAGAGACGCTGGCCCCAGGCCTGGCTCAGCCCCCTGACAGGGCCAGCCCCTGATCCCAGCCTTAATCTGGGCTCGGGTTTAAACGGGACCAGTTTGTTGGCAGAACAGAGGGGGCCTGATCCCCTCACTGGGGCTGAGGGCAAATCCCTGCTCAGCTGGGCTCCAACTGCTAAAATAGGGGAACACGGATTATAGATATAAAATAAAATAAAAATAAAATAAAATAAACAAATATAAAATAAAACTTAAAAATTAAAATAAAATTATAAAAATAAATCAAACTATAAAGTAAAATAAATTAAAATAAAATAAAATATTAAACAATAATAAAATAAAACAAAACAAAATAAAATAAATAAACAAATATAAAATAAAAATTTAAAAATCAAATAAAATTTTAAAAATTAAAAAAATAAAATATAAAAAATATAAAAAATAAAATAAAATAAAATAAAATAAACAAATATAAAATAAAGCTTAAAAATTAAAATAAAATTATAAAAATAAATCAAGCTATAAAATAAAGTAAAATAAAATAAAATATTAAGCAATAATAAAATAAAACAAAAAAAAACCCAAAATAAAATAAACAAATATAAAATAGAATTTTAAAAATAAAATTTAAAAAATAAAAAAATGAAAAAAAAAAAATTTAAAAAAATAAATTAAAAAAATAATTTAAAAAAAATTTAAACCACGTTTTCTCTCTTTCCAGAAACATTAAAGCTTTGCTCCTCATTAAAACTGAGGTTTGGATATTTTGAAAATGATACCTAAGGAAAAATAATAATCTCACATTATCACATGCTTACATCAAAGGTGCTGACTTTAACTCATTTACTGGGGAAAAATTAACAAATTACAGTGCTGAGTACCCAAGCAGATTGCTGGGTTTGTTCCTCTCCCTTTCAAGAGATTTCATTTGGCTTTGAAACCCACAGGAATACTTTGGGAAGGAGGTGCTCTGCAGCAAGGGAAGGGTAATAAAAGCTGGAATTTTGGTTTTTATGTCTCTGCCTGCTCTAATTTGTCTCCCAGCTGCAACGAGCACCGAGGGCCCTGCAGGAGCAACCCCGGGCTGGAGAGGGGCAGGAGCCAGGGGAGAGGAGCTCTCCCTTCCTGCTGGGAGGGTGCTGGGTCCCACTGCAGTCAGGAGCTTTGGGGCAGGGCACAGGGACCCGGGCTGGACTCCAATGGAAAATATTTCCTCATCCTGGAGAGCAGAGCCCCTGTGTGAGCCCTGGCAGGGTTCAGGTCCTTGTCTTTTGGGGGGATCAGCACAAAAGTGAGGGTTGGAACCACAGAACCCCAGAGTGGGCTGGGCTGGGAGGGACTTTAGAGCTCATTCCATGGGCAGGGACACCTCGTGCTGTCCAGGTGCTCCAAAATCCAATGTCCAGCCTGGCCTTGGGCACTGCCAGGGATGCAGGGGCAGCCCCAGCTGCTCTGGGCACCCTGTGCCAGGGCCTGCCCACCCTGCCAGGGAACAATTCCTCATTGCCAAGATCCCATCCAGCCCTGCCCTCTGGCACTGGCAGCCATTCCCTGGGTGCTGTCCCTCCATCCCTGACCCCCCCGGCTGTGCCCTCCTGGCAGGAGCTGTGCAGAGCCACAAGGGCCCCTGAGCCTCCTTTGCTCCAGCCCCAGCCCCTGCCCAGCTCCCTCAGGGATTCTGCAGCCCCTGCCCAGCTCCCTCAGGGATTCTGCAGCCCCTGCCCAGCTCCCTCAGGGATTCTCCAGCCCCTGCCCAGCTCCCTCAGGGATTCTCCAGCCCCTGCCCAGCTCCGTTCCCTGCCCTGGGCACTCTCCAGCCCCTCCAGGGCTCTCCTGCAGGACCAGAACTGGACCCAGCCCCCAGGTGTGGTCACAGCTCCTGCCTTGAGCTGCTCCACACTGCAGCAGCGACTCCACGGGCATGGCCAGGCAGCTCCAGGAGCTCCAGGAGCTGCTCCAGCTCCTCAGGTGCCACAGGGCACCCAAACCCCTGGGATGGGATGGGACAATGGGATAATGGGATAATGGGATGGGATGGGATGGGATGGGATGGGATGGGATGGGATGGGATGGGATGGGATGGGATGGGATGGGATGGGATGGGATGGGATGTGCTTCCCCCTTGTTCAGGGCCATTCCCAGAGGGGGGAAGCAGCCGTGCTGGGACTGGCCAGGTGGGAATGGGATTTCCCCTGGGTTCAGCCTGCAGGTGCCAGGCAGGGCTGGGCACGGCCTGTTTGCCACAGGACAGCGAGCAGGGCACGGCCTCGGGGCTGCTGGTGGCACTGGGGGCCCAGAGCTGATCCCCCATCCCTGGTGGCAGCAGGAGGTGCAGATCCAGCTCTCTCCATGTGCCTTTCCCAGCTCCCAAGGGCTCCAGGCTCACACCTGGCTGCAGTCCCTGGTACTGGGGCTGCCAGGGATCCCTGGGGACACCGGGATGTTCGTGCTGGCACGGGGACACTGCTGTGCCTGTGATGCCTCAGGTTTGGGTTTTATATTTTCACATTCTGTGCTGCTTCAGTGTGTGGGTCTGGGTTCACATTCTGGGATGCTGAGCTCTGTGCACAGAGCAGGGAGACAAAACAATTCCTGCTCCAGCTGGGCACCAAGGACAAATGATCCAAATCTCAGCCCCAGAGCACAAACCCCGTGGGCTGGAGAGAGAAAAACAAGCAGGGTGGGACTGCAGGGGCTGAAGCTGGAATGGGACAATGAACTGCAAGGTGCAAATGGAGCAGAACTGATCCCAGGGACAGACCCCGTGCCCGGCCGTGCATTTTGGGGCCATTTTGGTTCATCTTGGGTGCAGCCCTGGCTGGGCTCTGGTGCTGCCCAGGGTGGATCCATGGAGGAGATGCTTTGAATCAATCCCTGCTTTATTCTGTGGCTCTGCCCAGCCTCTGCTCTGGCTCAGCCTCACAGGGCACCCCCAGTGGCCCGGGCCAGGTGAGCCCATCAGGTCCCAGTGACCGATCCCAGCCAGTCCCAGCTGGGCAGTGACCGATCCCAGCAGGTCCCGTTTTCCCGGGCCGAGCCCTGGGAGTCTCCAGCGCCCCGCGAGTGGACCCGGGCCGGATCCAGGTGGCAATGGGACCAAAGGAGGCGCTGCCAGCTCCTCCCTCCTGCCCGGGCCCCCGGCCCGCAGCGGCCGAACCGAAGCCCCGCAGGTCCCAGCGCCTGCGGCCGGGAGGGAGCGGCGCAGGAATCATCCCCACCTCCGAGCAGAACCCGAAAATTGAAAGTGGCATCCATTGAGCTCCTCCGAGCACTTTCAAAGGACTTGTAAGGCTGCGGTGGCCATTGTGCTGCGGGTAATTCTGTGTCACAACTAATTAGCGCCTAATAGCCGTGCTGGGGACAAAGTCCCCGCTTGACAAGAGAAGTCTCTTTGGGCTCGCATTCAGGCCTAATCTGACCCTGAATAGCGGAGATTACATGAGGTAATACAGCAGTTATTTCTACCTGCTGTAGTTCATAAGCTCCATCTCCAGCTGAGGCAGAGCCCCCCTCCCCCTGTACAAAGATTATTTGTCATTAAAATGCTCAGGAGCTTTTTTTTTTTTCTTTTTCTTTTTTTTCCTTTTTTTTTTTTCTTTTTTAAATCTGGATGTTGCCTCCACTTTCAGAAAGGTTTTTGAAGGAAGATTAGCAGGATTAGGAAAGGTTCACATATGTTCAGCTTCACTATTGGTATTCAAGACATCACAACTTCAGCACCACCCAGGAAGGCCAAGAAAACCGGGAACAGAGAGGGAGAGGCAGGAGAAAAGAGGGAAAGGCGAGAGCTCTCCAGCAGTGAGCCAGCCCAGGGCTGCAGGAATCCTTCACTCCAGAAAAACTGGGCTTGGGAAGGCTGAGCCAGAGCAGAGGCTGGGCAGAGTCACAGAATAAAGCAGGGATTGATTCAAAGCATCTCCTCCATGGATGCACCTTGGGCAGCACCAGAGCCCAGCCAGGGCTGCACCCAAGATGAACCAAAATGGCCCCAAAATGCACGGCCGGGCACGGGGTCTGTCCCTGGGATCAGTTCTGCTCCATTTGCATCTTGCAGTTCATTGTCCCATTCCAGCTTCAGCCCCTGCAGTCCCACCCTGCTTGTTTTTCTCTCTCCAGCCCACGGGGTTTGTGCTCTGGGGCTGAGATTTGGATCATTTGTCCTTGGTGCCCAGCTGGAGCAGGAATTGTTTTGTCTCCCTGCTCTGTGCACAGAGCTCAGCATCCCAGAATGTGAACCCAGACCCACACACTAAAGCAGCACAGAACCTGAAAAATAGAAAAGCTCAAACCTGAGGCATCACCTCAGCCCTCACACCTGCAGATGGATGTGCCCTGGGAACGAGGCACAGACAGGGAGTTGCAACCCAGGAGGGGAGAATCACAGAATTCCCATAATTCACAGAATTCCCAGAGTGACCAGGTTGGGAGAGACCTTCAAGGCCATCGAGTCCAGCCCAGCCCCAACCCCTCAACTGAACCCTGGCACCCAGTGCCACATCCAGGCTTTGTTAAACACACCCAGGCATGGGCACTCCACCACCTCCCCGGGCAGCCATTCCAGAACTTTCTCACCCTTGCTGGAAAAACCTTTTCCCTGCTCTCCAGCCTGGATTTCCCTTGGTGCAGCTCGAGGCTGTGTGCTCTGGGTGTGTCAGTGCTGCTGGAGAAAGAGCCCAGGGCCAGCTGAGCACAGGCCTGGAGAACAGCTTAGGGGGTGTTTGGAAATTGTCTCCCTTTTTTAGGGAACAGCAGCTTTTCCCCCTTCTTTGGGATTTCCCAAAAACCCAAAGCAATTCTTGGCAGTTTTTCTCCTACCTGGCCCTTCCTTCTCCTGACACCCGTGTGCCTCCTCCTCACCCTGTGCTCACTCCTGGTGCTGCACTCACTGCTCCTTCCCTTTCCCTCTCCAGGAATTGCATTTCCTGGCCCTGGCACAGGGTGCCCAGAGCAGCTGGGGCTGCCCCTGCATCCCTGGCAGTGCCCAAGGCCAGGCTGGGCACTGGGGACAGTGGGAGGTGTCCCTGCCATGGCTGGGGTGCCACTGGGTGGGCTCTGAGGTCCCTCCCAACCCAAACCAGGCTGGGATTCTCTGATGATTCCAATTCCTTCCCAAACTTTCCCCTCACATGTCCCTCAGCCCGAGCCTCTCCTGTGACTCCTCCCAAGCCCTCCTGGTTTCCCTGCTCCATCCCCCAGCTCTGTGCCAGGCTCCCGACACTGAGGTGGCCACAAGGGGCAGAGCTCTGGCTGTGCTGAGGTTGTGGCAAGTGTCAGGACCCAGGACATCCCTCTGTCTGTCCTGAGCAGCCAGGACCCCTGTCAGGGAGCTCAGAGACCCTGGCACAGAGCCCAGAATGCCTGTGGGTTTGATTGTGACCCATGGAGAAAGTTACCAACCTTAGATGAAGATCTGCAAGCCACAACTGTTTGAATAGAATGATAGTGAACTTATCACGGGTGAAAAATAGATTTTTGGGGTTTTTAGAATGGGGGTTCAGGGGGCAAGATGGAGGAATCTGGGCGTGTCCAGCCTTTCTCCTTCTTCTTCTTGGCCTCCATCTTCTGCTGTGATGGTGGCACTTTTGGATTGGTTTAGAGTAGAAGCTCACTGTCTAACACAGGTGATGGGTATTGGAATGTTATTGTAAATATTGTACATGTAGTTTTTAGTATAAAGTTATAACACTGCCCTGGGGGCAGGCAGAGTGCCTTGGGCTGTCTTGCTGAGTGGACCTCAACTGGACAGGAGAAATATATTTTATATTTTTAATATTTTATAGATAAGGAACAATGAACAACCTTGAGACTGAGAACTGAAGAGCTCTGGCTGCTTCTTTGACTGCCAGGCTGGGAACAGAGACTTTGTGACACATCCCGGGGTCACTGTGAGCAGCAGAGACCCCGAGCGGCAAGGAGCCCCTGCAGCCCCTCTGGGGTGGCTCTGGAGGTTGCTCAGCTCAGGGGCAGCCCCAGGAGCTCGCTCACAGCCAGTGCCAGGAGGAGGCTCCCTGTGGGATTTAAAAGCAGCCTCGCTATTCCAGGCATTTCCATTTCCTTCCAGCTGTTCCAGATGTGCCTTAAATCCCAGGCACACGTGGGGAGGAGTCAGGGATGCTCTGGCCAGGAGAGCAGCTCCAGCTGACCCTCACAGGGGAAACAGCAACGGGAACCCAGAGTAATAAATCCAGCATGTCCTGAAAGATCAAAACTCTGCCAGAGCCCCACCAAAAGGCAGGAATCTCTCCCCCATTTTTTTCCTCACAGCAGGCACATAAAACCCCTGCCAAGGGCCCCTCTGGAGCTCCTCAGCTCGGGAGGATCCTTGGGGAATCTGGTGGGAGAAACAGGAGCCTTTTTGAGCCAGGTCTTGTAAGCCCTTGGAGGTTTATTTCACACCTAAGATAGCTTAGCTACCTTTGGAGGCATAAAATCAGCAGGATGGCTTCTGTTGCAGTGTTGGAAACAAAAAGGTTTTAATAAAAGACAAAATAACAGACTTTTTATAGAGAAAAATTGATTTAGGTGCAAGAGGCTTTTTTTTGGTTTTGGTAAAACACCTCACCAAAGCCATTGGTTTCTTTGTTCTTTTTCTAGTAAATTGCCCAGGTGGGACTTTTTGGCTCCTGTGCAATTGGTTGTCCTTAAGTTTGAGGTGAAATCCCCCAAGTCCTGTGAGATGCCTTTTTCACCTAATCGAAGAGAGGAACTTCTGGGCTTATTTCCTTTTTAAAAGGACAAGGAGAGTTTTGTCTGACGCACATTCCTACAGGTGGGAGCTGGGGGCACTCCAGCACAGACCCCTCTGCTGGCACCGAGCTGGGGCACACCACCAGAGGCTGCTGGCACAAACAGATCTCAGCACGGCGAGGGGAGAGAGGGACAGCCTGGAAAAATCCTAAAAAACTCCCGGGCCTGCAGGAATGCTGGCCCTCAGACGGAGGGGGAGGCGTGGGGTGAGCGGTGCCAGAGCAGCTCCCGGGACATCAACCCCTGCTGGAGCTGAGGGGAGGGGAGGGAGGCAGAGAGCACGGGGCTGCAGATCCCGGGGCTCCAAACTTGGGATGTGAGCCAGCCCTTGTCTGTCTGCTGGGCGTGGATCCTGCTGGGTTTGAAACCAGCCTGAGAATCCTGCTGGGAATCCTGCTGGGTGTGGATCCAGCTGGGTCTGAATCCAGCCTGGGAATCCAGCTGGGTGTGGATCCTGCTGGGAATCCTGCTGGGAATCCTGCTGGGTGTGGATACAGCCTGGGAATCCTGCTGGGTTTGGATCCAGTTGGGTGTGGATCCTGCTGGGTTTGGATCCAGCCTGAGAATCCTGCTGGGTTTGGATCCTGCTGAGTTTGGATCTGACCTGGGAATCCTGCTGGGTTTGGATCCTGCTGGGTGTGGATCCTCCTGGGTCTGAATCCAGCCTGAGAATCCTGCTGAGTTTGGATCCAGCCTGGGAATCCAGCTGGGTGTGGATCCACCCTGGGAATCCAGCTGGGTGTGGATCCATCCTGGGAATCCTGCTGGGTGTGGATCCTGCTGGGAATCCTGCTGGGTGTGGATTCTTCTGGCTTTGGATCCACCCTGGGAATCCTGCTGGGTGTGGATCCTGCTGGGAATCCTGCTGGGTGTGGATTCTTCTGGCTTTGGATCCACCCTGGGAATCCTGCTGGGTGTGGATCCACCCTGGGAATCCAGCTGGGTGTGGATCCATCCTGGGAATCCTGCTGGGTGTGGATCCTGCTGGGAATCCTGCTGGGTGTGGATTCTTCTGGCTTTGGATCCACCCTGGGAATCCTGCTGGGTGTGGATCCTGCTGGGAATCCTGCTGGGTGTGGATTCTTCTGGCTTTGGATCCACCCTGGGAATCC
The DNA here is from genome assembly GCF_037042795.1 of Molothrus aeneus. Taxonomy (NCBI): domain Eukaryota; kingdom Metazoa; phylum Chordata; class Aves; order Passeriformes; family Icteridae; genus Molothrus; species Molothrus aeneus. The sequence goes on along the minus strand of NC_089647.1, from coordinate 117,033,279 downwards.
TGCTGGGTGTGGATCCTGCTGGGAATCCTGCTGGGTGTGGATTCTTCTGGCTTTGGATCCACCCTGGGAATCCTGCTGGGTGTGGATCCTGCTGGCTTTGGATCCAGCTTTGGAATCCTGCTGTGTGCAGCATTTCCACTGCACCTCTCCCTGCAGAGTGCCTCGGGTTTTGCCGTTTCCTTGTGCCATGTGGATCTGCCTCCCTCACACTCACACGAAGGGCAGTTCCTGCTTGCACAGGAGCTGCTTGGGGATTTTATTTGATAAAGCACGATCTGGTGCCTCCTCTAAATTGGGTCTTTTCTCTAGAAAGGGAAATCAAACTTCCCTTCCAGGATAGGTGTGACTAAACCTCCCTTGGGGCACCAAGATTTGCTATAGGATGGTTTCACCTCCTCCTGCAGAACTTAACTCCCACTGCATGGTTGAAGGCAGAAAAAGAGGGAAATTCACCTGTTCCCTGTCCCACACCTGCGAGGGCCCCGAGGCCACCCCACCCCAAGCCAAACGTGGGAAATGGGAAAGCCCAGCTGAGCCTGCCTGGGTTTTATATTCAATTTTCCTTCTGGTTCTTATTAAGAAACACCAAAGGAGAAGGGAGGGGGGATCCAAACCTCCGTGGAAACCCCAGCGCTTCCCGTGGGGGGCCAGCCCCGAGCCCCCTCCCCACGGCCCGGGGAGGGCTGGGGGAATATTCATGAGCGTTCATGAGCGTTCATGAGCGTTCATGAGCATTCATGAGCATTCATGAGCGTTCATGAGCATTCATGAGCGTTCATGAGCGTTCATGAGCATTCATGAGCATTCATGAGCGGGCTGGGCCCGGCTGGGCCGGCTTTGCTGAGCCGCACGGAAAGAGCGGCGGCACCGGTGCCTGCGCTCCGCTGCTGGCAGTGCCCGGCCCGGGGAGCCCGGTCCGGTTCCGGGAGCCCAGCCCGGCCCAGCCCAGCCCCGGAGAGCCCAGCCCTGCCCAGCACGGCCCGGCCCAGCCCAGCCCAGCCCGGCCCAGCCCAGCCCTGCCCGTTCCCGCAGCTCTGCCAGGGCTGCGCCGCGGGGTTACGGCTGAAAAGGCGGTGGCAAAGCCGAGCCCCATCCCGCTCTTCCTCCTCCTCCTCCTCCTCACGGCCAGGCACAGGAGCAGCGCTGGGGGCAGATCCCTGCCCTGCCAGGGGCTGGAAGGAGCGGCGGGACAATCCTGGCTCCGCTGGAGGAGCCCCCAGGGCCGGCCGGGGGTGCGGCGGGCACCGCCCTGCAAAGATCCCAGAGCCACAGGAAAGCCAGACAGCACCTTCATGGAGCCGTGGAATTCCGGCGGGGTTTGGGTGGGAGGGACCCTAAATCCCACCCAGGGCCACCCCTGCCATGGCAGGGACACCTCCCACTGTCCCCAGTGCCCAGCCTGGCCTTGGGCACTGCCAGGGGTGCAGGGGCAGCCCCAGCTGCTCTGGGCACCTTCCCATGGCGCACCCAGCCCCCCCCGAGCAACCTCCCCCTTCCCCCAAATCAGCTCCGGGGTGGGGCTGAGGAACCGGAGCCGATGGCTTAAAACCAGCCCGGGAAAGTTGGGAAGAGTCGAGGAGGGCCATATGGCTCCAGCACTCCCTAAAAATGTAATTGCTGCCTTCAGGTGGCCGCACAGCCTCTCCTTCTAATGAGAGAGATATTGAAAGACCTGGACTGTTTGTGTGACATTTCAATAAATAATGCGGAGATTTGACAACATTTCCATATTCCTCCTTTAATGTCTGAATGTCTCTGACTTAATCCCAGTTCCTTGGCATTTATTACTGTTTGTTACACTAACAAGTGAGATTATGAGAATTCTAATGAAGGCTTCCAGTGAAAACCTCTGTGATTAAAATGCCATAATAACAGTTGCATGCATTTATGTGCCTGATTATCATAATCTATTTAGCACAAGTAAACACACAAACAGAAGGAGAAAAGCGAGCCCACTGCCACTCCAGCGAAAGGAGAATTGGAAATGAGGGAGAAACAATGTAAATATGTAAATGTCCTTGTGTATTCTTTTTATCTTTTTTTTTCTCATCCTTGCTCCCCTCCCCAGCCCCCCCGCCCCGTGTGCTAATGAGACATCCACGGTTCGTCACATGTGGTCCCTCTTTGCCGGCCGGGGTGCGGGTTTTGGGCCATCTGCTGGGGCCACCGTGCCGAACAAAGGCACCCCGAGGGCGGGGGGGACACTGCCGCAACCTTTGACACCGCGGCCGGCGGGTTCTGGTGTCCTCCCGTGCGGGCTGGGGTTTGCTCACTGCCAGCGCCGCCCTCAGCTGCTCCCCCGGCAGTGCCAGCCCCGCCGGGCTCCGGCGCCCCAAAACTGCCAGAACGACGAGGAGAAACCTCGGGAAATCTCTGACAGAGACTGGGCTTTCCAGCCTTCTGGGGAGGGGCTTTTTTCATATTAATAAACAAAGCTGTGACAACCTGGTGGGAGGGATTGTCCCACTCTGCTCCGGGCTGGGGCAGCCTCACCCCCAGTGCTGGGACAGTGCTGGGTGTGTCAATGAAAGATCAGAAGCTCTTGGACAGTGTGCAGAGGAGGGACACGGGGATGGGGAAGGGTCAGGAGGGGCCCCCCGAGGTGGCCTGGGCAGCCCAGGCTGGAGCAGCCTGAGCTCAGAGCTCCCCGGGGCTGCAGCTCCTCCCGAGGGGCAGCGCAGGGACAGCTCCGAGCTCTGCTCTGGGACAGGGACAGCACCAGGGAGCGCCTGGGGCTGGGCCAGGCCAGCTCAGGCTGCAGAGCAGGGCAAGGTTCTTGCCCAGAGGGTGCTGGCACTGCCCAGGCTGCCCAGGGAATGGGCACGGCCCCGAGGCTGCCACAGCTCCAGGAGCCTTTGGCCAGCGCTGCCAGGGATGCCCAGGCTGGGCTTGCTGGGCTCTGGGCAGGGCAGGGCTGGCACTGGGGGGTCCCTGGGGGTCCCTCCGGCTCAGGAGATTCTGCAATTCCAACTTCTCCACCCCAAGGACCTCCCAGGGCAGTGAAAAGCCCTGGCCAGGGAGTGTTTCCCCATGAGCCCAACCCTTGTTGCCTCCACATCAAACCCTCCCTGGAGGCACCAGCCCCTCTGCCTGAGGAATCCAAACCCTCAGGGCTCGGTCAGACAGGGGTATTCACCTGGAGCATCAGGAATTTTGAGGAGTTTTCCTTATGAGCACAGGGTAGGGACAGGAGAAAGGGATAACTTGAGGAAAACTGATTTCCAGTGAGTGTTTGCAGGGCAGCAAAACACATCCACGGCTTTGGGCTCTCTCAGCACTGAAGCTTCGCCAGAGCTGGCTCATTTTTAAGGAGCTCCCAGCCAAACTCAAGCCATGGGAAGTGGAAGAGAAGAAGGGGAGTGTAAGAGTGACACAGATAAGGGGCAAAGTGTGACAAAGAGTTCTGAAAACGTTGGTCAGGAAACTTAAATGAGAACTGGAAACTGATGCTCCATTTCATGGGAAGAAAGACACAGGATGGGTCCAGAGGATGCTGTGGTGCCCCAGGGCTGGAGCCCCTCTGGAGCCAGGCTGGGAGAGCTGGGGGTGCTCACCTGGACAGGAGAAGCTCCAGGGAGAGCTCAGAGCCCCTGGCAGGGCCTGCAGGGGCTCCAGGAGAGCTGCAGAGGGACTGGGGACAAGGCCTGCAGGGACAGCACCCAGGGAATGGCTGCCACTGCTCTGGGAATTCCATGCCAGCCCTGCCCACCCTGCCAGGGAACAATTCCTCATTGCCAAGATCCCACCCAGCCCTGCCGTCTGGCACTGGCAGCCATTCCCTGGGTGCTGTCCCTGCATCCCCTGGAAATTGTCTCTCTCCAGCTTTCCTGGGGCTCCTCCAGGCCCTGCAAGGCCACCCTGAGCTCAGCCCAAAGCTTCTCCTGTGCAGGTGAACAATCCCAAACCGTTCCCGGCAGTCCCGGGGGTGTGAGGCCGTTTCCAGGGATGGCCCTGCCTGGGAGGGACCTGAGGAGTCTGACTGACACCAGACCCGGGATCCGGCCTGCCTTTTAAATAGCAATTTAATTATTGTGTTCTCGCTGACAGCAGGCTCTTGAGTGTCAAAAGTTTATAAATAAAAAGGTTTTTTTTTTCCTGCTGAATGAGACCAGGAGATGGCCAATTTCCCGCATGTTTTTAATCCTGCAGAAATCACAAACATCAGCTCTGGTATTTCTGAGGCTTCCCTCTGGGTGACTCCTGTGAAGATGAGAAGCTTTTCCCGTCTCTGATTGAATGGGAAGGCATGCTGAGATTTTGGCAAGGCGCGTGTGTCTCCAGCACTTCCACGGAGCAAGTGTGAACACAAACAAACCCAGCGCTGGAAAAGGGGAGAGCCCCGGGGGAGGAACAGCGCCTGCCCCGCTCGGAGAACTCGAGTTTCCTTCTCGGAGCCCGCAGGTATCAAATGTGTTAATTGGGCAGCTGGAGCTGCACCAGGGCTGGGCTCCACCTGGAAGTCCGAACAGCGAAATACATCTGTACCCGATTGAGACGCAGCCAGAAGGAAATTAATGCGAAGGAAAAAGGGAAAAAAAAAAACCCAAAACAACCCGAGGAAAAGGGGCCAAACCTGACTGCTGGCGTTTCTCTCTCCATGATTGCGCCCTCACCCCCCTGAGCAGCGGGCAGAGCTCCCTGGGCTCCTCTCCTCGCTGGCAGGTGCCGAGCTCCGCGGTCCGGAGGCGCTTGGGGTGCGGCAGCGGCGACCCCGGGGGAGGATCCCTGGAGATCCCGGCCTGAACTGGGAGCTTCCCGAGGCTCTGGAGCCGCGCAGCCCAGCCTGGAGCCCAGATGGGCGGCAGACAGCGCTGACTTCCCGAGCAGAGCCCAAACCGCGTTCAGCTGCGGGAGCTGCGGCCGCAGCCCGGCCTCGGTCCCTCGGGTGCCTCGGGTTCCTCCCGGCCGGAGCGGGCGGCTCCAGCGGGGCCGGGGGCTTCCCTCGGGCAGCGAACCCCATCCAGGAATAACCGCGTGACATTCCAAGCGATTTCCAGCACGAGAGCGGTAGTCTGGTTTTTATTAAGTTATCACTTCATCATGTTCCCTGATTGCCTTCATTCATGCCTTAGTTGTCTACAGACGCTATTAAAAAAAAAAAAAAACTAATACATATTCATAGCGCGGCAAATGGGCTCTGCTCCACATTTTAGTGTCAAAATCAAGTTCGGGTGAAGGGCTCCTCTGGGAACCCTCCGGGGCCGCTTCCCGGGATGCGCCAGCGAGGGGCGGCTGCGGCGCGGAGCCTTCCCGGGTCCGGGGAGGGGGAGGTGCGACACTTCATTTGTCATCTCACGGCGGGGACCGTCCCCTCTTCCTCGCACCCCCCTGCACCGGGCTGTCCCGGTCCCGGTCCCGGTCCCGATCCCGATCCCGATCCCGGTCCCGATCCCCGGTTCCGATCCCGATCCCGGTCGCGATCCCGATCCCGGTCCCAGTCCCGATCCCGGTCGCGATCCCGATCCCGATCCCGATCCCCGTCGCGATCCCGATCCCGATCCCGGTCGCGATCCCGGTCGCGATCCCGATCCCGGTCCCAGTCCCGATCCCGGTCGCGATCCCGATCCCGATCCCGATCCCGATCCCGATCCCGGTCCCAGTCCCGATCCCGATCCCGATCCCAGTCCCGATCCCGGTCGCGATCCCGATCCCGATCCCCGGTTCCGATCCCGATCCCGATCCCGATCCCGATCCCAGTCCCGATCCCGATCCCGATCCCGATCCCGGTCCCGATCCCGATCCCGGTCCCGATCCCGGCCCCGCGGGCTGCGGGCGGGACAGAGTTCGTGTCCAGACGGATGGACAGTGGTCACCAAGGACATTGCTCCCTTAGGGACTCAGATCCCGAGATTTCTGCTGCGCACTCGGAGAGGGGTTTCCTCTCTGCAGGGGGGAGAGGAAAAAAAAAAAAAGAAACGAAGGAAAAAAAAGGAAAGAAACAAGAAAAAACGGAAAAGAGGAGAAAAGGAAAAAGAAAAGAAACGGGGAAAAGGTGAGGGAAGGAAAAGGAGAAAAGAGAAAGGAAAAGGAGAAAAGAGAAAGGAAAAGAAGAAAAGGAAGGGGAAGGAAAAGAGGAAAGGGAAGGGGGAGGGGGAAGGAAAAAGGAAGGAAAAGGAAGAGGATCCAGCCCGCTGCCCATTTCTCCCTCCCGAGCCCCCAGGGTGATGCCAGAACGGCCTCAGGACGCAGCGGCCCCGAGCTCCGGCTGCCCCCCGGCACCCCCGCCCTCCGTCCATGCCCGCCCTCTGTCCATGCCCGCCCTCTGTCCATCCCTCTGTCCATCCCTCTGTCCATCCTTCTCTCCATCCCCTCTGTCCATCCCTGCCCTATGTCCATCCCTCTGTCCCTCCCTCTGTCCATCCCTCTGTCCATCCCTCTGTCCATCCCTGCCCTCTGTCCATCCCTGCCCTCTAATCATCCCTCTGTCCATCCCGCTGTCCATCCCTGCCTTCTATTCATCCCTCTGTCCATCCCTCTGTCCATCCCGCTGTCCATCCCGCTGCCCAGGCCATGGCCGGAGGCTGTTCCCCGCCGTTCCCCGCTGTGCCCTCCGGCAGGTGAACCCCAGCTCAGCTCCAGGGCCCCTCTCCAGCCCCCGGGGGGCTCCCGGGATGTTCCTGCCGGGGCCGGGGGGGCTGCAGGGCCCTGCTCGCTGCTGCAGCTCCGCTGCTCCCGGGGCAGAGCCTGGCGGACCCCACGGGGAATCCGGGACCCCCATCCGTTTGACAGCTCCTTCATGGAGAAGGGAAGGTCCCAGCCTTTAGGAAGGAAAACTGCAGAGCCCTGGCGGACGGCAGACGAGCGCTGCGGCGTTTTCCTCGCTGCCCTGGGGACGATGCCCCCGCCCGCCGCCCCTCCCGGCCCGGCCGGGGCCCGTTCCCCCTCCGCCGGCCGGGCCCTGCCGGGGGCCGGGGCGGCTCCGGGGCTGAATTCGTTGTGCTCGTTGTCGCTCTGTTTTCTCGGAGCCGCCAGGCGAAGGCAGCGCCCGGCTGCGGCTGCCGCTCCCCACGAAACAAACCAAACTTTGCGCAGCTCCCCTCCCGTCCCTCCCCGCACCTCCGGGGCTCAGCCCCAGCCCCCCCATCCTCGGGGGTCCCCCCTGGCCGCCCCGCGTCCCCGGTGGCCGGGCCGGGCGGCAGCGGGACACACGCCGGGCGGCGGGCCCGGCTGTCGCGGGGACAGATTTTCCTAATTGACCTGTTACGGATCATCCCCGCAACCGTTGGCAAACACATTTCCACGCTTCACTTCTTAACGTTTTAAATACATATTTAACGGATGGTTGAGGCTTGCCGGGCCAGCTGGGAAACACACGGGTGTAAAAATAATACAACAAAGGCAAAGGGGCCGGGGGGGGCGGCGGGGAGGGGGCGGCCGGGGGATTTACCCCAGTGCGAGGAAGCTCCGACCCTGTTGCGCGGAGCTGCCGGGGCGAGGGGACTCGCCGGGAGCCGGGCGAGCTGCGCAGGAAGGCGGGAGGCATTTCCGAAGGTCATTTTTTGTTCGTTTGTTAACGTCTTTTACTCTTTCTTTCTCTCTTTCTCTCCCCTCTCCCGCTCCCTTCTCGCTGAAGGCTTTTTTGGGGCAGATTTAAGCGGCCGCTCCAAGAACTTCTGCAGGTCTCTGCGGGGCCGGAGCCGGGGGGATGCTCGGGGCGATTCGCTCCTGGGGAACGGAGAGGCCGAAATCCCGCTTTTCTCCGCCTCTCTTTGCACCACTTGACGGGGGAATTACGCCCGGGCTCGGGGCAGGAGGGGGCACCGGGCGGGGGAAGCGCTGCCCGGTGCGTGCCGGCGGACGGGCCGGGCACCGGGGAACACCGACGTGCCGGGGGCTGCTTGGTCCCGTCCCCGTCCCCGTCCGCGTCCCCGTCCCGTCCCGCCCCCCCAACAGCTGTTCCCGGCGCTGTCATTGTTGCGTTTTATTATGGATCTGACAAAAGTCCCTCCCCCCCGCCGCGCCCCCCCCGCCGGGCTCCCCGCGCCGCTCGGGCCGGCGCCCCCCGCCCCACCGAGCCGGAGCGGCCCCGGTGACATCAGCCGTGCCCCCGCCGCCGCCGCGGATTGGCGCAGCCCCCCTCCCTCCGCCCGGTGACATCGTTCCTCCCCGGCGCGGCTATAAAGCGGCCGCGGCTCCGCCGCAAGGTGCGCGCTGCTGCTGCCGTGCTCGCCCGTCCCGGCGCGCCGCTCGCCACGGTGAGTGCGCCCGTGAGTGCCCCCCGCGCCCGCGGCCCCGCGCGGACCCCAGCCCCGGAGCCAGGGGAGGGACGGGACGGGACGGGACGGGACGGGAGCCGCCCCCGGCCAGGGGAGGGCGGGCAGCGGGGCCGGTCCCGGTTCGGCGGAGCGGGGTCGCCGACGGGGCGGGCGCGGGGCCCCGGCGAGCCGCGGCGGGCGCTGACGCGGGGCTCTCTCCCCTCCCCTCCCCGCAGGCTGCCCGGTGCGCGCCGCCGCCCCGCCCGCCGGGCCATGGACTCGGACGCCAGCCTGGTTTCCAGCCGCCCGTCCTCCCCGGAGCCCGATGACCTCTTCCTCACGGCCAGGAATAAAGGCAGCGGCGGGGGCTTCACGGGCGGCACCGTGTCCAGCTCCACGCAGAGCGACTCCCCGCCGGAGCTGAGCGCCGAGCTGCGCAGCGCCATGAGCGCTGCGGGGGTGGTGGTGGTGGACAAGCTGGGCTTCAAGTCCTCCTCGTCGTCCTCGTCGTCGTCCTCCTCCTCCTCCTCCAAGAAGGACAAGAAGCAGATGACGGAGCCGGAGCTGCAGCAGCTGCGGCTGAAGATCAACAGCCGGGAGCGCAAGCGGATGCACGACCTGAACATCGCCATGGACGGGCTGCGGGAGGTGATGCCCTACGCGCACGGCCCGTCGGTGCGCAAGCTCTCCAAGATCGCCACGCTCCTCCTGGCGCGCAACTACATCCTCATGCTCACCAACTCCCTGGAGGAGATGAAGCGCCTGGTCAGCGAGATCTACGGCGGCCACCACGCCGGCTTCCACCCCGCCGCCTGCCCCGGCGGCATGGGCGCGCACTCGGCGCCGCTGCCCGGCCACCCGGGCCACCCGGCCTCGCACCCCGTGCACCACCCCATCCTGCCCCCCGCCGCCGTCTCCAGCGCCTCCCTGCCCGGCTCCGGCCTCTCGGCCGTCAGCTCCATCCGGCCCCCGCACGGGCTCCTCAAGTCGCCCTCGGCCGCCGCCGCCGCCGCCGCCGCCGCCCCGCTGGGCAGCGGCTTCCAGCACTGGGGGGGGATGCCGTGCCCCTGCAGCATGTGCCAGGTGTCGGCCCCGCCGCACCACCACGTCTCCGGCATGGGCACGGCCAGCCTGCCCAGATTAGCCACCGACACCAAATGAGTCCCTCCCGCCGCGCCCCCGGCACCTCCAGGACCTACAGACGCTCCCCCCCCGGCGGCAGCGGGATCGCCCCGCTCCGCTCCCGGGGCCGCCGGAGGGGCGGCGGGAGCGGATGGAGCCGGCCCGGGGTCTGCCCTGCTTCCCGAACGCGGGGGAACCCCCCCGGCGCGGTAAACCCCGCGCTCCTCCCGTGGTTTTAATTTTCCGACGATGCCGAGGACTCCGCAGGAGGGGAGGGCGGCGGAGCCGGGGCTCGGCGCTACCGGAGGAACCAAAACTGCGGAGGGGCTTTGGCTCGTTTATTCGTTCCTGCGCCCCTTCCCTCCCCTCTCCCGGTCTCGTTTCTACACGCGGAGCCTTCCGAGCCGCCCCCGGCTCGCATGCCCCGGATTGCCCATCCCGGGGGGCTCCGGGAGCGCCGGGTCCCGCCCTGCCCTCCCCGGGGCTGCGCCGGTTCTCGCTCCGGTGCGGGCTTTGTAAATAGACCGATAACGACGCGAGTCCGCTCTGCCTGAGCTTTCCGTCCGTGCACTTGTTCTGTGTCAGCCTCATGAGTGAAATAGGGGTCGGTTCGCCTTGATTTCCTTCGTTTGGGTTCTTGGGGTTTGGTGGGTTGTTTTACTTTTAAGCGTATAACACGTTTGTTTCCGTTTCTTTTTCTTTTACGTTCCTGCCACCTTTAACAAACTTCGAACTCTTTAATGCTCTTTCTGTGTAGGAACTTTCACGCTGTCCGTGTTGCAATACTGAGAACTTGGGCTTGTTTCTGAAATAACAACTTTTCTTATCGCTGTCCCTTGCAGAGATTTTATCATCTGTTTATTTTTGTAAAAAAAACCCAAAAAAACAAACAAAAAAGAAAAAGAAAAAAAAAGTTGCTAAATAATATTTATTACTTGTTTGGTTGCAAAAAAAAAAAAAAAAGAAAAAAAAAGAAAAAAAAAAGTGATCCACTGTTGAGATTTTAAATAAATAAAAAAATTTAAAAAAGAAAAGCAGTTAAAATAAATGTCCTTTTTCTCTTCCTCGCTGTTCCAGGGAGGCGGAGACAGACGGGGAAGGGATGGGAATATTTTAGGCGCATCCTTGACTTTCGCGAAGTTTTTTTGTCAGTTTGCCTCGCCGGCGAATCGAAACCGTTCGAGGGTTGGGTTTGGGGTTTTTTTTTGTTGTTTTTTTTTTTTTTTTTCCCTTCCTCATTTATTCCATTTAGAATCAGAGCGGTGAGGAAGAACCGACCAGTACCGCGTCGGTAGCGTGAAAATTTCTGTCTGTCGAATGCAGCGCTTGGCAAAAGCGAAATATTAATTAAATATTAATTCGGGGAGAGGAACCATCCAGCTTGGCGCGGGGGAGTTCGCTCCCTGCGATGGCGTCTGCGCATTTGACCTTCAACTAAAACCCCACCAAACGAAAATCCACGCAAAAGCGAATTACTTGGGGACAACCCCTCATTTTTTCCCCTCCCGAAGCCGCTCATGTCTGTGGCCCGGGGAGATTTTGGCAGTTCTGGACGCAGGTGTTGGGGCGGGAGATATTCCGCACACCCCGGGGAAAGGGCTCCGGGGTTTCTGGGGAAAAGGAGCTCGAGGGGCTCGGGACGGGCTGAGGTTCCCGTCTCTCCTGACCCACAAACGGCAGCGCATTGATCTCAATATTTCGGGCTGCACCGGCAGAAATACACAATTATTCATCATTCGGCGGCTCGGGGGGAGTTTGGGGAGCGCAGATGCCGGCGGAGAATGAGAGCGGGGCCAGACCCAGGGGATTCCTTGTTTGGTTTGGGTTTTTCCTGCAAACCGAGCGGTCCCGGGTGGCCGAGCCCTGCTCGCTCCCCGCGGGCTGTGGCGGCTCCGGGCGTTCCTGCGGGGCTGGGCCGGCTCCTTCCCTCCTTGCCAGCCCCTCCAGGAGAGCGGCGGGGGCTGCGGAGGAGCGGCCGGCATCCCGGACCGCGACAGCGGTGATGGCCATGCCCAGCCCCTCCAGGAGAGGTGCAGAGGAGTGTCCCGCACCCCGGACCGCGACAGCGGTGATGGCCATGCCCAGCCCCTCCAGGAGAGGTGCAGAGGAGTGTCCCGCACCCCGGACCGCGACAGCGGTGATGGCCATGCCCAGCCCCGCTGAGATTCCCCTTCCCGTAGCCTGGCCAGCACGGCGCTGGCACAGACACAGCCCAGGGGACACATGGCGAGCACGGCGCTGGTGGCCCAGGTGCCTTCCCCTGGTCCGGGGGTGTCCCCGGCTTTAGGGGCCGCCCAGGTGCGGGTTCGGTGCCGCCCTGCGGCTCTCGAGGCACAAACCCCCGCCTCTGCCTCCCCCCGCCGCGGGAGAAAGCCCGAACAAGGAGCGGGCAGGTGTCCGCCAGCGCCTGGGGACGGTGCCCGGGACGGGAGCCCTGTGCCAGGCTCGCTGCCCGCCAGGGCCGCCCGGGGCCGGGCAGGGGCAGCGGTGCCCGAGGCCGCCGAGCCCAGCGCTGCCCGGGCACGGTGGGGAGCGGCCGTCGGGGACGGAGCCCCCCGGGCCAGTTCGGCTCCCGGAACCCCGGCAGCGGTGCCAGACCCCCCCGCACCCCCGTCCGCGGGGAGGCCGCGATAAGCAGAGCAGCTTTCCCAATTAGCGGAGCTCCGGCGAGGGAGCGCTGCTGCGGAGGAAGGGCAGGAGCAGGTGAGAATTAGAGGGAGCATCATTAGGAGCTGTTCTTTGTCTCTATTAAAGGCAATAATTAGCACCCTGACAGATGCAAAAGTCGGCAGTGGCCAGAAGCTGGTAAATCCTGCTCGTCTGCCTGCCCGGCTCGCCCCCGGAGGGGCCTGGCCCTGTCGCTAACAGGTGGCCCCGGGGAGCCCCGACGGGCAGGGGGGGACATCGGGGACACGGCTCTGCTGCGGGGCCCTCCGGCCACGCCGCTGCCGAAAGCAGCCAGGGCAGCATCTCCCCCGCCCCAAACGGGCCCTGCCCGCCAGGCCGAGCCCGCGCATCCTCCCCGGGAGCGGGGACACGCGGGGCTGGCACCGGGGCTGGCACCGGGGCTGGCACCGAGCCGTGCCGGGCACTGCCTGTGCTCCCCAAAACCCCCATCACGGGCTACCTGCGATTGAGCTCGGCCGTCCTGCGGCCCCCCCCCAGAGCTCCCCATATGTTCCCCCGGCCCAGGCAGGGCCCCGCGGGCCCGCAGCCGGGTAAGGTTGCAGCGAGGGGCGTCCATCTGCTCCGCGGGGCTCCTGCCGGGAGCCCCAGGGAGCCGCACGGAGCCCTCCCTCCATCCTCCTCCGGGCTTTCAGGCGCTCTCGGGTCTATCGCGACCTGTCCCGACAGGAGGAGGAAGGCCCTGCCCGCACATCCTGGCTCCCTCCTCACCCCCTCACTCCTTTCCTTCCTCTTTCCCCGACCTCCTCCCTGCTTTCCCCTTCTCTTTCCCTCCTTCCCCGCCTTCCCCTTCTCTCTCTTTCCTCTTCTCCTTCTGTTCCCCACCGAGCCCAGGCCCAGAAGGGGAGAGAGGGGCAGGCAGAGCTCACCAGGGGCTGCAGTGACAGCACAGGGAGCAAGGGAGAGAAACCTGAGACAGGGGAAATTCAGGTTCAATATTGACAATGAGGAATTGTTCCCTGGCAGGGTGGGCAGGCCCTGGCACAGGGTGCCCAGAGCAGCTGGGGCTGCCCCTGCATCCCTGGCAGTGCCCAAGGCCAGGCTGGGCACTGGGGACAGTGGGAGGTGTCCCTGCCATGGCAGGGGTGGCACTGGGTGGGCTCTGAGGTCCCTTCCCACCCAAACCATTCTGTGATTCAATCAGCACATTTCAGGCAGAGACCAAAAGGCATCCAGGAAACCCAAGAGGAAGGGAATGTTGTCCATATCTCACTTCAACAGGGGATTTCTTCAGCCTCTGCCTGGAAAATCTTAAGCCAAGGTGACCAAAATCTGCTGCAAATCCCTGACTGAGGCACTGCCCTTCTGCAGGGCAGCAGCTCTGCCTCCTGCCAGTGCAGCCCTGTGGGATGGGATAATGGGATGGGATGGGATAATGGGATGGGATGGGATAATGGGATGGGATGGGAGCTGCCAGAGCCCCTGCACAGGGCTGCAGGATCCCTCCCTTTTCCCTGGGATGAGTGTTCAGAGTGAGCACCCACAGCCCCCTCAAGCCCTTCCTAAACCAATCCTCCACAGAAAGCCATGGCTCTGTTTTACCTCCAAGCCTCTGCCCAGGAGCCCCTGGCAGGGTGAGGCTCACAGGTCCCACTCACCTCGGGAGAGCCTCCCCCCGCTGACATTCCAGGGCCAAACCGCCCCTGAGCATCCCTGCAGTGTCCCCAGGGCAGGGCCAGGGCGATGGGTGCGACAGGGGCCCCATGGCACAGCCCTGGCTGGGACAATGCTGGGCTCCTGCTCCACTGCTCTGTTCTTACCCTTCCAGAGGGGACGGGCTGATGTCCTGTGTGCTGTCTGGTGGCTCAGGGGACACTGCTGTGACAGGAGCCAGCAGCCCCAGACGATGCCAGCAGCTCCTGGAGCGGCAGGGCAGGGTGGGGAGCTGTCCCTGGCTGTGGCTTTTCCATCCTGTGTGGGACAGGGAGCTCCAGGGGACTCAGCACTACCCAGATCATCCCAAATGCTCAGGTGCAGTTGAAGGATGGATTTTTCCAGAGCTACCATGAGATCCCAGAAGTTTGGGGTGGGGAGGGACCTCGGAGAGCACCCAGCCCCTGCCCAGGCAGGGTCACTGCAGCAGTGCCACAGGAGCTGCCCAGAGGGTTTGGGATGTCTCCAGAGAGGGAGACCCCAGCCCCTCCCTGGGCAGCTGTTCCAGGGCTCTGCCCCTCCAGGGAAGGAAGTTCTTCCTCAGGCTGGGCTGGAATTGTTGTGTTTTAGTTCCTGGCCATTGCTCCTTGTCCTGCCACTGGCACCAACAGCCCCAGGAGCTCCCAGCTCCCTCCAGCCAGCCCTGCAAGCCTGCTTTCCATGGAAGGCTTAGGTGGGGAGGGAGGTTTTCCCAAACCTCACTCCTGAGAGGCCTTTCCCACCTCACAGCCAGGCAGGTGCAGGGTGGGAGCGATCCCTGAACTCTGCCAACTCTCTGGGCATCACCCAAACTGAATCTGCCACTGCAGGCATTAAATATTTTTATATTTCTGCCCAAAATTGTTAAGGGGAGGCCGTGACTGGTGATGGCAGTGGGGCCACGAGGCTCTGCCAGCCCCATCTCTGAAAAAGGGCACAAAGTGCTCCAGTGCTTCTGGGTCGGTGTCAGAACTCCCAAGGTTCATTCATTAGGAAGAATCCAGCCTTAAATAGTGGATCAACAAGGAACTGCAGCATTACATGGATCAGACACATCTCAAAATCTCTTTCGAGTGAATAAAGTCCAAAATATCTGCTCTGGAAAACACCTGTGGAAATTTGCCCACTGTTTAAACTCGTAGAGATGTGGAGTTTACATCACTGAGCAACACAAAGTGGGAATACTCCGGCCCACACCAGAATAAAAAGGTAAATTATCTTCAGTGTTCAGAACTGAGGAGAATCTTCCATGGAATTTCATGAGCTGGCCATCAAATAAAGTTATTTATTATCAGAAGTTATGATAAGGAAAAGATTTAGATTAAGAAGAATTAAATAAAAATATCTTGGCACTTTTTGTCTGGAAAAGCATTGTCCTGGAAAGTGTGTTGGAATTAGGAGACTCCAGCAGCTCCTTCCCTCAAGGGCTGTCTCCTGACCAGAAAATGAGCAGGTGAATGCGGGTCCAGAGATTCACTGAGTACAAACGTGGATCATTAATTGATGCCAGGAATATTTTATTCATTCTGAAAATTGGGAATTCAGCAGGGCTTTAACCAGCATAAGGAAAATATTCTTTTTTTTTAAAAACCTCTCCAAAATTCCAGACTTGGTGGGATCTGGGGGGCTGCCCTGTGCAGGGATGGCAGCTGGAGCCTTGTGATCCTTGTGGGTTGGGTTGTTCCATAATTCCCTGACTCTCCTGGCCTTTGACTATTGATATTCCGTAATTCCCTGATTCTCCTGGTTCTTGAGTGTTGATATTCCATAATTCCCTGATTCTCCTGGCCTCCGAATGCTGATATTCCATAATTCCCTGATTCCCCTGGCCTCTGAATGTTGATATTCCATAATTCCCTGACTCTCCTGGCCTCCGAATGTTGATATTCCATAATTCCCTGATTCTCTGGGCATTTGAACGTTGATATTCCATAATTCCCTGATTCTCCTGGCCTCCGAATGTTGATATTCCATAATTCCCTGATTCCCCTGGCCTCTGAATGTTGATATTCCATAATTCCCTGATTCCCCTGGCCTCCGAATGTTGATATTCCATAATTCCCTGATTCTCTGGGCATTTGAACGTTGATATTCCATAATTCCCTGACTCTCCTGGCCTCCGAATGTTGATATTCCATAATTCCCTGATTCCCCTGGCCTCTGAATGTTGATATTCCATCATTCCCTGGTTCCCCATGCCTGCTCCAGCCCCTAGGAATCCGGGCAGTGTCCCACCGCGCTGCTCTCCCTGCTTCCAGAGGGCTCTGTGCTGCTTCCAGGGGCGCCCAAAGGCTCCTGGCACATTCCCAGTCCATCCTGCTGGGAGCAGGGAGGCGGGAGGGGGAAGGCAGGACCCGACCGGCCCCGGGGGTGCCGCGGCCCTCGGGAGCTCCGGGCGGGGCAGGGCTGGGGTCCTCGGGAGGCTTTTCCCCGAGAAAAGATGGATGTAAATGCAAAAGAGTGCCTTCCCTCGGCCATTCAGGCCCATTCTCGGGATTGGCTTTAGAAGTTTTGTTCTGCCATTTATCTTCACTTGTTGGAGATGTCTTGACAAACTCCTGAGAATCAATTTCCCATCAGCTCTTGGCCCGCTCTCCCTGAACCGCCAGGTCAGCTCTCCCCGCATGCTTTAGCAGGGGTTATCGGGACGGGCCACCCGGCTCCATTGTCCCCGGGCAGGGCTGGCCGGGTCCCCGTGGCGGCCGGGGAGCGGTGTCACACACATGGGGACGGCGCCGAGGGGACCGGGCTCCCCCCGCCTTCATCAATCATCGTCCCACCGCTGCCAAGCCCGGCACAATCGGAACCGGGGCCGCTCCCTGCCAGCCACGAGCGCGCCTTTGGCTCTAATGTATTCCCCATGTTGGTCCTATTCGCGGGGAAAATCAATCAATCACTGTCAGCAAACATCACCGGGCTGCAGATTGATCACGGCGTCAGGATTGTTGCAGGATCCCGCAGATGCAGCAGGCATTTGTTAAATGCTATTTGCAGAAAGACATATACATATATGTATAAGACATTTATACACCTCTTTGTCTGCTTGGGAAAGGGGAAAAAAGCCCAGAAAAACACACACGGTTCTTGGGGTTTGGGGATTTTTTGTGTGTGGATCTTGTTGTTTTGTGTTTGGTTTTTTTTTTTTCTCCCAAAAAGCTGCCACAGCGTTAATCACTCTCATGAGGAAAATCCTTTTGAGTGAAAACCGAGCAGAGTTTTGGGAGGGGGGGATCCTGTTTGTTCCTCCTGAGGGAGTGGAGCAAGGTTTGGCTTGCTGTGCCCGAGGAGAGGAGGCTCGAGATGTCCCACAGGGACAGGGAGACCCCAAACTCCTTCCAAAGGGTGGAGCTGGGGCATCTCCTTTGAGAGAGAAACCCCTGGAAGGTGGGAATTGTGCTCAGCCCCCATCTGGGGCTGTGCTGAAGAGCCCATGAAGTTTCCCTCTCTCCTGTCCCCAGCAGAAAGAATTCCACGTGAATTTCACGCTGCTCCAGCGACAGAGAAGGATTTCCCCTGGGAGCTGAGCACGCCAGGACAGCAGGAACTGATCCCCATCCCAAACGCATCCCAGAGCCCCAGGAGGGATGGGGAGAATCCTTTTCCAAGCCAGAACTTCAGGCACAGAGGGCAGAAAACGTGGAAGGTGGATGGGGAAAGGAGCTGTGCTCAGGACAATGTGGGATGGCTCTCAGAGGTCTCCTCTCCCCTGGCAGTGCCCAAGGCCAGGCTGGGCACTGAGGAGCACCTGGCACAGTGGGAGGTGTCCCTGCCATGGCAGGGGTGGCCCTGGCTGGGATTTGAGGTCCCTCCAGCCAACCCAGTCTGTGACAGATTTTATTGGAGTGTCAGAGCTGAGGCTGAGGAACCACAGCCCCTTCCCTGTGCTCACTGGGACCTGCTCTGGGGACAGGTTCCCTGCAGGGTTTCTGGCTCTTCCAGGCACCTGCAGAGGAGCTCTTGGAAGGAATTTGCCCTTCCAGGAAGGATTTGCCCTTCCCTGTCCGCTCCTCCCTTCCCAGGATGGTTCAAGGAGCGTTGTGCCAGCATTCCCTGACCCCAGCCCCTGTTCAAGAGCCCAGGGTGGCTCAGGGAGTCACCTGTGCCCTGTGAAATCCCACGGGGGCCCCACAGGATCCAGGGAAGCTGCTCTGGGCCTGGAGAGCAGGGCAGGAGCAGGATCCCTGCGGGTCCCTGCAGCTCGGGGGATCCTGAGACCCCAGGGTCCTGTGAAGGGCTGGGGGAGCCCCTGGGCACCACCTCAAGGCCCACAGCTCTGCCCAGCTGCAGACTCTGCTCAAGCACCTGTGCAAGAGCTGAAATTACAGAAATTAAATTGGAGAAATGTAGAAAAAGTGAAAAAACCCGGCTTGGTGGGAACAGAGTTCTGGGGGAAAGGGAAGGGAAGGGAAGGGAAGGGAAGGGAAGGGAAGGGAAGGGAAGGGAAGGGAAGGGAAGGGAAGGGAAGGGAAGGGAAGGGAAGGGAAGGGAAGGGAAGGGAAGGGAAGGGAAGGGAAGGGAAGGGAAGGGAAGGGAAGGGAAGGGAAGGGAAGGGAAGGGAAGGGAAGGGAAGGGAAGGGAAGGAGCTGCAACATCCCAGGAGCTTCCACAGGGCTTGAGGTGTTTGGAAGTGATGGGGAAGGGGGGAGGGAAGCATCAGCCCCAGGAGAAGCTGCACAGGTCAGGACTCAGCCCTGGGCATGCCCTGGCACTTGGCACCAACATTCCCAGTGTACAGAGCCCCCGCAGCCTCCAGCCCCGGGCTCTGGCTCACAGAAATGCCAAAAGCTGCTGAGGGAGAGGGGAGGTGGGAGAAAGGAGCCACAAATCCTTGGCTGACGTGTCCTGCAGAAGGGAGGAGCCGCTCCCGAGGTGGGGATCTGAAGAGTGGGATTTGCCTGAGACAACACAATAAACGCACAATTCAGATTTTGTTCCTTTTTCATGTCTATGGGGGAAAATCCTCTGCAGCTTCATTAACAAACCTGTCCCTAATCCTACCCAAACCTCCTGAAAAAAAGATGATATTAACTGAAATCCAGCCGGCCTTGCAGAGCCTGGGAGTAAATGAACTTTTAATGCATGGAGAACATATTCATTATAATGTATAAAGAGGCAATTTTCATTTTGTTTGTGTTCTTAAGAGTGTGACAGCGTCTTGTTTGCCACTGCCCCTGGGTATAAGCCAGCATTGTGTGCCTTAATTAGATATTCCCGTGCTAGTGTGAGGGACATATGTCTATTCACGGGAACAAACATCAAGAGTCTGCCACGGCCTTTCATGTCCTGCTACGTCGGAATAAAGGCAGAGCAAGTGCAAGCTCTCCCAAGGACCTGTGGCCCCAAACAGCTTGAACACAACGCGCGGGCATTCAGCGATTGGTTACAGTTTATTAACAGCCCATAAACTCCTCATCTGCTCCCGCTCTCGTTAAAGTTGTCACCTGCGGCTGCCGCGGCAGAGTGGCTCTGGGAATGGGGAATGGGAATGGGGAATGGGAATGGGGAATGGGAATGGGAAAGGGGCTCTGGGAATGGGGAATGGGAATGGGGAATGGGCTCTGGGAATGGGGAATGGGGAATGGGGAATGGGGAATGGGGAATGGGGAATGGGGAATGGGGAATGGGGCTCTGGGAATGGGGAATGGGAATGGGGAATGGGGAATGGGGAATGGGAATGGGGAATGGGGAATGGGAATGGGGAATGGGAATGGGAAAGGGGCTCTGGGAATGGGGAATGGGGAATGGGGAATGGGCTCTGGGAATGGGGAATGGGGAATGGGAATGGGGAATGGGGAATGGGGCTCTGGGAATGGGGAATGGGAATGGGGAATGGGCTCTGGGAATGGGGAATGGGAATGGGGAATGGGGAATGGGGAATGGGAATGGGGAATGGGAATGGGGAATGGGGAATGGGAATGGGGAATGGGGAATGGGCTCTGGGAATGGGGAATGGGAATGGGGAATGGGCTCTGGGAATGGGGCTCTGGGAATGGGGAATGGGAATGGGGAATGGGGCTCTGGGAATGGGGAATGGGCTCTGGGAATGGGGAATGGGGAATGGGAATGGGGAATGGGCTCTGGGAATGGGGAATGGGGCTCTGGGAATGGGGAATGGGGAATGGGGAATGGGAATGGGGAATGGGGCTCCGGGAATGGGGAATGGGAATGGGGAATGGGAATGGGGAATGGGCTCTGGGAATGGGGAATGGGAATGGGGATCGGGGAATGGGGAATGGGAATGGGGAATGGGAATGGGGAATGGGGAATGGGCTCTGGGAATGGGGAATGGGAATGGGGAATGGGAATGGGGAATGGGGAATGGGCTCTGGGAATGGGGAATGGGAATGGGGAATGGGCTCTGGGAATGGGGCTCTGGGAATGGGGAATGGGCTCTGGGAATGGGGAATGGGGAATGGGAATGGGGAATGGGGCTCCGGGAATGGGGAATGGGAATGGGGAATGGGAATGGGGAATGGGCTCTGGGAATGGGGCTCTGGGAATGGGGAATGGGAATGGGGAATGGGGCTCGGAGCTGCCCCTGATCCCCCTGCCCACCTCTCCCTGCCTGGGCTTGGCCCAGGTGGCCCAAAAGGAAAGAGAAGCCCCTCAGAAGCTCAGGAGGCTGCGGTGACACCCCAGGAGCTCGGGTTCCCAAATCCCTTCCCTTCCCTTCCCTTCCCTTCCCTTCCCTTCCCTTCCCTTCCCTTCCCTTCCCTTCCCCCCCTCTCGCCTGCTGGGCCTCATCAGGAGAGGGAAAGGCAGATTTGGGCAGAATCTGGGATTTCAGGGGATCTGACAGTGAGTGAGGGGAGCCAGGCCAGGAGTTCAGAGTCAGGGAGAGGAGAGAGCAGGGTGAGAATGGCCCAGAGCAGCTGGGGCTGCCCCTGCATCCCTGGCAGTGCCCAAGGCCAGGCTGGGCACTGGGGACAGTGGGAGGTGTCCCTGCCATGGCAGGGGTGGCACTGGGTGGGATTTGGGGTCCCTCCCTGCCCAAACCAGTCTGGGATTTTGGGATCCCATGGAACAGCTCCCCTGGGTTTGCTGTGCCCAGCCCAGGATCCTGGCAGCATTCCTGGCTGCTTTGCTGGGCAGCACAGGCCCAGCTCCATGGGGAATGTCCCACCTGGAGGAGTTTGCTGCCCCGAGCAGCTGAGCAGGGGCAACATTCTGGAGTTTGGCAGGGGTGGCACTGGGTGGGGTTAGGGTCCCTCCCAACCCAACCCAACCCAACCCAACCCAATCCACTCCCTGCTTGTGTGACAATGACATTTCTTACAGCTGTCCAAGCACCTGGACACCCACAATGCCATTAAACCCCTCAGGGAGGAGGGTCTTTGCCGTCACCGTGAGGTCTCCATGAACAGCACACCCAGAAGCCCCCAGGCCCATCCGTGGCTGTGAGAGTGAAATCCCAGCCCCTGCAGCCCCTCAGCAGCTTCACTTCACAGCAGAACCTGCCAGAGCTTCCCAGCCGTGTGCGCCTCCTCAGGGCCCGGCCAGGACCCGATCATCAGCCGGGACGTGCAGGGAGGGACATCAGCCCCGCATCCAGCAGAGCCGGCTGCCCTAATTGGCTGCGCTAATGAGCGCCATTAATGAGCTGCTCTCCTGCAGCAGAGCCTCAGGGTGCGGATGCAGCAGCTCAGAGCAGGCAGGAGCAGACCCAGGCCGGGAATTTCCCTGACAGTGCCTCAGGGCTGCCCCCCCAACAGCAGCTGGGCATCTCTGCCCACCCCAGAGGGACTTCTGTTCACCCCAGGGACACCTCTGCCCACCCCATGGACACCTCTGCCTACCCCAGGGGCACTTCTGTTCACCCCAGGGACACCTCTGCCCACTCCATGGACTTCTCTGCCCGCCCCAGGGGCACTTCTGTTCACCCCAGGGACACCTCTGCCCACTCCATGGACACCTCTGCCTACCCCAGGGATGCTTCTGTTCACCCCATGGACATCTCTGCCCACCCCATGGACACCTCTGCCTACCCCAGGGATGCTTCTGTTCACCCCAGGGACACCTCTGCCCACTCCATGGACACCTCTGCCTACCCCAGGGGCACTTCTGTTCACCCCAGGGACACCTCTGCCCACCTCATGGACACATCTGCCCACCCCAGGGATGTTTTTGTTCACCCCATGGACATCTCTGCCCACCCCAGGGACATCCCTGCCCACCTCATGGACACCTTTGTCCACCCTGCTGCCACCTCTGCCCTCCCATTCCACCTCTGCCCAACTCGCTGCCACCTCTGCACTCCTCATGCACACCTCTGCCCACCCCAGGGACGCTTCTGCTCACCCTATGGGCACCTCGGACCACCCCACTGCCACTTCTGCCCACCCCAGAGATATCTCTATCCACCCCATGGACACCTCTGCCCACCCCACTGCCACCTCTGGCCACCCCAGGGACCTCCCTGCCCACCCCACAGGCACAGCAAGAGCTGCCACAGGCCACCAAAGGGACACTTGCCAGTCTGGCTGTTGGCAGCACTTTGGATTTTTGCCATCCCAGCAGTGCTGGGCATGGAGAGAGGGAGAAAACCCTGCTGGAGCGACAATCCTGGGACACCACACTGGATAAAAGCTTCCCAAGGTGGATGTTCAGCTGAATTTGTGGCAGGACTTTTAGCTTTGTTGTTAAAATAATTCTTCTGTATTAATTTAAAGGGAATAAAATGTTCAGGCTCTGAAAGCCTTTTGAGCAGCAGAGATTTCCACACAGGGAGTGCAGCAATCCCAGAGTCCAGAGAGGCTTTGTCAGGCCCCAGGCTGGATTCCATTTTCACAAAACCATGGACAATCCCCCCCTGGGATGAGCCCCACCCCTGGAGGGGAGGACAGGTGGGTTTTGTCACCAGAACTTCTCTTCTGGTGTCCCCCTCTGGTCAGTGGCACTGGTTGGAGTGACCTTAAATCCCACCCAGTGCCACCCCTGCCATGGCAGGGACACCTCCCACTGCCCCAGTGTCCAGCCTGGCCTTGGGCACTGCCAGGGATGCAGGGGCAGCCCCAGCTGCTCTGGGCACCCTGTGCCAGGGCCTGCCCACCCTGCCAGGGAACAATTCCTCATTGCCAAGATCCCATCCAGCTCCTGCAGGTCCTGGAGGGCCACAGCTGTGTCACCTCCTGGGTTCCAGGAGCTCTGGGAAGTGGAGCAATCCCGTGGCCAATGAGGGATTTGCCACTGGTGATTTTAGTGCCATTTTGGCACTGTGAACCCACGAGGAGCTGAGCAGAGCAGAGCAGAGCAGAGCAGAGCAGAAGCCGCACAGACAGATCTGTGCTCCTGGGCTCTGCCTGTGTCAGCCTGGACGAGTTTCACTGTGGGTTTTCTTCCCCCTCAGAATCCCAAATTCCCCAGAATCCCAACTCCTCCAGAGGCCAAAACACGCTTCTTCCAGGTTTGCTCTTGGAGGAACAAAACTCTCCTGTTAATCCTGACAAAGGATAGGCCAGACCCAGACTTGATCCGGGCCCATCCGGCGCCTGCCCTTGGCCGAGCATCCCCCAGAGGGCCCGGAGGGGGATGGATCCCGGGAGAGGGGATGGATCCCAGGAGAGGGGATGGATCCCGGGAGAGGGGATGGATCCCAGGAGAGGGGATGGATCCCGGGAGAGGGGATGGATCCCGCCCAGAGGGGGATGGATCCCGGTAGTGGCGGTTGATCCCACCAGGAGAGGGGATGGATCCAGCCAGGAGAGGGGATGGATTCCAGGAGTGGGGTGGATCCCGGGAGTGGGGATGGATCCCGGGAGCAGGGATGGATCCCGCCGGGAATGTGGATGGATCCCGGGAGCGAGGTCGGTCCCGCCGGGAGCGGGGATGGATCCGGGAGCAGGGATGGATCCCGGGAGCAGGGATGGATCCCGCCGGGAATGTGGATGGATCCCGGGAGCGAGTTCGGTCCCGCCGGGAGCGGGGATGGATCCGGGAGCAGGGATGGATCCCGGGAGCAGGGATGGATCCCGCCGGGAGCGGGGATGGATCCGGGAGCGGGGATCGATGCCCGTAGCGGGGTCGGTCCCGCCGGGAGCGGGGTGGATCCCGGGAGCGGGGGTGGATCCCGGGAGCAGGGATGGATCCCGGGAGCAGGGATGGATCCCGCCGGGAATGTGGATGGATCCCGGGAGCGGGGTCGGTCCCGCCGGGAGCGGGGGTGGATCCCGGGAGCAGGGATGGATCCCGGGAGCAGGGATGGATCCCGGGAGCGGGGGTGGATCCCGGGAGCAGGGATGGATCCCGCCGGGAGCGGGGATGGATCCGGGAGCGGGGATCGATGCCCGTAGCGGGGTCGGTCCCGCCGGGAGCGGGCGGGGCGGGCGCTGCTCTGTATGCAGGGGGAGCCGCCGCGGCGCTGCCGCCCTGGCCATTGTTCGCCGGGCACGGCGACCATCTGGAAAAGGCAGCGGGGAGACAGAGACCCCCCCGCTCCGGCCGCAGCCCCGCGCTCCCTGCGGGGACAAGGACAAGGACGGGCACGGCTCGTTCCCGAGTGCCACCGAGGGGGACACGCGGGGACAGGCCGGCTTTGGGAGCAGCGCTTCCCTCGGTCCCGGCAGTGCCTCCGCTGCCACAGCCCCACCCGAGGCCGGAGGGATTTGAACCATCCGCGGGGATTTTTGCCCCGGTTCCGGGGTGATCAGTGCCAGGTACCAGTGAGGGAGGTGTGTTTGGCACCCCTTCCCCTGAGCAGGACTCACCCAGCCCCTGCTGATGCCTCCCTCTGGGTTCTCCAAAGGCTCCTCTGGCACGAGGGGTTTGGTGAGGGCGGTTTTGGCCACGCCAGGATGGATGAGCAACTTTTCCAACACGCCCTGTCCAAACACTGCCTGGCCTGGCTGCTCACGCCCGTGAGCAGGAGCACGCTGGGGATGGAAATAGGAGGAGGGAAAAGGTTCAAGGGGAGCTCCAGCAGTGTCACTGGCTGCTCATTCCCAGTGTCTGCTGTGTTTGCCTTCCCTGCCCTGCCAAATCTTCCCCACCAAACGGGAGCCCACAGGCTCAGGAATCATTTCCCTGGATGTTCTCCAGGGCAAAGGCTGTGCTGCCTGCACTGCTCCCCAAGTTCCTCACACCCAGAACACCAGGTATGGGATGGGTGTGGGGGGAATCTGGGTGTTATTCTACTCACAAATAGAGCAAAACCTAAACAGCTGAGGGACCTGAACCCCATTGAATAAAAGGCCTGGAGTGCTTCAGGTTCCTCATTGCTGCTGCCTTGTGTCTCCTGGGCAGCTCCCACAGAACCCATCAGAGCTGCCACGTGCAGCCCTGCAGTGATGGCACCAATCTGCCAGGAGAATTCCATACCAGCACCAGCTTCCCATGGCAGACATCCTTCAGATCCCACATGGCAATCCCAAAATCCCTGGGGCTGGCCCAGCCCTGCCAGCCCATGCAGTGCCAGCTGTGCCCCATGGGCACCTTGTCCCCAGCCCAGAGCACTCAGTGCCACCTGCAGGGGACACCTGCAGGGCTGGGCACTGCAAAGCTCCCTGGGCAGCCCCTGCCAAGGCCTGAGCTCCCTTTCCATGGGCAAATTGCTGCTGCTGTCCAAGCTGAGCCTGCCCTGGCCCAGCCTGAGGCCGTTCCCTCTGCTCCTGTCCCTGTTCCCTGGGAGCAGAGCCCGACCCCCCCGGCTGTGCCCTCCTGGCAGGGACTTGTGCAGAGCCACAAGGGCCCCTGAGCCTCCTTTGCTCCAGCCCCAGCCCCTGCCCAGCTCCCTCAGGGATTCTGCAGCCCCTGCCCAGCTCCCTCAGGGATTCTGCAGCCCCTGCCCAGCTCCCTCAGGGATTCTGCAGCCCCTGCCCAGCTCCCTCAGGGATTCTGCAGCCCCTGCCCAGCTCCCTCAGGGATTCTCCAGCCCCTTCCCAGCTCCGTTCCCTGCCCTGGACATGCTCCAGCCCCTCCAGGTCTCTCCTGCAGGACCAGAACTGGGCACAGAACTCCTTTCCTTGTTCTCCACCGGGTCCACCTGAGCCACTGCCACCTGTGACCCCTGGGGAAGCACCACCTCTGCAGGGCATTCTCCATACTCGCTGACAAAACCAGAGGGATGAAGATGTTTCCATTTCAGTTTGGGAGTCACCAGGCCCCACTCACTCCAACACAACTCCTGCTCAGTTCATGCTCTGGATCCACGGGGCAGGCTGGGATTTTCCAGGCTGTGTTTCATTGCAGGGGGATCTGTGTATGATTATCCCGGTTTCCCCTGGCAATCCCAGCTCCTGCCCCTCCGTGCATCAGCCCGAAGCCCCTGCCAGGCTCCGCAGGGAGATGGGATTTGGCACCTCATCTCTGCATCCTCGGTCCCAGGGCCGGAGCCCAGACCCCCCCACCTTTTGGCATCTCCCGCTCCTTTCTGAGCGCACAGAGGGGCTCTGCTCCCCGCGGGCACAGCCCAGGTGAAGGGAACAGAGGCGCTCTGTGCTGCGGGGGCCGCTCCGCGCCCCGGCCTCGCAGGTGCTCGAGGAACTTGGCGTGGGGACGCCGCCCCCCCGGCACATCCATTACCTTTTGGCCGCCTCTAATGAATCATTCATCCCTTTCTGGGCACGGAGAATGGGAGCTTCGCCCGGCGCGGCCCCGGCCCCGGCTGCCTCCCCCCGGTTTGTTCCCTTTCAGCCGCGCTCTTCCTGCCGCTTTCTGCCCCCTCAATGGGCGAGGAGCGAAACCGGATGGCTGGATGGAGCGCTGGGAAATGACTTCAGAGCCACCTTTGTTCGTCGCCCGGTTTCGCTGCCCGCTCTTGGCCGTATGTCGCTGTGAATGGAGGCGTTGGAAGGCGCTGGGCAGCCCCGGCCGGGAGCGCTGCCGTCCCTGCGGGCCGCGCTGGCAGCAGGGACGGGCGCTGCCAAGTGCCCGTGGCACCGCGCTTTGTGCTCCGCGTTGGGCACAGGCCCCCGAGCAAATTGTGCCTTTGCACGGCAGCGGTGTCGGCCCCGAGGAGCTCTGACTCCAGAGAGGCTCCGAGCACGGTCCCGGCTCCCGAGAGCAAAGCCAAGGCTCTCAAAGGGGTTTTATGCACCGGCCCTTGGGATTTCACAGCTCGCTGGCTCGGCTTGGCCGCTGAAGGGCTAGAAATGATTTTGCGCTGGTTTTCTGTCGTGTGACATTGTTCAAGGGAGCGTTTGACTGCTCATTTCAAGGTGTTAGACAAAGCAAAACTCTCTAACTTCTATGTCCTCGTCAATTTTCACTGAGTGAAACCTGTGGCCAACTCAATGTGTTTTGCATTGAGCTGTTGTGGGGTAACAGAGCCCAGCCAGCTGCTACAAGGGGAGATATTTGCACTCCAGTTATTTTTACTGAAGCTCCTGGTGTCTGCAGCAAAATACAAATATTCACTCCACAGAATTACTTGCAAGTGGCATTTCAGTTTGCTTTTTGAGCGTCTGCACCGAACAGAAACAATAACAGAGTTTGAGTTAGGAATGACTCAATCCATCAATTTGCACAGCTCCCGTGCCTGCAGGTGGAAAATTGATTGTTGATATGAAAACAGGGAAAAACAAGGATCCACCACAACCACCACACACATCACCCTCTAAAAACCCTACAGAGCGCCAGCTCAGGGCTGTGCTCGTCCTGCTCCATTCCCACCTGCTCTGCACACGGCACAAAGGATTTGGGCTGGGCTGGATTGGTGACTTTGGGTGGCTCTGGTGAGGCACGAGGTGCAGCTGGGGGAGCCTGAGTCCCTTCAGCAGGGCTGGGAGTGAGCCCAGAGCTGTGGGGGTGGCAGGAGCCCGGGCTGGGACAGCAGCAGAGCTTTAGGAGCCCCCAAAAAGCTCCAGGCAGAGCTGGGCAGGAGCTGCTGGTGCCATTCCCTGCCAGCGCTGCTCCCTGCCAGTGCTGCTCTCCCCTCTCCCACACCCCAATTTCCCATTTTCCCCCCTATTTTCTCCCTCCTGCTGTAGCCCCATTTCTCTTCACAGGCAAAAGCAAGGCAATTCCTCCCAAGAACATTCTGATCTCGTTTGCCGTGCCTGTGTTTGTGCAGGTGCAGAATGCAATAGGGAGATGGTTTCCCCAAAGTCACGGCGCTTTGCACGGTGGTTTGGCTTTCTGATGTTGTAAACCTTGTTTTAGTGACATAATAGAAGTAGACATTCTGCAGGTAAAGAATCCCCTCGGTCATTTTACACCGGCACAGGCCTGAGGCTTGGCTGGCAGCGGATAAACCTCCCGGGGTGTGTTTGCTCCCTCTCCTCTCCTCTCCTCTCCTCTCCTCTCCTCTCCTCTCCTCTCCTCTCCTCTCCTCTCCTCTCCTCTCCTCTCCTCTCCTCTCCTCTCCTCTCCTCTCCTCTCCTCTCCTCTCCTCTCCTCTCCTCTCCTCTCCTCTCCTCTCCTCTCCTCTCCTCTCCTCTCCTCTCCTCTCCTCTCCTCTCCTCTCCTCTCCTCTCCTCTCCTCTCCTCTCCTCTCCTCTCCTCCCTCCTGCCCCTGTTGGCCGGGGTGGCCCATGCAGTCACCCAGCACGGCTGCCCCTTCCCGCTGCCATCAGGAAGGTGCCCGGGACACAAAGGCCCGGCCCACGGTGCCAAGTCTGGGCTGGCAGCGGCGGCTCCGTGCCACGGGAGCGCCGTGCCAGGGGCTCTGCCTGCCGGGAGGAGACCCCGCTCCTTTCCAAGGGCTTTGCTGCCTTTCTTTCATTCATTGTGTCTTTTCCTCTCGGAAATAAAAAGAAAGGGAAGGGATGGTGGCCACCAGGATTGAGCTCTTGCAACAATAACTGAAATCTTTGGGGGTTTAATGTATTTTTTTTTTCTCTCCTCCAGGGATGAAAAATACCCTCCCAGGAGGAAAAAAACCCCAAGGAAATAATCAAACCCCTGCAGTGCAGCAGGAGTTGGACTTCAATGACTTTGTGGGTCCCTTCCAGCTCAGGATTTTGTGACTCTATGAAGTCTAAGCAGCCATTTACAGCTTTGAGCCTGGTGCATTTTATTGAGCAGGAGAATCACAGAATACTCAAAGTTGGAAGAGATTTCTAAGATCAACAAGACCAACTGTCAGCCCAGCACTTGCACTGTGAAATGCCGTGTATTTCACTCTTATAATTCCCTTATAGAGAAGGAAAAATGGTGTGTGAGTGCCCAGAGCTCCTCTCCCACCACAGGAGACCCCAACCCTGCCCTGGACCCTCGGGTGCTGTTGCTGGAGAAGAGGCTTTGAACAAGGTGTGAAACAGAGAAAAGGGAAAAGAGAATCAGGAAAAAACTCAAATCTTCATCTTCCTCCTGGCTTCACTTTGGACAAGAAGGAAAAAGATCCCATCTCACCACGGGTCCTGGTGCCACTTCCTCTGATCAGGAACTCCCAAAGGGAAGCCTTGGCTCCCTGCAAAGTCCTCTCATGTAGTTTAGAACTTTAAACTTTAAGTTAAAACTTTAAGTTTTCTACTATGTGATATTACACACTTTTATTTAAACTATATACTTACAATTTTAGTTTTATTATTTAATTTTGGAAGGTTTTTTTATGGTTTCAGGTCAAATGCAGTGTTCTCTTGGGGGTCAGTGCCTGTCATCACAGAAAGTCTGAAATTCTCAGTGACCAGGGTTCCAACACTCCCTCATCCCAATCCCTCTTTTTCCTGTCCAGAGGGAGGTTTGTCCATGGGATGGACTCTGCTTCCATGGACACTTTGCTCCTGGGACAGTGGAAGGTGGTCCTGCCATGGCAGGGGTGGCACTGGATGGGCTTTTAGGTCCCTGCCAGCCCAACCCAACTGAACCCAACCCAACTCAGCTGAACCCAACCCATCCCATCCCAACCCATCCAAACCCAACCCAACCCAACCCATCCAAACCCAACTCAACCCAACCCAACCCAACCGAATCCACCGCAACCTAAACCAACCCAGCCCAACCTAATCCAACCCAGCCCAACCCAATCCAATCCAAACCAATCCAATCCAACCCGATCCAATCCAACCCAGCCCAACCCAATCCAACCTAACCCAACCCAACCCAATCCAACCCAACCCAAACCAACCCAACTCAACTCAACCCATCCCATCCCATCCCAGCCCAGCCCAGCCCAGCCCAACCCAACTCAACCCAACTCAATCCAATCCAACCCAACCCAACCCAACCCAACCCAGTCCAGCCCATCCCATCCCATCCCATCCCATCCCATCCCAACCCAACCCAACCCAGCCCAGCCCAGCCCAACCCAATCCATTCCATGATCCAGGGAAAAGGCCATCCTTGGGAACTTCAGTCCCAGCACCTCCCCCAGGACAGTCCCCTCATGTTTTCCCTCACCTGTTCCTGGGGACAACATCACTGCCCAGAGGGAAGGGATTGTCCCACTCTGCTCTGCCCTGGGGCAGCCTCACCCCAGTGCTGGGGACAGTGCTGGGTGTGTCAATGAAAGATCAGAAGCTGTTGGAAAGGGTCCAGAGGAGGGACACGAGGCTGGGGAAGGGTCAGGAGGGGCCCTCCGAGGTGCCCTGGGCAGCCCAGCCCAGAGCAGAGTGGGACAATCCCTTCCCTCTGGGCAGTGATGGTGTGTTGAGGAAGATGAAACAGGAAAGCCTTATCAATATGATTGTCTGGCAAAAGATTTTGAGAATATGGAAACTATAAGTGAGATTGAAATGAAAGCAAGCTTTGAGATCCCTCAGGTACTGAACAACTGGAAAACAATGGTGTGGCCACTGAAGGTGATCCCCTTTTGATGGAACAACACCCTCTGCTTGCAGACAGCTCCAGGGGCCAGAGCAGACCCTGCAGCTTGGCAGAGGGGCCCAAAGAGGAGTTTGTAGGGTTTAAAATGTAACACAGTGTGGGAATGTAATGATTCTTATAGGCTGTATGGAAATGCTATGGGATTTGTATCTTGTACTAGATTGGTTAGTGAGAATCAGAATATTCAACACAGAAGAAGATTTATGGTATTGGAATGGGAACCTCGCTTACTTACTTTTCTATGCTCTTAGATCTTACCTCTTACTCTTACCTCTTGTCTCAGCTCTCACCTTTTACTCTCATCCTCTCTC
Organism: Molothrus aeneus; assembly: GCF_037042795.1. NCBI lineage: Eukaryota > Metazoa > Chordata > Aves > Passeriformes > Icteridae > Molothrus > Molothrus aeneus. Next base: position 117,002,636 of record NC_089647.1, on the reverse strand, counting down.
TCCCTCTCTTCTCTCAGCCCTGCTCTGAGCTGTGTCTGGCAGCTCCAGCAGGGCCCTGCCCCCAGGCCCTTTGCAATAAACCCCAAGTTCCAGCCCTGGCTGCAGGGATCTCTCATCTCCATCCATCCTGACCGTGCTACCCCCAACACTCCTACAATGGTGTCCCCAGGACAGGGATGTCCCTCCTGGCTCCAGGCACTCCTCTCCTCCCGGGAGTCAGGGGTGCACTCAGGGCTCTCCCTGTTTCACCACTCCACTCTCACAGAGCCCAACCATTCCCACACCTTGTGCAGGGAAATGCAGGAGTGGGGGCTGCAGGACTCCCCAGGGTGTTCAGAGGGGACATCCGTCCATGGCCAGCCATGTCTGGGCTCAGAACACACAAAATCCTGCTGAGCAGCAGATGTCAGTGCCTTGGCATCCTTAAAGGTCTAATATTTAATAATTAGCTAATCAATATTAACTTCAGCTGCCGAAGGTGCCCTGCTCTGGCAGTGCCAGCTGGGAGGACACATCCCATCACATCCCTTGGCAGGGACAACGTTGGGATAACCCAGCCAGGACCTGCCAGGGCACAGCAGCAGCACGAGCGGGGTGCTGCTCTGCATTTGAATCCGTGGGGACAAACGGAGCCAGTCCGGGAGCCCCGGGGAGAAAGGAGCATCCTGCAGGAGCAGCCCAGAGAGCAGAGCCCTGGAGAGAAAGGAGCATCCTGCAGGAGCAGCCCAGAGAGCAGAGCCCCAGGGAGAAAGGAGCATCCTGCAGGAGCAGTGGGGAGAAAGGAGCATCCTGCAGGAGCAGCCCAGAGAGCAGAGCCCTGGAGAGAAAGGAGCATCCTGCAGGAGCAGCCCAGAGAGCAGAGCCCCAGGGAGAAAGGAGCATCCTGCAGGAGCAGTGGGGAGAAAGGAGCATCCTGCAGGAGCAGCCCAGAGAGCAGAGCCCTGGAGAGAAAGGAGCATCCTGCAGGAGCAGCCCAGAGAGCAGAGCCCCAGGGAGAAAGGAGCATCCTGCAGGAGCAGCCCAGAGAGCAGAGCCCTGGAGAGAAAGGAGCATCCTGCAGGAGCAGCCCAGAGAGCAGAGCCCCAGGGATAAAGGAGCATCCTGCAGGAGCAGCCGGGAGAGCAGAGCCCTGCCCGGCGGCCCCGCTGCTGGCGATGGAAAGGAACCAGTGACTTTGTCTGGGCGCTGAAAGGAGCTGCGAGGCCAGTCCAGATGGTTATTGTACGACTTGGGTGGTGGCAGGATGCGAGATGCAGGTTGGGCAGCTTGAGCAGCTCCCCGGAAAGCCGTGCCAAGCATTCAGCGCCGCGCTGGCAGCGCCGCTGGGGCGGCAGGACGTGGGCAGGCTCCGGGCACATTGCACAGCCCCGGGGAATAAAGGGCTGCCAGAGGAGCTGGGGCCTTGTGCTGCACCAGCACACGGGCTCGGAATTCCAAATGCCAGGCAGCTCCTCGGAGGAAATGGACTGGCAGAGAGTGCTGCAAATAATGGATTATAATCAGGAAATAGCTGGGTTCTGCTTGTGATGGGGCGAGTTAGAACATCTGTATTGACTCACCCTTCATGTGAGACTGAAAATGGAATAAAAGTTCGTAAAACACCTCTGAGTTGCCCCATCTCTGGGTCAGAAAATCCAACCATCCTCAGAGCCCAGTGAGGGGAAGCCTCTCCCTGCTCCTGCCCAGGTGATGTCCCCCAGCTGCTGCTGTCACAGGTCCCCACTGGAAATCACAGAGGGTTTAATAGGAAAACACTGCAAACTTTGGTAAATAGCAATGGCAGCAAGATGAAATTGTTGCATGTTTTGCCTGCAGGGATTTCCAAGTCCCTTTAAAGCTGGCACAGTTTTGTTCCTGCTTTTTCACAGAAGGACTTCAAGGAGACACCCAGAATTTCTGGGGTCTGTTTGGGAATGTCTCCAGCCCCCTGTTACAGCCAAGAACAAATCCAGAGCAGCTGCTGGGCAGCCTGGGAGAAGTTCAAAACTTAAACTGGTCTTTAAATGTAGGGAGGGATAAATATGATCAATTTTAAATCTATTTGTGACTCTGCTGCTTCCAGTTTTTTGCTGGGGTCACACCCCATAGGTCAGCAGCTTTGGGGCCACTTTTTCTGGTTGTTTTCAAAGCAAATCTCTGCTTTTTGGGTGTGCTGCCCCAACCAGCAGCACCCACCCTGCTGACATCTAACCTGAGTTCTGATGAAAGATGAACAACCAGCTCCAGACCTCAGCCAGACTTCCCAAGGCTCCCTCCAGAGCTTTGTCTGACCCAAAGCGATGGAAATAAGTTTAAGTCTGTGGCAGAGTCCAGAGAAAATCCCCATAAAGTCAGGTCATTATCTGGATGGGTGGGTAACTTAATCAGATTATTGATTTATTAAACACCATTCAGCTTCTGGGGGGTTTGGGGAGCTCTGGGGGTTTTGTTGTAAACACAAATCGCTGCTCAGACAAACCCAGCAGATTTCTTCCCTGCTCCTTAATTACAGCGTTAATCTCACTCCCCACCAGTTTTCCTCAGAGTGGCCCTTGGAAACCACCAGGACAAAATCCAAAATCCTTTGGCTCTCACGGGGTCTCCAGCCCCAGGATCAGAGAGTGCAGCAGGACAGGGGCAGCTTCTGGAATAAAGTGACTTTTGTCCAGGCCAGTGTGAGGCCAGGTAGCAGCGTTAATGAATTAATTCAAATGCCTCACAAAAAGGCTGAAACAGGCTGAAAAGAAAGAGCACCCATGCAGTGTTTTAGGGTCGCTGGTTTGGAGGTGAGTGTTGAGAATCACAGCTTTGGGAGCAGCACCTACATTTAAATAAAAAATCAAAAAACCCTCTCCTGTCTGTTCTTGGTGCTGGCAGCAATGGATGGGTCACGGTGGCTTTGTCCCTTCCAGGAGTGGCTGATAAACCCCAAAGTTCTGCTCGGGTCAATCCACACCTGGAGCCTCCTGAACAGACAAGAAAATGGGAGGGAAAAGGTACTTGGAGCAAAGGAAGCGTTTGGTTCTGAACTGAAGGGCTGAGAGGCAGGAGAAAGGAAGGAGATCCAAAGATGAGGCTCAGATCACCTTCTGCTCCTCAGGATTCTTGGACTTGAACCCCCCTTGTAGCAGGTGGTATCTGTTGGATTTTTAATAGCATTTCCATAGAGTTGGTTATAAAAGGACTTCAGGTTTTTCACTTTAGGATGCCCAAAGATTGATGGAATTGTTCAATAGCAGCTGAGTTCTGCTTCCCTGGGCTCAGAGGGTTCTTTTCAAGTGACCCAAGTGTTAAAATCCTTCTCTTTTCCTTTGGCACTCCTCAAACAAACTCCAGAATGTTGCCCCTGCTCAGCTGCTCGGGGCAGCAAACTCCTCCAGGTGGGACATTCCCCATGGAGCTGGGCCTGTGCTGCCCAGCAAAGCAGCCAGGAATGCTGCCAGGATCCTGGGCTGGGCACAGCAAACCCAGGGGAGCTGTTCCATGGGATCCCAAAATCCCAGACTGGTTTGGGCAGGGAGGGACCCCAAATCCCACCCAGTGCCACCCCTGCCATGGCAGGGACCCCTCCCACTGTCCCCAGTGCCCAGCCTGGTCTTGGGCACTGCCAGGGATGCAGGGGCAGCCCCAGCTGCTCTGGGCACCCTGTGCCAGGGCTGCCGTTCCTTTTCCCTTCATCCATTCCAGGCCAGGTTGGGTGGGGCTTGGAACACCCTGGGACTGTGGAAGATGTCCCTGCCCATGGAACAAAGTGATCTTTGAGGTCCCTCCCCACCCAACACATTTTGGGATCCAATGGTTTTAAGTTCATGTTGGTTAGGAGCTAACATCTGCGGGGATGCATTATGGATTGTTATTCCAAATACCTGTGGAATTAACACAAATAAATGCACAACGGGCTGCCCAGGGAGCTTTGCAGTGCCCAGCCCTGCAGGTGTCCCCTGCAGGTGGCACTGAGTGCTCTGGGCTGGGGACAAGGTGCCCATGGGGCACAGCTGGCACTGCATGGGCTGGCAGGGCTGGGCCAGCCCCAGGGATTTGGGGATTTGGGATCTGTGAACTGACACTCCTGCAATCACATGGAATTGTAGTCCCTGCTCTGGAGGGAAGTTGTTGCACCATGAGTGACAAGCCCCCGTTTATTTGTGCTATTTGAGACACCAGCTTATTTTTTTTTCTGCGATTAAAAACCTCTGGGTCTGTTTAAATGCAGGATTTTGGGAAAGAAAAGGGACCCAAACCATTGGTGTTTGTCCCTGCAGAGTCTGAGTGTCCCTTTCCAATCCTCTCCCTGTGGGAATCTGCCCTGAGTTGGGTTTTTTATCATATCTGGGAAAATTAAAAAATGACAGCCTGAGGCCTCTTGGGCATCATCTGTAAGTGGGAATTGGGCCCCTCTTCTGGAAAGGAAAAATAAATGAGAAAAAGAGGAACCCCCAAAACCCAGCTCTCTCCATTGATTACACTTGGGAAAAAAAAATCTCCATGGGCTCCCAGACTGAAGCAAACTAAAGACATCTCCCAGCTCCTTGGTCTTTTTCCAAAGAAATTCCCTGCCTGACATATGTAGGATGAATGAAACAATACCATGGCAATAATTACCAGGGCAGTAATGAAATTGGAAGGAGAGAGACAGCAGGCAGAAGACCTTGAAACAAAATCTTCAGCCTTATTTAGCCTGGTTTGGGTTTGGTGGGGTTTTTTTATGTCAGGGTGGTTTTTTTTGTTTTTTTTTTTTTTGAGTGGCAAAGTAGCCCCACTTGTCAATCAGCTACCTCACAGCTCTAATGGATTCTGGTGTTTAGGGGGTCAGCCCCGAATTTAATTTAACATCTTACAATACGCCCACATGGCCAGAAAATGTGGCCAGCTTGATAGGGTTCACTGAGCCAAAGGAGTGGGACCAAAACAGGGCATTAATGTATAGGGGAAGAATGGCTGCAATCAGTTCCCTTGTGAATTGGACACAGAACTTGGAGCTGAGGCAATTATCAGCCATCGGGGATTAATAGGGAAGTGTGAATGCCAAGCTGTATATGTTAGGGGCAGAATATGTTGCCTATAGAAAACAACAAAGAGCGTTTCTTACTATTAAGTGAGATTAAACGTAATGGCCTGATTTAATCACAAAGGCAGAATTAAATTCAGATGGCAACTTCAAAGTGGACACATGCACAGAGCCCACTGCATACATTTACATATAGCTGGCATAGCTTGGCTCCCAGCACAATGGGAGAAACTTTCTTTGGCCACTTAAACAATTTTCTATTCTTGGCTTTTTGTGAGTACTCACTGTATTTAGCCCGAAATTGCTGTTGGTTAATAAGATGGAGCTAAGAGTTATATTTATTCATGGAAGCCCTACTTTTTAATTCTTCCAAGGGGAAAGAAAAAAAAATCCACAAAAAAACCCCAAGCAAACAAAAAGCACCCCAACACACCAAGCCCATGGCAAGGGGTCAGGGGGAGCAGCCAGGCTGGGATCCCAGAGAGCTGCTGGGCTGCCCTGGGCTGGGCTGGGCTGCCCTGGGAGGTGGCTCAGCTTCCACATCCCTGAGCTTCCCTGTCCCCTCTCCCAGGGTCCCTCTGTTCGGCCACATCCAGGTGGGACCACCACTCCCCATTCCCCCATTCCCTCCTTCCCCAGGAAAGGACCCCTGGGAGAGGAGCAGGGCCAGAGCCTGACTGACCCTGACTGACCCTGACCTGCTCTGCTCCTTCTGGTCCAGTCCTGCTGGGCCTGCCCCGCCCGTGGGAGCCACCACGGAGCTCTCCAAGAGCAGCAGGCCCTGCTGGACCCGGTGGGCCTGGGGTGACAGTCCCGGTTTGGCTTGTGGCAGCACATTCCTGCTCCCACACATTCCACAGGCCAGAGGAGGCTCCAGGATGAGCAGAGGGATGGAGCAGCTCTGCTGGGAGGAAAGGCTGGCACAGCTGGGATTGTTCACCTGCACAGGAGAAGCTTTGGGCTGAGCTCAGGGTGGCCTTGCAGGGCCTGGAGGAGCCCCAGGAAAGCTGGAGAGAGACAATTTCCAGGGGATGCAGGAACAGCACCCAGGCAATGGCTGCCAGTGCCAGAGGGCAGGGCTGGGTGGGATCTTGGCAATGAGGAATTGTTCCCTGGCAGGGTGGGCAGGGCTGGCATGGAATTCCATCCCTGGATCCCTGGCAGTGCCCAAGGCCAGGCTGGACACTGGGGCTGGGAGCACCTGGGACAGTGGGAGGTGTCCCTGCCATGGCAGGGGTGGCCCTGGATGATCTTGAAGGTCCCTCTCAAGTCCAACCATTCCATGATTCCATGTGCCAAGCCCAGTCAGCCTTGGAAGCTGGCTGGGAGCCTTCCTGCACACACAGAACTCCCCTCAAGGCTGGCACAGCAGGGTTTGAGCAGTGCCTGGCACGTGGAGAATGTGGGAATGAGTCTGGAATGGGAACAGCTCCTCAGAGCTCAGTGGCATTGGCGGAGTCTCAACAGCACCCTCAGCAGAAGGAATTTGGAGGAAAAGGATCAGGAGCCACAGAGCCAACTGAGACCAGCCATACAACTCCCAGTCCCAAAATTCCAGGGCTCCAGGTCAGCCCAGTGCAGCTCACAGGGAGAGGAGCAGCAGCTCCTTGTGCAGGCTCCAGCCCACCTCACCTGGGAGGGACCTTTAGGAATCCACTCTGAGGTGTAAAAGGTCCCCTCAGGAAGCTTGTTCCTCCTGCTAAAGGAATCCAAGGCAGCCTCAGAGCACAGAGCCTGGAGCTCAGCTCCATCCAAAAAATGCTGAGGTGGATCCCTGTGCTCTGCTCGCTCACTGACCCTTGGGCTGCCTTCCCCAAGGATGGAAATGGGACAGATTTGTTCTCAGGGAGGATTTCCCCATGGAAAGGGAGCTCAGGCCTTGGCAGGGGCTGCCCAGGGAGCTTTGCAGTGCCCAGCCCTGCAGGTGTCCCCTGCAGGTGGCACTGAGTGCTCTGGGCTGGGGACAAGGTGCCCACGGGGCACAGCTGGCACTGCATGGGCTGGCAGGGCTCGGCCAGCACCAGGGATTTGGGGATTTGGGGATTGTGTGACCAGAGAGAGCAGAGGAGAAGCTCCCTTCCCCCAGCTCCAGCAGAACCAGTGGCCTCCATGGGCAAGGACCCCACACCATGGCCATGATCAGCCCCAGGGCGGCTCCTCTGGAGTCTCCTCTTCCCTGGCCCTGCGAGGTTCTGCCTGAGACCTGCTCTGTGTCCTTGGCTGCTTCCCTTGTCCCAGACCACCCTGATCCCTTCTCCTGAGTGCTCCCACCCCCAGAGCCCCTGGATAAACCCACCTGTGCTCCTGAGCTGACCAAACCTCCCCTGTGACTCCTGACGTGCTGCAGTGCAGGAGGATTTTCCAGGGTGTGTCTGATAATCCTCCCGAGAACAGCAGGAAAGGCACCAGAGCCTTCAGATAAACCCTCCAGGAGGGGGATCCTGAAATCCCTGCTCCTGCTCCCATCCACTTTCCAGCTCCAATCTGCCGAGGGACATCTCAGGAAGGGAAGAACAGAGCCACAGCCCTGGCTGGAGGGGAGCACCAACTTTTCCTCCTTTTCTTTATCACTCAGTGAAGTATCGAGGGGGGAGGGACACTCTGGGGGGAGGTTTGGAAAACGCCCAGGAATTTCTGGGAGTGGCAGAGCCCCTCGGGCGCAGCATTCCCTTGGGATGGGAGCCGAGGAGGGGTGTGATGGTGCTCACAGGGGCCTGAGGACGAGGGGAGAGATGAGGATCTGACTCCATGTTTCAGAAGGCTGATTTATTATTTTATCATATATATTATAATTAAAACTATACTAAAAGAATAGAAGAAAGGATTTCACCAGAAGGCTGGCTACGAATAGAATAGGAATGATAACAAAGATTTGTGGCTCAGACAGAGAGTCTGAGCCAGCTGACTGTGATTGGCCATTAATTAGAAACAACCACACGAGCCCAATCCCAGATGCACCTGTTGCATTCCACAGCAGCAGATAACCATTGTTTGCATTTTGTTCCTGAGGCCTCTCAGCTTCTCAGGAGGAAAAATCCTAAGGAAAGATTTTTCCATAAAATGTGTCTGTGACAGAGGGGAAACACCGCAGCCCCTCCCGGCAATCAGCTTTCCCTCCTTGCTCCCGTAACCCCGGCACGCCCGTGGCTCTGCCGGCTCTGAGGACACGGCCCAAATCCTCTCAGCGCCACTTGGAGAGCCGGGCCACTCTGCGGGGACAAAGGGCTGGAGTGTCGCTGTCACAGGTCACTCCCCGCGAGCATCCCGAGAGCACTCAAGAGGGAGGGACGGGCTGAGCAGGGCCAGAATACGGGATAAGGTCCTAACCCCGGCCCCGCACGGCGCATAAAACATCTCGAGTGCCACCGGGATAAAACATCTCGAGTGCCAGCGGGGCCGCCCGGGCTCCGGTCTCTGGGCAACTGCGGGGGAATGAATGAATGTCCCCGCTATGGCAACAGCGCTGCGGCCGGGCCGGCCCGGGAGGAAAGGTCAGGCTGGTCATTCCTCACCGCCTGTGATTCCCGAGCAGCCCCGGCCGTGATCCCGGGGCCGGGAGCGGTGCTGGAACCCGCCCGGTGCGGCCCGGCTGTGCTGAGCCCTCCTGAGCCCCCGCGGCTGCTCCGGCCCTGCAGCGCTGCCCAGGGCTCCGGGGCACCTGCAGCGTCCCCTTGTCCTGCACGGCATTGCCTTCCTCCCTGCATCGCCTTCCTCCCTGCATCGCCTTCCTGCATCTCCATCCTGCATCTCCTTCCTCCCTGCATCGCCTTCCTCCCTGCATCGCCTTCCTCCCTACATCTCCATCCTGCATCTCCTTCCTCCCTGCATCGCCTTCCTCCCTGCATCGCCTTCCTCCCTGCATCGCCTTCCTCCCTGCATCTCCATCCTGCATCGCCTTCCTCCCTGCATCGCCTTCCTCCCTGCATCGCCTTCCTCCCTACATCTCCATCCTGCATCGCCCTCCTCCCTGCATTGCCTTCCTCCCTACATCGCCTTCCTCCCTACATCTCCATCCTGCATCTCCTTCCTCCCTGCATCGCCCTCCTCCCTGCATTGCCCTCCTCCCTGCATCGCCTTCCTGCATCTCCATCCTGCATCTCCTTCCTCCCTGCATCGCCTTCCTCCCTGCATCGCCTTCCTCCCTGCATCGCCTTCCTCCCTACATTGCCTTCCTCCCTACATCTCCATCCTGCATCGCCTTCCTCCCTGCATCGCCTTCCTCCCTACATCTCCATCCTGCATCGCCCTCCTCCCTGCATCTCCATCCTGCATCGCCTTCCTCCCTGCATTGTCTTCCTCCCTGCATCGCCTTCCTCCCTGCATCGCCTTCCTCCCTGCATCGCCTTCCTCCCTGCATCTCCTTCCTCCCTGCATCTCCTTCCTCCCTGCATCTCCTTCCTCCCTGCATCGCCTTCCTGCATCGCCCTCCTCCCTGCATCGCCCTCCTCCCTACATTTCCATCCTGCATCGCCTTCCTCCCTACATCTCCATCCTGCATCACCTTCCTCCCTGCATCGCCTTCCTCCCTGCATCGCCTTCCTCCCTGCATCGCCTTCCTCCCTGCATTGCCTTCCTCCCTGCATCGCCTTCCTTCCTGCATCTCCCTCCTCCCTGCATCTCCATCCTGCATCGCCTTCCTCCCTGCATCTCCATCCTGCGTCTCCTTCCTCCCTGCATCTCCTTCCTGCATTGCCTTCCCCCCACATCATGATGAGTATTCTGTCCCCCCCACACCTGAGGGTTCTGTGCCCCCCTCACACCTGAGGGTTCTGTGCCCCCATACCCGAGGGTTCTGTGCTCTCACACCTGAGGGTTCTGTGCCCCCACACCTGAGGGCTCTGTGCCCCCACACCTGGGGGTTCTGTGCCCCCACACCTGGGGGGTTCTGTGCTCTCACACCTGAGGGCTCTGTGCCCCCACACCTGAGGGTTCTGTGCCCCCACACCTGAGGGTTCTGTGCCCCCATACCCGAGGGTTCTGTGCCCCCACACCTGAGGGTTCTGTGCTCTCACACCTGAGGGTTCTGTGCCCCCACACCTGAGGGTTCTGTGCCCCCACACCTGGGGGTTCTGTCCCCACCACATCTGATTTAACCAGCCCAAAATGAACAGCCTGGCTCAACCTGGCTGTGCTGAGCCATGTGGCACCCACAGGAGGTGCAAATGCAGCCACCCCTCCCTGCAGGTGCCCTAGAGTGACCGAGGGGACATGAGAGCCCTGAGGGAGGTGAGATAAATCCTGCCCTGTGCTCCCCTCCTGGCTCAAGGTGTGCCTTCATTCCAGCTCCGGACACAGAAAACTTTCCCTTTGCTTTGGCCCAGCCAGGCTGGGATGTGAGGATGGGCAGGGTCCAACAAAAACCACCCCAGAATCGAGTCCCTGACACAATTTCAAGACCGCTTCTGCTTGGTGCAGTTGGTTGCTGGGGTAGCTGGAGGAAAGCAAGCTCCTAAAACCCTCCCCATTCCAAAGCAGCCCCTAAAACCCTCCCCATCCCAAAGCAGGGCCCTAAACCCTTCCCCATCCCAAAGAAGGCCCTAAACCCTTCCCCATCCCAAAGCAGGGCCCTAAACCCTTCCCCATCCCAAAGCAGGCCCTAAACCCTTCCCCATCCCAAAGCAGGCCCTAAACCCTTCCCCATCCCAAAGCAGGGCCCTAAACCCTTCCCTATCCCAAAGCAGGCTCCTAAACCCTCCCCATCCCAAAGCAGGGCCTAAACCTTTCCCCATCCCAAAGCAGGGCCTAAACCTTCCCCATCCCAAAGCAGGCCCCTAAACCCTCCCCATCCCAAAGCAGGCCCTAAACCCCTCCCCATCCCAAAGCAGGCCCTAAACCCTTCCCCATCCCAAAGCAGCCCCTAAACCCTTCCCTATCCCAAAGGAGGCCCTAAACCCTTCCCCATCCCAAAGCAGGCCCTAAACCCTCCCCATCCCAAAGTAGGGCCTAAACCTTCCCCATCCCAAAGCAGGGCCTAAACCTTTCCCCATCCCAAAGCAGGGCCTAAACCTTCCCCATCCCAAAGCAGGCCCTAAACCCTCCCCATCCCAAAGCAGCCCCTAAACCCCTCCCCATCCCAAAGCAGGGCCTAAACCTTCCCCATCCCAAAGCAGGGCCCTAAACCCTCCCCATCCCAAAGCAGGCCCTAAACCTTCCCCATCCCAAAGCAGGCCCTAAACCCTTCCCTATCCCAAAGGAGGCCCTAAACCCTTCCCCATCCCAAAGCAGGGCCTCTCTCCTCCCCAGACAGACCCTGAGTGCAAGCACCCACCCCTGGCAGCCAGCAGGGCTCAGTGCCACTCCTGAGCGTGGAATTCCCTCCCAAACCTCCTGGACCAAGCTGTGGGGGAGAACTGGAGCTGGGAGCAGCCCTGGTGCCCCTGTGCTGGGCTGGGCTCTCCTGCTGCAGCTTCCCTCTCTGCTTCTGCCCCTGCATTCCAGCTCCAGCGCTGCTGTGCCACCTCAGGGAGCTCCTGGGAGCTGGGACAGGGAGGGCTGCTGGTAAATAGGGTGATATTTCCATTTTTGAGGAGCAGCAGCACCTCTGGGGTGAGCACAGGGATCTCTGTAGGCTCTTCCAGCCACAGTGTCCTGCTGGGGAAGATGAAACAGGAAAGCCTTATAAATATGATTGTCTGGTAAAAGATTGTGAGAATATAGAAACTATAAGTGAGATTGAAATGAAAGCAAGCTTTGAGATCCCTCAGTTACTGAACAACTGGAAAACAATGGTGTGGCCACTGAAGGTGATCCCCTTTTGATGGAACAACACCCTCTGCTTGCAGACAGCTCCAGGGGCCAGAGCAGACCCTGCAGCTTGGCAGAGGGGCCAAAGAGGAGTTTGTAGGGTTTAAAATGTAACACAGTGTGGAAATGTAATGATTCTTACAGGCTGTATGGAAATGCTATGGGATTTGTATCTTGTACTAGATTGGTTAGTGAGAATCAGAATATTCAACATAGAAGAAGATTTATGGTATTGGAATGGGAACCTCACTCTCTTAGCTCTTACTCTTACCTCTTGTCTCTTAGCTCTTGCCTTTTACGCTCTTACCCCTTTTACTTTCTTACTCCCTTACCCTCTCATCCTCTCTCCCCTCTCTTCTCTCAGTCCTGCTCTGAGCTGTGCCTGGCAGCTCCAGCAGGGCCCTGTCCCCAGGCCCTTTGCAATAAACCCCAAGTTCCAGCCCTGGCTGCAGGGATCTCTCATCTCCATCCATCCTGACCGTGCTACCCCCGCCAATCCTACAGTGTCCCGAGCTGGAATGGCTCCACTCCACTGAAAAGGCACTCAGGAATATTACATTTATATCCCACAAGCAAGTGAACTTCCCACCTTTCCCAGGGGAGTCAGACACAGCCCAGATCCTCCATCCCTCCTCTCCTGGAGCAGCACCAGGGGCACAGCTGGGACAAATCCAGCAAGGTGCAGCAAGGGCTGGCCCTGTCCCAGGGTCTGGAAAGAACCAGCAGGGCGTTTTCTTCCTTTTGAACCAGGAATAAATGTTCTGCCAGCTCCTTAAATACTGCCAGGGGTTCGAGCAGCTCTGGTTCATAATCATGCAGAGAGGGACGGTGCTGGAACTGGGAGAGTTCATTTTCCCCAGAGGTTCTGCTCCATGATGGATGAGTTTTATTTATCACTGTCAAACATGCCTTGAAATTATCCCAGGGACATGAATATGCAGCAGAGAGAAGGGCACGGGAATATGGGATGCATAGGGGTGATCAAGGAAAACAACACCACTTAGAAGTTTAAAAGGGATATTTTAGCCTTCATTAAGAAATCGCTTTCAAATTATTTGAAAACCACTATGAATACTCATGAGACTCAAAAGATTTAGAGCACAGTGTTCAAAGGACCCTGTACAAGCTATTTGTGTAAATGATTCCTTTTAGCAGCTCTCATCTTGTCTGTTTAGAAACTCGGCATTAGGGATTCACTTGTTTTCAGGGAGGAATGATTTTAAAAGCAGTAAAACACCAAATATACCAATTCCCTGCTACACTGCACCCTGAAGGACAGGGACAGCCAAGGAGGGCCCAGCTCCAGCTGCACTTTTAATGTCCTCAGCCTGAATTGTCACACACAGGGCACTGAGGGAGCAGGGGGAGAGATCAGGGCTCTCCTTGGGCAGGGGGCAGAGCTGGGGCTCCTCAGGCTGGGGGTTTCTCAGCAGTGCTTCCTCCTCCTCCTCCTCCTCCTCCTCCTGTGACCATTTTCGCAGGGGTCCGAGGCTGAGGGGAGAGACAAGGATCTGACTCCATGTTTCAGAAGGCTGATTTATTATTTTATCATATATATTATATTAAAACTATACTAAAAGAATAGAAGAAAGGATTTCATCAGAAGGCTGGCTACGAATAGAAAAAGAAAGAATGATAACAAAGGTTTGTGGCTCGGACAGAGAGTCTGAGCCAGCTGGGCTGTGATTGGCCATTAATTAGAAACAACCACATGAGCCCAATCCCAGATGCACCTGTTGAATTCCACAGCAGCAGATAACCATTGTTTGCATTTTGTTCCTGAGGCCTCTCAGCTTCTCAGGAGGAAAAATCCTAAGGAAAGGATTTTCCATAAATCATGTCTGTGACACCGTCCCATTCCACTCCTCAACAAGAACTCCCTGGGCTCAGGTTTCCCCCTTTCCTGGGTTTCTCCACCCCAGCCCTCTGCTCCGAGGGGTAAAACCAAAGCCCAGAACCCCCAGGGGTGGAAGAGCCCTCCAAGGTCACCCAGCCCAACCTTTGCCCGGTGCCTTTCTAGAACCAGATGGTGCAAAGGCTCCTGGCTGTCCCCTCCCCTGCAGGGTGTCCTGGCTGCTGGCAGCGAACCAAGCCCTGGCCCAGGCTCCCTCCAGAACCTCGGCCAGCTCAGCAGAGCTCCTGCCCTGCCCCTCCCTCCCCGAGCACCTCCCACATCCTCCCACCCAGGGCCCAGAGTGGCCAGGACTTGATTTTATCTATGCCTGAGGTGTCCCTCTGCCTCTTCCAGCTGCTGGTTCTTGGCATTATCTCACCGTGGTGGAGTGCCCAGCCCTGCAGGTGTCCCCTGCAGGTGGCACTGAGTGCTCTGGGCTGGGGACAAGGTGCCCACGGGGCACAGCTGGCACTGCATGGGCTGGCAGGGCTGGGCCAGCCCCAGGGATTTGGGGATATGCCCCCAGAAATTCATCCTGTCCATGGTGACTGGAACTGTCATTGCAGGTGGAGATTTCCCTGCCCAAGCAGCAGAAAGAGCAGCACAGAAGGGTCCAGGCAGCAGCTCCCTGTTCCCAAAAACCAAACAGCTTCACCTCCTCACCTCCCCCAGGCACAGCTTTGTCCCTCCACTGCTCCCCTCACCTGTGTGAAGCAAAGACAGAGGAGGGAAAAAGGAAAAATCCCACACAATAAAAAAATTACAGCAAAACCCAGCTGCAGTGGGGCAGAGCCTGGGTTTGACACCAGCATGGCTCAGCAGCCCATCCCATCCCATGGCTTTGTTCCCATAAGTAAATGGGAAATGGATTTATAGAAAATCCCCAAAGCCTGGCAGAAGGCTCACCCAGTGTGCATCTGTGTGCAAACCTTGAGACAAGAAATGCTGACGTAGAAATGCCATGGAACAGGACAGACATTGAGAGAAATGGAGCTAGAAACAAGTTTCAAAAGGTGGCCTTACAAAAAAAAATGCATCCTATAAAAGATACATTGCAGTAGGACCCAGGAGGGGTAATTTTAGATGACTGGATTTAGGATATTTAGAGCGTGGTGTGGCTAAAGCTGACAGGCCAAGAAACACTTATAATATATTGTAATTAGAGAATAATTGGTTTCTGATTGTGATGGTGTGAATTATAACATCTGTATTGCCTCACCCTTCACACGAGACTGAAAATGGAATGAAAGTTTGTAAACACCTCTCAGCTGCCCCATCTCTAAATAAAACAAACCCCCTTAATCCAACAGTCCCATCCCATTATCCCCTGCCATGCCATGCCATGCCACCCCATCCCATTAACCCGTGCCATCCCGGGCTGCCCGCGCATCCCGTCTCCCTTTGTTTCCTCGGTACAGCGGCAGGGAGGCGGGCGGGGGCTGCGGGGAGGGGGCCCAGCCTCTGGCTGGTCTCATCTCGCAGCCGAGGTGATTGCTGGGGCCGTGCCAGAGCCGTCAAGCCGAACCATCTGGGTTTGGGAAGGTTCCGCACTTCCCAGGGCCGGCTCCATATGGGCGGCGCGGCGGGCGGCCCTGCCCTCTCCCGGCCCGCCGTGAATCGCGCTGATTGTTATTCAGGTGGGATGGCCCGGTCATGAACTGCACTAATCAAAAAACAAACTGCACCAAAACACTGCGGCTCACACGCTGGCGCGGGCCTCCCCCTGACCCCTGCGCACCAGCCGCTTCCAATGGATGTCATGCAGGTTGTTCTTCTGGATTTTTGCACCTTCCACAGTTACCAGACATCTGTGTAAATCCCCACCCCCTCGTGTTGGGCAGCAGGGTCAGTAATGTTCAACAATTCGACGTGGGAAGTCTCGCTGAGGAAGTACCAGGCCATAAATTTCCTCCAACAAGAGCCACCTATCAAGCCCGGCCTTGTTAAGAAGCTTCCCAGATATTAATCACAGGGAAGGGCCGATCCCGCAGCCCGGCCAGGGGGAAAGGAGCAGGAGGAGGCTGCACACGGACCCTGCTCCCGCTTCACCCTTTAGGGCCGGAGCTCTGCAATTCCCGGTGGGGCTGGGGTCGCCCTGAGAGCCAGCCCGGCTCACCCGGGGCTGCTCTGCCCCGCTGGGAGCAGTGCCCTGCTGGCATGGAATGGGTTAAATCAACCCAAAGGCTGCTGTGACCTCGGCATCAGCCCCTCCCGGCTCTCTGGGGGGCTTTGTGTCCCCAAATCCCCAAATCCCCGGGGCTGGCCCAGCCCTGCCAGCCCATGCAGTGCCAGCTGTGCCCCATGGGCACCTTGTCCCCAGCCCAGAGCACTCAGTGCCACCAAAGCTCCCTGGGCACCCTTTCCACGGGCAAATTCCTCCTCCCGGCTGCTCTCCATCTCTGCGTGTGATCACACACATGTGGAGCACTTTGGAAGTCTGAGGATGCCCAGGGTGGCATTTGAGGGTGGTGCTGGTGCTGCCTCACTTTGTCCCTCCGGTCCCCTCCTCCTGCAATGTGCTGGGCTCATTCCCACCTTGGAATTCTCAAGGGAATATCCCACCCCCATCCCAAGAGATCTGAGTCTTTGGGGATGTGACTTCTGCTGCCTGGCTTCCTTTACTCCTGAATAAAAGGGTTTATCAGCACTTGAAGAGGCCAAGAAAATCCAGCCAAGCATTTTAGGGCCTGTTTTGGCCTTGTTAATTTTCATTATTTCAAAATGGAATGGTTTGGGTTGGGCCTTGCAGGGTTTCTGAAGTGCCACAGGAAAGGGCTGGCTAGGATGGGAGGGAATAATGGCAAACCTCTATTTTTTATCTTTTTATCTGAAAAGAGCCCCCCCGCAAGCCCCGCTGCCTCAGAGCCCCCCATGTGTGCAGGGTGAACAGCCGGGCCATTGATCTGGGGCTGTGCAGAGCCTGACCCCTGCAGAACTGGAGCCCAAAATGAATTTATGCCCCTTTAATGGAGATAAAGCCAGAAGGGGAGAACATAACTCAGCCAGACAGTTCTGCTCCAGCCTCCCCTGCCTGGTTAAGAGCAACTTCTCCCCCTTGTTAAAGAAAAAAGCCCTGAGAGCCCAGGCCCTTGAAGCACTCATGGTGAGAGGCTCATCCCTTTCCCTGGACAGGGAGCAGCTGGAGCAGCCTGGGAAGGGCTGAGAGGTGTTTGTGTGGTTGTGTCCCTGAATCCCCAAATCCCCGGGGCTGGCCCAGCCCTGCCAGCCCATGCAGTGCCAGCTGTGCCCCATGGGCACCTTGTCCCCAGCCCAGAGCACTCAGTGCCACCTGCAGGGGACACCTGCAGGGCTGGGCACTGCAAAGCTCCCTGGGCAGCTCCCAGAGCAGGGCCGGGCTCTGAGGGAAGGAGAGGAAGGAATCTCACTCCCCTGGGGCAGCTCAGGAGTTTGGAGGGAGGCTCTGGAAGCACCTCAGCTCCCCCTGAGCACACATCCCACACGTTCCCAGCAGCTCCAGAGCAGATCCAGGCAAATCTGGGTGTCGGAACTCAGTGCATCCCTCCGGGTGTCCAGAGTTACCAAGGACCCGGCTGGGGGGCTCAGAGACCCTGGCACACAGCCCAGAGCACCTGTGGGTTTGATGGTGACCCCTGGAGCGAGTTACCAGCTTTGTATGAAGACATGAAAGTCACAGAGGCTTGAATGGTGTAATAATAAAATTACCACAGGGTGAAAATGCAGATTTTAGGATTTTTGGTATGGGGGTTTTGGGGACAAGATGGAGGGACTTGGGCATGTCTAGACTTTCCTCTTCTTCTTGTTCTCCATTTTCTGCAGTGATGCTGGCACTTTGGGGTTGGTTTAGAGAGAGGTGCACTGTCTAACACAGGTGATTGATAGGTATTGGAATTAAGTGTCAATATGTTATATTTAGAGTAGAAGTGCACTAACACAGGTGATAGGTATTGGGAATTAAGTGTCAATATGTTATATTTAGAGTAGAAGTGCACTAACCTGGGTGATAGGTATTGGAATTAAGTGTCAATATGTTATATTTAGAGTAGAAGTGCACTAACACAGGTGATAGGTATTGGAATTAAGTGTCAATATGTTATATTTAGAGTAGAAGTGCACTAACACAGGTGATAGGTATTGGCATTAAGTGTCAATATGTTATATTTAGAGTAGAAGTGCACTAACAGAGGTGATAGGTATTGGAATTAAGTGTCACTATGGTCTATGTAGTTTGCAGTATAAAAGGACAGCACCGCCTCAGGGGCGGTCACAGTGCCTGTGGCTGCCCTGCTGAGCAGATCTCGGCTGGGCAGAAAGAAAATTTCATAGATCAGAATTAATGAACAACCTCAGGACCGAAAAGTGAAGAGTCCAGACTCGTTTTTCATTTGCACGGGCCGAAGCAGAGACACCCTGCACATCTCGGGGCTGCAATTATCAACCAAAACCCGAGATCTGGGAGCCTCCAGGCTGGGAGGGTGAGCGGTTCCATCCCCAGAGGGAAAATCTGCTCCTCCCTTCATAAAGTTTGGGAAACTGCCTGAACCTGCGTGGCTGGGCCAGGAAGGGGCACAGGGGTGCCACCAACCCCTGCTGGCACCTGGGGACAGGCTCAGCCGGGCTGGGGACGGGGTCCCTGCCGAGCCCTCCGAGGAATGCGGGGCTGCTGCCGCGTCCCCTCCTTACCCCCACAGCTCTGTTTTTGTGAGCCCGGCAGAAAGTGACACTTTTTCTTTTGCTTAATTAAGTTGTTCAGAAGAGGGCTGGGCAAACAGTTGCGTCTACGTGGGGAGTCCTGAAGGGCAGAGAAAGCGCTGGGCGTTGCCAACATAAAAAGGGGGATTCTGTTATTGTTTGGGTGTAGACGGGTCATTTTTTCAAAGTTACTGCTGCCTGAGTGACCACAACCCTGCCGCAGCGGCAAAGAAAGGACATAAAGCTTCTAAATGCAGCTACCTTGGGCTCCAAAGTGGGAAGAAAAAAAAAACCAAACAAAAAAAGCCCGGACGGAGCAGCGCTGGTTTTCTCTCTCCGGAGAAAGCGGGAGCTGATTTCCATACGGAGCAGGGGAATGGAGCTGCTCCCTCTGGGCGCGCTGCTCCGGGGGTGGGTGACAAAACTGCTGCCAGGGGAGCTCTGGGGGTCCCTGCTGGCCGTGCATCCCCATCCCTGCTCGGCAGCCTGGCTCGTACCCGTGCCCAGCCAGGGGAAGAGCCCCGGGAGCAGCTTCCAGCCCCTCTGCATCCACCTGGCTCCCAGCCTGCATCTCCCAGACTCTGCTATCCCAAGCCCGAGGGATGTTCTCCACATTTTATCAGGTCTGACCCTCGAAGCTCGGTCTGCACCGGGCTGTGGTGTCCCCGTGCTGCCTCACACTCTGGAATCCTCCTGGGTGTTTTACCAGCTGGGTTTCAGGTTGGGTTTCAAGTCCAGCACGATCTGGCTTTTCCTGTTGGGAGAGGTGGAGCAGAGTGAGGATCCTGCCCCCACTGGCACAGTTGAGATCAGGAAAGGTTCTTGCCCAGAGGGTGCTGGCACTGCCCAGGCTGCCCAGGGAATGGGCACGGCCCCGAGGCTGCCACAGCTCCAGGAGCCTTTGGCCAGCGCTGCCAGGGATGCCCAGGCTGGGCTTGCTGGGCTCTGGGCAGGGCAGGGCTGGCACTGGGGGATCCCTGGGGGTCCCTCCAGCTCAGGACATTCCATATCCTGTGATTGTCAGGTTCCAGCTGAGGCTGTGGCTCAGGGCAGGGCACCCCTGCCCTGCCAGCCCCCAGGGAGGGCAGTGCCAGGTGCCCCAGGCTGGGATCCAGGCCCTGGGGAGCTCTCTGGAAGTCGAGTGCCACATCCTGTGTGTGTGACCCTGGGACCAGTCACAGGCTCACCCTGGCTGGGATGTACAGCTGTGTGAAACTGGAGCTGCCACGGGGGATTTGGAAGGATTCGATTTTGGCTGGAAGTTGTTGTGGGATGCATGTCTGACACATTCTCAAAACCCAGCTGCTCTTCCCACGCCAGGTCTGAACCCAAGGTGCCAAAGGCCCCTGAACCCTTCCCATGCAAGGTCTGAATTCAGGTCCCTGGGCTCCCAACCCTTCTCTCCTCAAGGAGCTCTCCTGGGTGCAGGAAATCCCCAATCCCTGCCCCTTCTGGCCCTCCAGGGGCTGCTCCGAGGGTGCCCCCGGCCGCTCCCCAGGGCTGGGGCAGCCTCAGCTCCTCTTTGGCCGCTTTGCCCCACTCAAGGCTCCTGTCCCCTCTCGAGGTTCCTGTCCCTCTTGAGATTCCTGTCCCCTCTCGAGGTTCCTGTCCCCCACTCGAGGTTCCTGTCCCCTCTTGAGATTCCTGTCCCTGCTCGAGGTTCCTGTCCCTGCCCGAAGTTCCTGTCCCTGCTCGAGGTTCCTGTCCCCTCTTGAGATTCCTGTCCCCTCTCGAGGCTCCTGTCCCTGCTCGAGGTTCCTGTCCCCTCTCGAGGTTCCTGTCCCCTCTCGAGGTTCCTGTCCCCGCTCGAGGTTCCTGTCCCTGCTCGAGGTTCCTGTCCCCTCTCGAGGTTCCTGTCCCTCTCGAGGTTCCTGTCCCTGCTCGAGGTTCCTGTCCCTGCTCGAGGTTCCTGTCCCCTCTCGAGGTTCCTGTCCCCGCTCGAGGTTCCTGTCCCTCTCGAGGTTCCTGTCCCCGCTCGAGGTTCCTGTCCCTCCTCGAGGTTCCTGTCCCCGCTCGAGGTTCCTGTCCCTGCTCGAGGTTCCTGTCCCCGCTCAAGGTTCCTGTCCCCTCTCGAGGTTCCTGTCCCCTCTCGAGGTTCCTGTCCCCGCTCGAGGTTCCTGTCCCCTCTCGAGGTTCCTGTCCCAGCTCCCCCGAGCCAGAGCTGCCGCAGCTCCCCAGCGCATCCCGCTCCGCTGCCGCCTTTCTGTCTGGCAGCCCTCGGCGAACAGACGGCGTTCCGTGCCCCGGGACCCCCGGAAGGCTCGGGATGCCGCGGGGAGGGTCCGAAGGAGGATTCACAAGGGCTGGACGGGAGCCACGGCCCCGCTGCCGGCAGGACAAAGAGCGCGGCTCGGGCTCGGGCCGGTTGTGCTGACGGCCGCAGAATCCTCTGGCACGGGGAGATGGAGCAGCATTCCAAAACCCCACGTGTGGAGCGGGCAGAGCCCAGCGGCAGAGGGGATGGACACTTTCCGCAGGTGCTCGGCCAGTGTCCCCTCATTTGCATACATTTGCATGCTGTCAAACAGTGCCTGACAGACTCTCTGAGAAGGTCTGGACTCAGCCCAAACCTGTCAGGGACTTTCTCCTTGCCAGTCAAGGTTGGCTTGGGTTGCAATTAGAGGGAGGAAAGGAACACTTCTGACATTGCCGTGGAGGAAGCTCTGGATGGGGGGAGTTTAAAAGGAAAACATGAATTTCCTGCAGGGAAAAAAACCCTCTGAGCTGCCGTGTCTGCCCTGCTCGGGGGAAGAACAGGGGGGGAAAAGGAATTTATTTCTTTGGCATGGAGGAAAATCTCACTCACCGTGGCTCCATGTGCTGCCAGCCCATGGGAGGGTCTGGGCCGAGGGGGAGCTCTGGGGGCTGTGAACAATAAATGATGAGACACAGACTTGGCAGAGCTGCACCTGTGCAGGCACACACCTGGCTGGGCCCTGCAGCAGGGTGGGAGCTGCAGAGCAGGGGGGGCCCGGGGAGAGCTGAAACACCCCCAGAAAACAGCAGGGCATGGAAATGCCTCATCTCTACCAGGGGGAAAAACAGTGAGGAAATGTTTTGGAAGCCCACACCCCTTCTGCTTGTTGTTTTACATATTCTTCCCTCAGCCGTGAAAATTTCATACTTCATCTTCGCCCGGCCGCGGCCACAAGAGTTTCACGAGCGGGGGACAATGGGTTCTGTTTATTCAGCCACAATAAAGGGCCTGTTTCACTCTGGACTGCAAGTGGCTGAGCCATCTGGCCCATATCTCCACAGTAAAACATTGTCCGTGGCACAAAAAATGATTGCATGCCCAGGACAAACTGATGTGACCCCGGGATAAAGGCTTCCTCTGAAGCTATGATATCATACTGCCGAGGGGACACCGGCACAATGGAATCTGCTCCCCCGGAGCACAAGTGAGATAGGACTATTTAAACCCAATTTCACAGGAGACGTTTTGTCCTCCGTGGCAAAGCACCCAGATCCGACGACAGCATTGAAACATCTTTTTTCATGCACTCTGGAGGCAACAGAGCGGCTCTGTGCGCCCTTGGCAGGCGCGGGGTGCAGGAAGTGCCGTGCAGCACCTGCAGCCCTTTCAGCAGCGGCAGCGGCGGCAGCAGGAGCAGCGTTTCACTGGGGGCAGCACCTGCAGCCGGCCCCCGAACAAGGGCGGCTTTCTGCCCCTGCCAGGCGGGAACGCCGAGCGAGCCACGGGCCAGAGCGAGCGGGGCAGCCTCGGCACGGCCCCACCTGAGGGGGAATGCCTGGGGATGCCTGGGGATGCCTGGGAATGCGTGGGGATGCGTGGGAATGTGTGGGGATGCCTGGGGAGCGTGGGAATGTGTGGGGATGTGTGGGAATGCCTGGGGATGTGTGGGAATGTGTGGGGATGCGTGGGGATGCGTGGGGATGTGTGGGGATGTGTGGGGATGCGTGGGAATGTGTGGGGATGTGTAGGGATTCGTGGGAATGCATGGGAATTCATGGGAGTTCATAGGAGTCCGTGGGAATTCATGGGAATCTATGGGAATGCATGGGGATTCATGGGAATCCATGGGAATCCGTGGGAGCCCATGGGGATTCATGGGAATCCATGGAAATCCGTGGGAGCCCATGGGGATTCATGGGAATCGATAGGAATCTGTGAGAATTTGTGGGAATTAATGGGCATCCATGTGAATCAATGGTAGTACATGGGAATCTGTGAGAATTCATGGGAATCCATGGGGATCCATGGAAGTCCAGGGCAATTGATGGGAGCTGATGGGAATTCATGGGAATTCATGGAAATTTGTGGGAATCCGTGAGAATTCATGGAAATCTGTGGGAATCCGTGGGAATCCATGGGAATTTGTGGGAATCTGTGGGAATCCCTGGGAATCCATGGGAATTCATGGGAATCCACAGGAATTCATGGCAATTCATGGGAATCCATGGGAATCCACAGGAATTCATGGCAATTCCTGGGAATCTGTAAGAATCCATGGGAATCCATGAGAATCCATGGGAATTAATGGGAATCCACAGAAATCCATGTGAATGTATGGGAATTCATGGGAATCCATGGGAATTCATGAGGATAAACACGGAGAATGATCGTGGCTTGCCAGTGAATTATTTATGGCAATGACTCAGGGAAATCTGGGATTCCTGGGATGGAAAGCACACCTTGTGCTGGGCACAAAAAGGTTCCTTTTTTCCTCCTCCCTCACACCAGAGCATCAGAACCATGTGATGGTGAAATGGAAACAAAATCAGGAGCAAACCATCCTGCCAGCTTCGTCTTGGCTCTTTGGAGCTGAATTCAGAGCAACTCAAGACCCTCTTCTCCCTTTAGCAGAAATTCTCTTTGCACACTTCTCCTCCCCCCAGACACAAAGTGCCTTTTTATGAGGGAACACCTGAGCCCCAGACTCCATCTCTCCTGATGAAAATACGCTTTGCAGGCCCAAAAGATAAAACAAAGGTAAATAAATCAGTCCCCAACGTGGAGTTTTCAGTGGCAGAGGCTCCTAATCCTCTGTGGAATTACAAATCTCACACCCAAAGGATTCAATTTCCCCTACTCAGATCATGGAATGGGGCTGTGCTTTTGGCCTGGCCCTCGTGTCACCCTCCCAGCTCTGCAGTGCCAGCCTCAGCCACACGCACCTGGCATTAAAAACCCCCCAAACTCCCTCAAATCTCTGGAAAACACCACAGGAGCCTGTCCTGGGCATGGTGACAGCACCTGGGAGCAGCAGGGAGCTCCCACTGATGCTTCGTTGGGGTTGGCTCCTTGGTCCCTACAGGCAGGGACACAGATCCCACTGAAAATAATCCCAATCTCCAGTTCTTTCTAGATATAAATATGAACACCACCACCATGCTGGAGGAAGAAGACTTCCCAAGGCCAAGTGCTGCCTCCTCAGCAGAAGAATCAGTTTAAATGTAAACCCCCATTCGCTGGAGAAGTAATTATCAACAAAATAGAGCAAGTTTGTTTTTTTTTCCCAAAGTAAGAGGTAGATTGTGTTTTGACAGAAAAAAGGCACCTTTTCCTTTTGCTCTTTACTTTCTTCTTTTCTTGTCTTGAAGCAGGGATTTAAATACCTTGTGCCAGCATCTCAAAGATTATCTCCTTGGAAAACTCCCTGGAGGAAGGACAGAGCTCCCCAAAGACAACCTTTTAAAAAATTTGTTTGTTTCTTCAAACTTCTTTCATTTCAGCTCTTTCCTTTCTGTTTCTGCCTCATTTTAATCCCCCTGAGCTGCAGCAGGAGCTGAGTGGAGCCCTGGGCGTTCCCCAGATCTGCAGAATTCCCTCAGCACAGCATCTGCTCACAGCCAGAGCTGGGCAGGGGAGATCTGCCATTCCTGGGGAGAAAAGGGCACCTGGGATGGAGCTGATTCCCTCCTGGACTGCAGCTCCAGCAGTGCAGTGTGCCAGGATTCAGCACCTCTGGCTCCAGGAGTGTCCCAGCACATCCCAACTGGGACAGCAAAGGCAGAATCAGGGAATGGTTTGGGTGGGGACCTTCAATCCCATCCCATCCTATCCCATCCCAGGGTGCTCCGTGCCCCATCCAGCCTGGCCCTGGGCACTGCCAGGGAGGGCAGAGGCCTCTCACCCCATATCAGGCTCCCCAGGGAGCTGGGGCACTGTTGGAACCCTGGATGCTGATGATTCCAGACTTTCTGTGCTGCCAGGCACTGACCCCCAGAGAACACTGCACTGACCTGAGGGCCTGGAGAAGCTTCCAGAATTCAATAATAAAACTGAGATTAAAGGTGTGGAGTTTGAATAGAAGTGTGTGATATCACAGGGTGGGAAACTCAGAGTTTAAGGGTTTAGAATACAGGAATAGAGAGAAAGCAAGATGGAGGGTTTAGGGTGGAGGCTGCTCCTTCTTCTTCTCTTTCTTCTTCTCCTTCTCCTCTCTTCTTTCTTCTTGTTTTTCTTCTTCATCTTTCATCTTTCTTCTTCATCATCATCATCATCATCATCATCTTCTTCTTCTTCTTTTTCTTCTTCTTCTTCTTCTTCTTCTTCTTCTTCTTCTCCTTCTTCTCCATGGGTTTGGGTGGTTTTGTGTCATTGGATAAAAAAGTCCCCATTGCAGGCACGGGTGGTTGGGTATTGGGTTAAAAGAGAAAATAATTGAGGTGTCATTTGTTAATTGGACAGTTTATCCTTCAAAGGCCTCATAGAGAGAGAGACAGGGCTCCATTTTTAGTTTGTTGCAGTGAAGTGCTGCAGAACTCAGGGTTTGTGAGGCTGTGACAGAGATAAGAACTGATCAACATCTGAGTGCCAACAAGAAATAAATCTCAGATTTAATGCCAGCCTTGGCAGAA
The DNA here is from genome assembly GCF_037042795.1 of Molothrus aeneus. Lineage (NCBI taxonomy): Eukaryota > Metazoa > Chordata > Aves > Passeriformes > Icteridae > Molothrus > Molothrus aeneus. The sequence continues at coordinate 116,977,515 of NC_089647.1, read as the reverse complement.
AAGGGAAGCAAAGACTCCACAGGGGGAAGCTAGGGAAGAGGAGTTCCTTGGGAGGGATCCTTGCTCTCCATGGCTGTCACAGCTCCCATCTGGGCCTTGGGGAGGTTGGTGGAGCCCCTGCAGGCACCTGGAGAGGGCAGGGAGGGGACTCAGCCCTGCCAAACCTGCCTGGCTCCTGCCCTTGCTTCAAAAGGATTTCAGACACAGACACTGGGTTTGTGTTTGGGGTTGTAAATCTGTCCTTTAATCTGTGGGGTTTTCTGGTCAGGATTAGAATGGAGCAAGGGAATTTCAGTTTGCTCCTGTGGCACAGTGTAAAATACGGAATTGAATTTTAAAAGCTAAAGAGAACTTTTTAATGAGATCTCATTTTGTGACTTTTGGGCAAGGATTTTGCAACAAGCAAAGCTTCTTAAAAAACTTCCTTTAGCTTTTCCCTTAGGGGATCTGGAGCAGGTAGGGCTTGACACAGTTTTAGAATCCCAGAATCCCAGACTGGATTGGGCTGGGAGGGACCCTTAAATCCCACCCAGAGCCACCCCTGCCATGGCAGGGACACCTCCCACTGTCCCAGGTGCTCCCAGCCCCAGTGTCCAGCCTGGCCCCATCCCATGCCAGAGAGCAGAAATAAGGAAAAGCTGCTGGAGGTTTTCCTGCCTTTCCCACCCACCCAAACACGAGCTGGATCAGCCAGGAGAAGCACAAGGGAGACCAAGGAGAAGGGGAGGGGGAAAAGTCACCTTGGAAAAAATACTGGAGAGGTGTTGGCTGCAGCTTCCCACCCCCAGGTGTTCCTCACTCACCTTTGGCACCCCTTTAGGTGCCTTTAATTCCACAGAACCCCCAAATCCCTGGGGCTGGCCCAGCCCTGCCAGCCCATGCAGTGCCAGCTGTGCCCCATGGGCACCTTGTCCCCAGCCCAGAGCACTCAGTGCCACCTGCAGGGGACACCTGCAGGGCTGGGCACTGCAAAGCTCCCTGGGCAGCCCCTGCCAAGGCCTGAGCTCCCTTTCCATGGGCAAATTCCTCCTCTGAAATGTTCCTGGAGTCCCTGACAAGAGGGGCAATGAGGGGGGGTCAGGCTCTGCTGCTGTGTCCCAAGGGAAAGGAGGAGAGGAAATGGCCTCAAATGGCACCAGGGCAGGGGCAGATCAGAAATTAGAAACAATTTTCCCTCTCAGGGTGGTCAGGCCTTGGGCTGAGCTGCCCAGGGAGGTTTGGAGTCCCTGGAATTGTCCCAGAGCAGTCTGGGTGTGGCCTTGGGGACAGGGATTGGGGTGATGCTGGTGGGGCTGGAGGGGCACCCTAAGGAATATTTCCCTTTACACCCCCCAGTTATGTTCAGTTCAGCCAAATCCTCCTTGTCCTTTATCCCAAACCAGAGCTGGCAAACATTAAAGCTCCATTTTCCTTTATTTACAGACCTTCCTCTTCGCTTTAACACCTCACCCTAACCCTGTAAAACACCTTCCCAGCTGATCTCCCCTCAGTAATTCCTGGTGGTTTCTGCTACTTCCACCCCAAAAAAATCTGATTTCCCCTTAATAATTCCTGGTGGTTTCAGCTTCTTCCAGCCAAAAAATCTGATTTCCCCTCAGTTATTCCTGGTGGTTTCAGCTACTTCCACCCTAAAAAAAATCTGATTTCCCCTCAGTTATTCCTGGTGGTTTCAGTTACTTCCACCCCCAAAAAAATCTGATTTTCCTGCAGTAATTCCTGGTGGTTTCTGCTTCTTCCACCCCCAAAAAATCTGATTTTCCTGCAGTAATTCCTGGTGGTTTCAGTTACTTCCACCCCCAAAAAATCTGATTTTCCCTCAGTTATTCCTGGTGGTTTCTGCTACTTCCACCTGAAAAATCCTCTGGCTTCCACCGGTCTGAATCTAAACCAGCATCCCTTGCCTCTGGATATGTCCATTTAATATATCCCATGCAAGCAGCCAACTGCTGTTCTCAAAGCCTATCTGACAGATCCTATTCACTTTCAAAGCAGCTCTCCATGGTTTGAATAATTATCTTTCATTTCCCCCTTTCTGACACTTTTCAATGATTTGTTGACATCTGAAGAGATATGTGCAATCTCACAAGAGGCAGCTGGACTTTCTCCCCAAAAGATACAAATACAAAAAGGATTCCCATACAGAATTGGAAATAACGATGTTCTTTGCAAATGGAAGCCTAAATCTGCATTTTAATGGGACATGTTTTTAAAAAGCGGAATTCATGAATAACCCTATGAGTTTTAACTTTTTCACTGCCAGGGACAAAGCAGAACCACCCCTGGGGAGGAATCCTACCTTCCCTTTGTCCAGTTTGCTTCCCCTGCACCTGCTGCTGCAGGGCTGGAGCTTCCCTGCAGCCCCTTCCCGGCACAAAGCTGAGGATGCAGCTCCCACCCTGGAATTTGGGAGCCCCCAGCCGAGCCCCAGGGCTGCAGAAGAAGGAGCCAAACACTCACAGGGAGCCCCAGCTCAGGAACACATCCATGGAGCTCTCCAGCCCCATCCCAGGGTGTGGGCTCTGTGCAAACCCAGCAGGATTTATCCTCACCGTGGCTCTGGGGATCCTGGATAACCTTTTGCAGATGGAAAACAGAAGGCCAAAGAGAGCAGGAGCCAATCCTCAGCCAGGAGCACAGCCAGGGTTTGGGGTCTGTTTGGGGACATCCATCTGCTGCTGGACACTTCATCCATTCCTGGACATTTCACCCTTTCCTGGACATTTCCCCCATTCCTGGACACTTCATCCATTCCTGGACACTTCATCCATTCCTGGACACTTCACCCATTTTTGGACATTTCACCCTTTCCTGGACATTTCCCCCATTGCTGGCCATGCTTTTCCTGCCCAACTCTTCTGTCACTTCTGTCACTCGAGGTGTTATTAAATGTCCCTGGAAGCCTTGAAAGGGCTCCATCCCCTTTTTATCCCCCCTGAGCAGTGCATGGAAAAGAGACAATTCAGCAACGAGTTTTGGGTTTTATTCTTGAGTTAGAAAGTCTTGTGTCACTCTCTTTGACTCATAAAATCATGGAATCGCAGAAAGATTTGGGTTGGAGGGACCTCACAGCCCACCCAGTGCCACCCCTGCCATGGCAGGGACACCTCCCACTGTCCCCAGTGCCCAGCCTGGCCTTGGGCACTGCCAGGGATGCAGGGGCAGCCCCAGCTGCTCTGGGCACCCTGTGCCAGGGCCTGCCCACCCTGCCAGGGAACAATTCCTCATTGCCAAGATCCCAGCCAGCCCTGCCCTCTGGCACTGGCAGCCATTCCCTGGGTGCTGTCCCTGCAGGCCTTGTCCCCAGTCCCTCTGCAGCTCTCCTGGAGCCCCTGCAGGCCCTGCCAGGGGCTCTGAGCTCTCCCTGGAGCTGCTCCTGTCCGGATGAGCCCCCCCAGCTCTCCCAGCTGTCCGGGCTGTGCTGTGTGCCGGGATGCCGGACGGGCTTTCTCTGTGTTCCGGGGGTGTCCCTGTGTCCCTCTGACCCTGTGTCCCTCTGTCCCTCTGTCCCTGTGTCCCTGTGTCCCTCTGTCCCCCGGCCCGGGGGGAGCGGAGGCGCGGCCGCCCCGCAGCGCCCCCTGCGGGCCCCGCAGCGCCACTGCCGAGCCCGTTCGCAACTTTTCCCTTCGCTCCTTTCCCTTCCCTCTGCTCCTTTCCCTTCCCTCTGCTCCTTTCCATTCCCTCTGCTCCTTTCCCTTCCCTCTGCTCCTTTCCCTTCCCTCTGCTCCTTTCCATTCCCTCTGCTCCTTTCCCTTCCCTCTGCTCCTTTCCCTTCCCTCTGCTCCTTTCCCTTCCCTCTGCTCCTTTCCCTTCCCTCTGCTCCTTTCCATTCCTCTCCATTCCTTTCCTCTTCCCTCCGCTCTTTCCTGCTCCCCTTTGCTTCCCTCCGCTCATTTTCTCCAGGCTGAATCCAAGCTCTTTCCCCTTTTTCTCTTTCCCCTTTCCCAGCTCTTATCCCTTTCCCAGCTCCCTCAGGAATTCTCTTTCCCAGCTCTGTTCCCTGCCCTTGACACAGAAGATCCTTTTTGCTCCAGCAGAGATTTGGCTTCTCCCTCTCTGCACTTTGGCTCTCGGGTCCATCAGGGATGGTACAGGGTGAACCCCAGAGCACCCTGGCACGGGGCACTTCTGCCCAAACTCCTGGGGCACAGGGATAGCACCACTGGGATTTTTGGGTCCACGTGACCTTTGGAGCCATGGATCCATCTCAGCTCTGACCCGACTCTGGCCCTCCCTGCCACTTCCAGGCTTTGGCAAATTTTGGCAAAACATTTTGCTGCTGATTTTTGGAAAAATCAGCAGCAGCAGCAGCAGCAGCAGCAGCAGCAGCAGCAGCAGCAGCAGCAGCAATCCCAGCCAGTGTTTTCTGCTGAGGGACTGGGGCAAAAGCAGCCCCTGCCCATGCCAGGGGGTGCCAGCTGGGCAGCACCTCCCAAAGGAAGGAGGACCTGGGGACCCTGAGCACATGCAGAGGGGCCAAGGAGGCTGGAGAGGGGCTGGGAACACAAACCCTGTGAGGAAGCCCTGAGGGAGCTGGGGGTGCTCAGCCTGGAGCAAAGGAGACTCAGGGCTGCCCTCCTCACTCTGCACAGCTCCTGAAAGGGGCCTGGGCTCAGCTGGCCCTGGGCTCTTTCTCCAGCAGCACTGACACACCCAGAGCACACAGCCTCGAGCTGCACCAAGGGAAATCCAGGCTGGACAGCAGGGAAAAGGTTTTTCCAGCAAGGCTGAGAAAGTTCTGGAATGGCTGCCCAGGGAGGTGGTGGAGTCCCCATGCCTGGGTGTGTTTAACAAAGCCTGGATGTGGCACTGGGTGCCAGGGTTGAGTTGAGGGGCTGGGGCTGGGCTGGACTCGATGGCCTTGAAGGTCTCTCCCAACCTGGTCACTCTGGGATTCTGGGAATTCTGTGAAATCCTGCCCTGTCCTTGCCTAAGGGTAGGAAGGGTCAGGCACTGGCACGGGCTGGCTTGGGAAGTGCCACTGTCACTGGAAGTGTCTGGATGTGCCCCTTGAGGACAGGTTTGGGTGTAGAGGTGCTGCTGATGCTGCTGGGGTGGCACTGGCTGATCCTGAAGGCTCTTCCAGCCCTGCTGATTCCATGTTTCTGCAATTACCAAGGGCTGCACTCATTTTCCTTCCTGGGAATTAGAAAGAAACAAATCCATTAAACCCTCCTCAGTGAGTTTGGAACAGAGGTTCACGTGCTGCTGCTCCAAATCCTCTGTCAGACTTTGCACCAACACCTCCAGAACCTGCTGCCTGAAAAAGCCGGGCTTGGCCAAATGCTGGATTTGAGATCTCAGGGGTCCAAGGGCTGGATTTGAGATCTCAGGGGTCCAAGGGCTGGATTTGAGATCTCAGAGGTTCAAAGGCTGGATTTGAGATCTCAGAGGCTTTCCCAAGGCTGGATTTGAGATCTCAGAAGCTTTCCCAAGGCTGGATTTGAGATCTCAGGGTTCAAAGGCTGGATTTGAGATCTCAGAGGCTTTCCCAAGGCTGGATTTGAGATCTCAGAGGCCCAAATGCTGCATTTAAGATCTCAGAGGCCTTCCCAAGGCTGGATTTGAGATCTCAGAGGCCCAAATGCTGCATTTAAGATCTCAGAGGCCTTCCCAAGGCTGGATTTGAGATCTCAGAGGCCCAAATGCTGCATTTGAGATCTCAGAGGTTCAAAGGCTGGATTTCAGATCTCAGAGGCTTTCCCAAGGCTGGATTTGAGATCTCAGAGGTTCAAAGGCTGGATTTGAGATCTCAGAGGCTTTCCCAAGGCTGCATTTCAGATCTCAGAGGCCTTCCCGAGCCCAGCCCTTCTGGCACCCCGTTCCTCAGGGATCACCCCCACCCCTCTCCTGCGGAGCAAAGCCCAGTTCTGGCCGTGCCACGGGAGGAGCCTGAGCAGGATGAACGCCTTTATTTCCCTGCTGCTGCTCCGGCTGCGCCTCATTACCGCCCGAGCCTGGTTTCTCAGCAGCCCTTTCCGGGAAAACAAGCGGGACCCGCGGTGTCTGCGCCGGGAGAGCTCCCCAGGGACCCCGAAGCTCCCGTGGAGGGAGAGGTGCGTTCTTGTTAGGCTCCGGGAAGAGGCTGGAATGTAAATCTGCTCCGCGCCTAATTGCCCATAAATGTCATTAAGTCGAGAAATGTTTTCCACCAAATTAACTTTGGCTCGCGGTGTCTAATTAGCCGGAGATGCTGAAAGATAACAACTTATCAGTCTCTGTTTAACAAACCATCCCTAATGGGGCCCTTTTCGCGGCCGGGCAGGTACAGCTGGCACGGCCCGGCCTTCCCGGGGTAATTAAGGACAAAGCCGGGGCCACTTCCCACCGGGAGCATCTGACAGCTCCTGCTCAGGCCCAGCTTTGCGGGGATCGCTTTGAGGCTGGGCAGAAGCACCGATGGATTTCACTTTTCCTTTTATTTTAGTTGTTATCCCTTTCCCAGCGCGTGCAAACCTCCCTCCCTCCTTTCCCGCTCACTGCAGTCAAGGTCTCCTAAAGCAAAAGCTTTTCCATCAGAGTTTCAAGTCTCCGAAGGAGAGGAATCAGCAGGGAAGGGATGGTTAAATGCTCGTGGTTTGCTGTTTAAACGCGGGGATATTCAGCTCTCCGCAGCAGAGGAAGCTGGGGACGGGGCGATTAAATCCCTTGAAAACCCTCGTGCTTTGCTGTTTCGGTCTGGAGCCCAGGACGTGTTTTCCCCTTTCCCTCGGGGAAGGGCAGTGCCTGCAGGCTGTGGGAGGGGATGGCACCGAGGGAGCATCACCCGCATTGTTTTTCACGAGGCTCTGCTGCAAAACGGAGCCTCAGGAGCAGGAAAGTCACCCCCAGCTCCCGGAACGGCTTTGCCTCAGGTGCAATCTCTCATCAGAGCTCTCAGACTCTGCTGAGTTTATTCCATGCTTTATTCCTTGTACACAGATGTTTCATCCAACTCTTGACGTGATGCAAACCCCCCTCCCATTCCTGCTTTTTCTGCCAAATAACTTCCAAACTTTCAGGCTCCTTGCTCAGCCCTGGTGTAAATCAGCACAGCCAATAAATCTGGAATTGCTTGTGCACAACAAGCACCTGATTCCCAAAGTGCAGCCAACATCTCCCAGATTCTCATCCCTATAATCTTCCACATTTTTATCAATTAGGAGACTTAACACTCATTTCCCACTTTTTAGCCCCTCATGCTGGTGGTACACATTTCTCTCAGTCCCTTCCAGAGTGATGGAACCCATCCAGGTGGTAACAACTCTGCAGTAAAAACCGTCCCATCTTCCCTCCAAAAAGGGATTTTAACCAAACACCCACTTTTTTCCCTTAAATTGGAAGAGTGGCCTCGCTCAGTTTGGTAATGGATCCACCAGGACGGAACAGGAACAGAAATCAAATCCATGCTGGCAGAGAGGGGAATGCACCAATGATCCCCACAGCTGGGTTAGAAATTAGGATTACATGACATTCCTTGGGGCCTGGGAGGTTGTTTTAATCTGGACGCTGAAAATTCCCCACAGCCACTGGTGCCACCCACCAGGGACATGGAGCCCGTGTCCCCGAGCTGGCACCTCCAGGACAGCTCCCACAGGGCTGGGCTGGCTCTCCCACTGCTCCTGATTTCTCCTCCTGGGCTGTCCTGCAGGAAACCAAAGGCCTGGGAGCTGCAGAGCAGGTGCTGGGTGCCACACCAGCCTGGCTGTGCCGCAGGAGGGGAGGGTTTGGTGGCCCTGCCCTGTGTGGGATGGAGGGAGCCGGAGCAGGGACGCTGCAGGACACAGCTCTGGCTCTCAGGCTGGGATTTACGGGGATTTCCCCTCCCTGTTCCTGTCCCAGGCTCCATTGCTGTCGTGGTGTTGAGGATTATTTCTGCCCCATCCCTGTTTGTGCTGGCACAAGAGGTCATCCAGTGCCTCATCCCCCTCTGGCCTTGTACCTGTGAGGAGTGGAGATGGATCAGCTGGCACTGCCTGCCCTGAGCCCCGGGCACTGCAGGAGAGGGATTTGTTCCTGCAGGCAGGACAGGGATGTCCCAGGCAGGAGAGGGATGTTCCTGCAGGAAAGAAGAGGATGTTCCTCCAGGAAAGAGCAGGATGTTCCTGCAGGCAGGACAGGGATGTTCCTGGCTGGATCAGGATATTCCTGTAGGCAGGAGAAGGAATGTTGCTGCAGGCAGGAGAGGGATGTTCCTTCAGGAAAGAGAGGGATTTGTTTCTGACAGGGGCAGGATGTTCCCCCAGGCAGGAGCAGGATGGTCCTGCAGGCAGGAGAGGGATGTTCCAGGCAGGGAGGAGTAGAATGTTCCTCCAGGAAAGAGCAGGATGTTCTTGGAAGCAGGAGAGGGGATGTTTTTCCAGGCAGGAGAGGGATGTTCCAGGCTGGAGAGGGATTTGTTCCTGCAGGAAGGAGAAGGAATGTTTTCCAAGCAGGAGAAGGATGTTCCCGCAGGCAGAAGGATGCTCCTGCAGGCAGGAGAGGGATGTTCCAGGCTGGAGAGGGATTTGTTCCTGCAGGAAGGAGAAAGGATGTTCCTGCAGGAAAGAGAAGGGATGTTTTCCTGGCAGGAGCAGGATGTTCCTGCAGGCAGGACAGGGATGTTCCTGCAGGCAGGAGAGGGATGCTCCTGCAGGAAAGAGAAGGGATGTTCCTGCAGGCAGGAGCAGGATGTTTTTCCAGGAAAGAGAAGGGATGTTCCTGCAGGCAGGACAGGGATGTTTTTCCAGGAAAGAGAAGGGATGTTCCTGCAGGCAGGAGAGGGATGCTCCTCCAGGAAAGAGAAGGGATGTTCCTGCAGGCAGGACAGGGATGTTTTTCCAGGAAAGAGAAGGGATGTTCCTGCAGGCAGGACAGGGATGTTTTTCCAGGAAAGAGAAGGGATGCTCCTGCAGGCAGGAGAGGGATGCTCCTCCAGGAAAGAGAAGGGATGTTCCTGCAGGCAGGAGCAGGATGTTTTTCCAGGCAGGATCAGGCAGCAGAGCAGCCACAGCCCCGTGCTCTGCCTCAGCCCAGCACCACTTCCCGATGGCATCTCGGAGATTTTCCCCCTTTTTTCCTCCTCGCTGGATCCCTGCTCACCCCACTTGTCCCAAACCCTCCTCAATTGCACGACTTGAGCCTTTTTCCCTCCCGTGGCAGCCGCAGGGAGCAGCCCCTTCCCCCAGCCCAGGGCTCCCATCACTGCCAGGGCTGCCCAGGGCCCTTCTCGGGAGTTTGGGATAAAATTTCCATGGGGAATTTTCCTTCCCGAGCCTTTCCCTCCTCTCCCCCGAAGCAGAGCTCAGCAATGGCCATTCTCCAGTGTTCTCCCACAGCTGCTCCATTGTTTTAATCCCACTGTGACCCCAAACGCTCCCTGTGGTCCTGGCTGGGAGCTTGGACAGGACACGTCAGTCCAGGAGCACCATTGCCCCCAAAGCTGGGGCTGAAGTTTTCACTTTATCCTGGGATTATCTGAACCCCGGGGAGCCTTGAGCAGGGGCTTTGATTTCAGCACTACCCTCGGTAACTCCATTTTATCCTTATAATTCCATTTTCCAGGAAAAAGGCAAAGTCTCTGATGGTCTTTTTGCAACAGGTGGGTTGGGAAAATCTCCGTGCCACCTTTTTTTGGGACAATCCTCTAAAACCCTCAGGCAAACAAAAAGAGCTCAAGGGATTTTGAGCCACAAATATTCGGTAGTAGAGAATCCCCTGCAGTGCTGAGGAAATATTTGGGTTTACACCGAGCTCATTTAAAGGCGTTGCAGGTAAAGAGTAACAGCTGTTAGCAAAGGGACATTCAAGCTTTAACTGTTATCTCCCAGCTAAAAATGTCCCTAGTATTCAAAATAATAAAATACCTTTTATTTAAAAATAGTAGTTCTAGGGGAAACTAAATTTTAGCAGAAAATTCTCTATTGTGGAATTTGAAACACCCAACACATACAGAAATACCCACAGCTGTAAATCAGCTGCAAAGCATCTTAAAATGAATGGTGGAATGATTTTTTTTTAATAAACTAAAGTAAATTAAATAGAGGAAATTTAAAGAATATTTGAAGAGGTAGCATTTGGAAATGTGGATTGGAAGTGGCAAGGTTCATAGAAAGGAAAATGCTGATTATGTCCTGCTAAAACTAAAAATCCTTTCTGGGGTTATCTTGGTCTCTTCTCTACCTGCGAAATGCTGAGTGATATAGAAAGATAAAAAATAATGGAATTTACTTTCTCAAATGATGAGGGGTTTATGTAGCACGTCTTTTGCATTCATTTAAAATTATCTTATTTGGAAGACTAGAATTATATGGGGTTTTTTCTTGGGGTTTTTTGGTTTTTTTTTTTGTTGTTGTTTTTGTTGTTGTTGTTGTTTTTGTTTGTTTTGGTTTTGTTGGGTTTTTTTGTTTGTTTGTTTGTTTTAGGGGGGTTGGGGGGGTTTGTTTTTGTGGGGGTTTTTTTTGTGTTTTTTGTTTGGTTGGTTGTTGTTGTTGTTGGGGTTTTTTTGAGATTCCCTGCCATCAGTGAATACTGCACAATCAGTGTTTTGGAGAGCAGATATTCAGGTTTCTGTTGGGCTGTGATTGTCACTGCAGCTCTCCCTGCTCAGCAGAGAGGACACAGGGAAGGGAAAAGGTGTCGGGCAGTTAAGAGGAGAAGGAAATTAAATTCTCCGTGGAATCATTTGGGCTGGAAACACCTTTAAGATCACCGAGGTCAACTGTAACGCTGGATATGAAGATTTTTAGAATCCTCCACATGAAAACTCCTGAAGTTTTTTCCACAGAGTTTCTCACGAAACCATGGAGTGGTTTGGGGACCTTAAAGATCCCCAAATTCCAGCCCCAGCACCTCCCACTGTCCCAGGTGCTCCCAGCCCCAGTGTCCAGCCTGGCCTTGGGCACTGCCAGGGATGCAGGGGCAGCCCCAGCTGCTCTGGGCACCCTGTGCCAGGGAAGGAATAAAATCTCCCGTGTTTCCCACCCAAAATCCCCTCTTCCCTTCCCCCAGAATATCGATTTATCCCTAGGAAACACCCACAAACCTTCAATTTCTGCCGTGTCCTTCCCAGCTCTCCCCTGAACCGCAGCCCGGACCGGAGCTCAGCGGCCCGGACCGGCTCGGCCCGGACCTGTTACTGCCCGGTCCCGGTCCCGGTCCCGGTCCGGGTCCGGGTCCGGGTCCGGGTCCGGGTCCGGGTCCGGGTCCGGGTCCGGCCCCTCCGGTGTCGCTGTCGCCGCCGCTCGCCCCCCGCGCGGCCGGGCCGGCCCAGCCTCATTAGCGCGGCTGCTTTAATTGAGCCCCGGCTCCGCCAGCTGCCCCTGCCGGCCTCAGCTGCGGCTCGGGGCTCCTGATGGTCCCCGCCAGGGCCGGGCAGCGCCGGCATGAGGAGGCTCCGATCCCGAGGGATGGGAATTTCCAGCACCATCCCGGGGCTCCGGTCTCTCGGGACCGGGAATTTCCAGCGCTGGCCCGGGGCTCCGGTCCCTCAGGGCTGGGAATTTCCAGCACTGGTTCAGAGCTCCAGTCTCTCGGGACGGGGAATTTCCAGTCCCGATGCTCCGGACCCCCAGGACCGGGAATTTCCAGCTCCGTCCCGGAGCTCCGATCCCAAGGGATGGGAATTTCCATCGGGGAACCCCTCGGGACCAGGAATTTCCTGCTCCGTCCCGGTGCTCCGATCCCAAGGGATGGGAATTTCCAGCACCATCCGGATGCTCCGGTCCCTCAGGACCGGGTGTTTCCGGCACGGTCCCAGTGCTCTGATCCCTCGGGATGGGAATTTCCATCGGGAAACCCTCGGGACCAGGAATTTCCTGCTCCGTCCCATAACCCCGGTCCCAAGGGATGGATATTTCCTGCTCCGGCCCGTAACCCCGGTCCCAAGGGATGGATATTTCCTGCTCCGTCCCGTAACCCCGGTCCCAAGGGATGGATATTTCCTGCTCCGGCCCGTAACCCCGGTCCCAAGGGATGGATATTTCCTGCTCCGGCCCGTGGCTCCGGTCCCTCGGGCATTTCCAGCGGGCAGCGGCTCCCGGTTTGTGCCGGTGCCGGTGCGGCGCCACTCGGCCCCTGCGGGGACAAGGGTTCCAGCAGCTGGGAAGTTTGGCCGCCCGTGGATCCGAGCACAGATCCCGGAGCAGAGCCCCGTGCCCGGCAGGAGCGGGGATGTCCCGGGGGAGGCTCGGGCCGAGCCGGGCCCGTTCTGGCATCGCCGGGGTTTGGGCATCGCCGCCGCTGCCGCCGGGGTTTGCTCCCAGCAAATCCCAAACGGATCCGCTCCTTAATCCTGGAGGCGAAGGGAAAATCCCCACATTTCCAGAGCTCTTAAATACGCAGCTTTTTCACGCATTGCAAAGCGGCTCCCTGTCCTGAGGAGTGGAGAAATTAACAGGGGATTCAATTTCAGCTATTAAATTAAAGTGGTCCTCAAAAAAATCAGATAAATACATAGATAAAAAATAACCACTCGTGTCAGAGGAAAGCAGATCAGTTGTAACAATAAATGATGTAATAAAGGAAAATTATGTAATAAAGGAAAACAGGGCAAAATTCGGGCGTTTTGGTGTGCCCTGCACATCCGTGTCATGATTGTAACGGAGCTTTCCTGGACCCCTTCATAAGAAATTCCCTGATATTCTGTGATATCCGGGGTTTATTTTTTTAAAGAATACACAGATATTGTAAAAAAATGGGCAATTTCTGAGCTAAATCTCCCCCATCACGATGCCACGGCGTCGCTCCACCCACCAGGACCAATTTCTTTCCACCAGGACTCCCCCATCGTGCCTGAGCTCAGGGGTTCCCTGCTCCAGGATTCTCCCCGGGGATGCTGCGTTTTGGAAATCGGGAATTCTCCCCCGAAACAGCTGTTACAGCTGTTACAGACAATGGTTCCTTCGGGAATTCACTCCCCGGGGGGCTGCAATGCAATTTTATCCCTCAGGCTCCTTTTCCCAAACCTGCTCCCTGCAGCTCCAGGTGCTGCCCACGGGCTCCAGGGCACTCCTCACCCCATCACTCCTGCCCTTGATCACCTTTCCCTGGGTTAAACCATTCCCCAGAGAGTTGTGCTGGATCCATCCTGGCTTTTCCAGCCCTTCCTGAGCAAAGCTTGGTCTGATCCCAGAGCTGGCCCTGCTGGAACCCTTCCAACCTAAATTCCACCTTCTGGTAAAAGCATTCCAAGGTGGGATTCCCTGGGTGGGAATTTAGTGCAGGATTCGGGGAAAAGGCTCCTGTGAGCCCTGGGTCACCTGTCCCCTGGGGATGGGGACATCCCACCTTTCTGCAGCCTCTGGAAATTCAGCATCTCCACTGACTGAGGTGGTCCCAAAAAATCAGAGGAAGAGCTGGAGCATGAACCAGCCACAGACCTCAGGCTCTGCCTCAGGCAGGAAAATCCTCCCTGGCAGAGATTTCACCAGGCCATCCATGCACCCCAGCAGGGCAAAGCTGGGAGGGATTTAGGGATGGTACCTGGAGGTCATGACAGGTTTTACTTTTCTTTTGCTGTGGAAAAGTCATGGAATCATGGAATCATGGAATGGGCTGGTTTGGGAAGGGACCTTAAAGCCCACCCAGTGCCACCCCTGCCATGGCAGGGACACCTCCCACTGTCCCCAGTGTCCAGCCTGGCCTTGGGCACTGCCAGGGATGCAGGGATGGAATTCCATGCCAGCCCTGCCCACCCTGCCAGGGAACAATTCCTCATTGCCAAGATCCCACCCAGCCCTGCCCTCTGGCACTGGCAGCCATTCCCTGGGTGCTGTCCCTGCATCCCCCAATGGAAATTGTCTCTCTCCAGCTTTCCTGGGGCTCCTTCAGGCCCTGCAAGGCCACCCTGAGCTCAGCCCAAAGCTTCTCCTGTGCAGGTGAACAATCCCAGCTGTGCCAGCCTTTCCTCCCAGCAGAGCTGCTCCATCCCTCTGCCCATCCTGGAGCCTCCTCTGGGCTCTCTGCAGCAGCTCCAGCTCCTCCCTGGGCTGGGCCCAGGCCTGGATGCAGACAAATTCTAGAAATCAGTTCTGGATCATTTTCCCAACACCCCCTGGCATTCCTGGGATGATGTTCAGGGAGGAAGGTGACAGGAATCAGGGCATGAACTGGTTTAAGGCCCAGCAGTTAAATTAGAGTGAGCTGTGCTGGTGACCTCACCACAGAATTCCAGGGGTGCTGAGGGAAAAGGGAACGTAGCTCTAAACACCTGGGACACTCAGCTTTTGCTCAGGAATGAAAGCACAGGGAATTCCAGGGCTTCCCTGGGCTGGGAGGGGATCCCAACACAGCTTCCCCAGCCCAGGCTCTCAGGACAGGTCCGACAGGAGCACCTGGAGCTGGCAGGTCCCTGAACCCCGTTCCATACTGGCCTTTTCCCTTTCCCTTCTGTCCCTACAGACACCCCCCAGCAGTGGAGCAGTGCCTCAATCCCCCTGATCCCCAGATCCCACTGATCCCCCAGCAAATAAAACCCGAGCCCCTTCAGGGCTGAGGATCTAAAGAAGTTGCCTTTTGATGCAGACCTAACCACAAAGCTTTCTCCTGTTGCCTCGCCCAGGATTTCTCTTCATTTCCCTTCTGTGGTTTTATTTACTCGGTTAAAGATTGTCCTGACAAAGGAAAAGAAGGACATTTCATTTTTAAAACATTTTAATATTTTAGGATGGAAGGGATGAATAATTTTGTGCCTGAGGATGTGCTCACCACCCTCTGGGCAGTGTCCAGAAGAATTCACTGGGATGCTTTAAAGCTTCCTGATTAACTTCTGCAGGAGAAAATGGTCAAATGGTGAAGTCAAAAACTGGGTTTATAATTCCAAGGCTTTCCTGAATATTTCACTCTGGTGCTTTGGTGCAGCAATGAGCAGTTAAAAAGATCAGTGTGGGTAATTTCTACATACTGAAATAATAAATAAATATTAATATTTAGATATTACATAAATATTGTATAAATATTATATGAATATTTATGTATTATATAAATCTTGTGTAATAATATTATATAGTATTGTATTTTATTGTATAAATATTAGATAAATATTGTAGAAATTGTAGTATTGTATAATAATATTATATTGTATTGTTATATTATATAATATTGTAGAAATATTGTATTTTATTGTATAGATATTATATAAATAGTGTATAAATATTATATAAACAGTATATAAATACATAAATGGTAGAGCATAAACCCCTGATTTTTGCCACGTTACACTGAGAGCCACGAGGAGTTTCAGCTCCGTTTGGCGATGAGAGAAAGGAATTTAACACCACGGAGTGTCTCAGAGCTGGGCAGGGCTCATCACCATCACTGCCTGAGATTCTGGCAGGTTTTCCGCATCACTAAAAGCTCTCTCTAAAATATTTTGATCACCGTGCAGAGTATAATTTTTTAAAAGCAATTAATAACGTGATGTGCTGTTAGATTTAGAGGCGCGGATCCTCTGCTGCTGCATCGCTCGCGGCAGCCGCACGCACCAACTGCAGCGGAATTATATATCAATACATTTTTTTTCCAAAAAAAAAGAGCTTTGAGTGAAGCCTTAAACTCCAAAAGTCGAAGTGCCCGGAGCTGCCGAGCTCGGTGTGACTGCGGCATCCTTGATGTCCGTGATGCCCGCGGGCCGGGCCGGGGCCGGGCAGGGACAGCCGTGGGGACGAGAGTGGCAGTTTGACACCGCCCTGGCAGGCGGGCCGGGCCGGGGCCGGGCAGGGACAGCCGTGGGGACGAGAGTGGCAGTTTGACACCGCCCTGGCAGGCGGGCCGGGCCGGGGCCGGGCAGGGACAGCCGTGGGGACGAGAGTGGCAGTTTGACACCGCCCTGGCAGGCGGGCCGGGCTGCGGCGCTGACCCGGGCCCGGGGCCGCTGCTCTGCCCCAGGAGCAGCTGAAGGCGCAGCTGCCGCGGGCCGGGCACGGCGCCGCTCCATGCTGAGCCGCCAGCTGCCGGGGGGAACGCCGGGCTAAAAGCCCTCGGAAATCACCTGAAAGCGGATTTTTTATTAAAAATAAATCATCTCTAGCAGCGCGCTGTGATCAGAGCCGCGGCGTTCAGCGCATTGCGCACGAAGTGCTCTGGGCGGCTCCGCGGATCCCGCACAACGCCGGAGCGGCCCTGCGGCAGCTCAGAGGGAAACACCGGGCTAAAAGCCCTCTTAAACCGCCTGGAAACCGGTTTCTTATTAAAAATAAATCATCCGTAGCAGGGCAGTGTGGTCAGATCTGCGGCGTTCGGCGCATTGCGCACGCAGTGCGGGACGCGGCTCCACGAGGTCCGCACACGGCCGGAGCGGCCCCGCGGCAGCGCAGGGGGCAAAACCGGGCTAAACGTGGCCTGAAAACTGGTTTTTTATTAAAAATAAATCATCTGTAGCAGCACAGTGTGATCAGATCCGCGCCGTTCGGCGCATTGTGCACACAGTGCGGGACGCGGCTCTGCAGATCCCGCACAACGCCGGAGCGGCCCCGCGGGAGGGCACGGCTGAGACCAGGCTAAAACCCCTCCTAAATCACGGCTGAAAACGGCTCTTTTATAAATATAAATAAATATAAAAATGAATATTTAAAAATAAATCAGCGCGGTGTGATCAGATCCCTCTCAAATCACCTGAAAGCGGCTTTTTTTATTAAAAATAAATCATCTCTATCAGCGCGGTGCGATCAGCTCTGTGCCGCACGGCGCATTGCGCACGCAGCGCTCGGAGCGGCTCCGCGGATCCCGCACACCGCCGGAGCGGCCCTGCGGCAGCTCAGGGGGGAGCACCGGGCTAAAAGCCCTCTTAAATAGCCTGAAAACGGATTTTAATTAAAAATAAATAATCTGTAGCAGGGCAGTGTGATCAGATCCACGCCGTTCAGCGCATTGCGTACGCAGTGCGGGACGCGGCTCCGCGGATGCCGCACATCACCGGAGCGGCCCCGCGGCAGCACAGGGGGGAACACCAAGCTAAAAGCCCTCTTAAACCGCCTGAAAACCGGTTTTTTATTAAAAATAAATCATCTGTAGCAGCGCAGTGTGATCAGAGCCGCGCCGTTCAGCGCATTGCACACGCAGCGCTCAGCGCGGCTCTGCGGATCCCGCACAACGCCAGAGCAGCCCCGCGGGAGGGCACGGCTGAGACCAGGCTGAAATCCCTCCTAAATCACGGCTGAAAACGGCTTTTTTATTAAAAGTAAATCAGCGCGGTGTGATCAGATCCCTCTTGAATCACCTGAAAGCGGCTTTTTTGTTAAAAATAAATAATCCCTAGCAGCGCGGTGCGATCAGATCCGTGCCGCACCGCACATTGCGCACACAGCGCTCGGTGCGGCTCCACTGATCCCGCACACCGCCGGAGCGGCCCTGTGGCAGCACAGGGGGGAGCACCAAGCTAAAAGCCTTCTTAAACCGCCTGAAAAGCGGTTTTTTATTAAAAATAAATCATCTGTAGCTGGGTGGGTTGATCAGATCCCCGGCGTTCAGCACATTGCGCACACAGCGCTCGGTGTATCCCGCACACCGCCGGAGCGGCCCCGCGGCAGCGCAGGGGGAAACACGGGGCTAAACATGGCCTGAATATCGCTTTCTTATTAAAATCATCTATAGCAGCACGGTGTGATCAGCTGTGTGCCGTAACGCGCATTGCACGCGCAGCGCTCAGTGCGGGGCGCGGCTCCGCGGATCCCGCACACCTCCGGAGCGGCCCCGAGGCAGCGCCGGGGAGAACACCAGCTAAAAGCCCTCTTAAACCGCCTGGAAACCGGTTTTTTATTAAAAATAAATCATCTGTAGCGGGGTGGTGTGATCAGATCCTGGTCTGATCACAATCTGATCGCAACCTGTTCAGCGCATTGAGCACACAGCGCTCAGTGCGGGGCGCGGCTCCGCGGATCCGGCGCACCGCCGGAGCGGCCCCGCGGGAGGGCATGGCTGATACCAAGCTCAAAAGCCCCTTACCCACTTGGAAAATCGGGTTTTTATTAAAAATAAATCATCTATAGCAGCGGGCGGTGATGGGATCCGCGGCGTTCAGCGCATCCCACATGCAGAGCAGAGATCGCTGGGGTGTGCCCGGGGTACACGGAAATCCCTGGAAGGAAGGGCAAACACCTCCTTCCCGGCCCTCTGGAGAGAAAGGGAGAGATCCCGATCCTGCAAAGAGAGGAGAATTGGTGGGGTCAGGATGAGGTCACCCCCATCAGCCGCCCCGCTCATGGCTGGGACTCGGCACCGCCTGCCCGCCCTCAAGGGGGGCCCTGGCACGGGCAGGAATCCCGGGACAGAAAAGAACGTTCTGTTCAACAATGAGGGTCCCAAAGCAGCGCTGAAACGGGCACTGCAACAGGAGAGTGTGAGAGCCAAGGCACAGGGTGAGCTCCCTGGGCAGATCCCCAAACTTCCCGGCCTCCAGACCATCATCCCTGTGCAACTGGTGCAGCCCTCCAGGGAGAAATCCAGGGATGCTCTGGCTGCAGCTGGGGCTGCTCCTGAGCCTTTGCCTTTGAGGAAGGGGTAATTAGTCTTGATTAGTACTTTTACCTAAATGGAAGCAAAAAACCCCACAAAATATATCTGAGCTACCTTCAAGTATGCCCTGGTCACAAGTAACCACCTGAGTAAAACAATGTGAAGAGTTTAAAGACTCTTTCTTTCAGAGTGATTTGAAAACACTTTTCCAAAATATAATTTTTTTTTTTTTTAATATGTATAATGACTGCAGCCACATTCTCAGCTTCCCCAGCTCCCCATTTCTCAGTCTCAGGGTTGTTCTGGTGCTGAAGAATCACAGCTAAGAGGGGGCAGGATCAGGTGAGCTCTTGGACTCTGCTGCTGTCTCCTGCCAGATCACTGAGGACAGAGGTGTAAGAAACATCCAGGGACACTGAGCTGAATTCCTGTTCTCCCTATCCAGGCAAAGTGTACAAAGAAAAGGCCCCATGGGATCCCTGGGGCTGGCCCAGCCCTGCCAGCCCATGCAGTGCCAGCTGTGCCCCATGGGCACCTTGTCCCCAGCCCAGAGCACTCAGTGCCACCTGCAGGGGACACCTGCAGGGCTGGGCACTGCAAAGCTCCCTGGGCAGCCCCTGCCAAGGCCTGAGCACCCATCCCAGGAAGAAAATTTTACCTGAGTAAAAAAAAACCTTCCTGAAAAGGCAGCTTGATGCCTGGTAATTCACCAGCACAAGGTGGATGCTTCCACCCCACTCCCTTTGCAAGGGAAAGGGATGAGGACACATCTCTTGTGGCCACTGAGAGCCATCCCAAGCCACTGCCATGTTCTGGTGGCACAGGGGCCAAAGCCTGGTCTTATAGACAGGATGAGAGCAAACGGCCTCAGGCTGGGCCAGGGCAGGCTCAGCTTGGACAGCAGCAGCAATTTGCCCATGGAAAGGGAGCTCAGGCCTTGGCAGGGGCTGCCCAGGGAGCTTTGCAGTGCCCAGCCCTGCAGGTGTCCCCTGCAGGTGGCACTGAGTGCTCTGGGCTGGGGACAAGGTGCCCATGGGCACAGCTGGCACTGCATGGGCTGGCAGGGCTGGGCCAGCCCCAGGGATTTGGGATCTGTTCACATTGTTTTGGCCAAACCCCACCTGAACCCTTAGCTCTGATTTGGTCTCCAAAGGCAGCCCTCCCTTTGCAATCAGGTCAAAATCCTGGTTTGATTCCCATTCCCAGAGCTCTGAAGTATGGAAAGCTTCCCACAGTCCCATCCTTCTCCCAGACTTTTGTGGACACAGAAGGAAACATTATTCCAAACTCTTTCTTCCCTGAGGTTTCCAAAAATCTCCAGGTCTAAGAGCATTTTTAAATGCTGCAGTTCCAGGTAGCTTCATATTTTATTTTCTTATCTGACACCTTGTATGGAAAAATTTAAAATCCTCCACAATATTGAATATTCTACACCACTGAGACTTTTGCACCAGGGTCATTCCACATCTTTTTAAATCATCAATCCCTCAAACATTTATACTCCTGCCTGTTATTTCTTCTGACAAGGGAGGAAATATCAGAACAGCCAGAAAACCCCTCTGTATTGCTCCAGTCCCTCCACAAATGCTGTCCCCACTGAATCCAGCAGCAGAATTACCTGTGCCACACCCCAGGAGAGGAGAGGCTCCACACAGCATTTTCTGCTCAGATTCTGAGGGATTCTGTTGTAATTAAACTGAGATTTTAGGAATGACCTCTAAACTTCCTGAAAAATCAAACCAGGCTGTCCTCCAGGCCAGCAATGACTTTCATCTGATGCTTCTCATCTCGTGTAATAAATTCACAGATGGACCATCCTTGTCCTTCCAACGCCTAAGAATAACTCCTAAGTACTGTTCCCAGGGGATTTGGTCTGGTTTACACACATCTGCTGAGATACGTGTCTCTGAGCCCAGATTAAGTCTTTGTTTGACGATATTTGAGCATTTGTGAAACTACTTGGCAAGAATGTCCTGATTTTATTCATTCAGAACATGTGCTGATGGTTGCCAGTGGGATCCCAACACCTCCCACAGAATCATTTCATTCCCAACCTATTCACGGGAAAAGGGAAGCCCATGGCAGAGAATGGGCAACGGCTTTACCCTAAAAATAACAATTGTTCTGTTTTTAGGCACATAAATTTTGGAATCAAACCTTTTCCTGTTGAGACCGGTCTTGTTTTTCTGCATGAGCCCCGTGGTGCAAAACCTGCTGTGACACACCCAGGGCAGGTTTGCATTTCCTTTTTGTGGCACAGGCAGGACAGGGAAAAGGCGCAACCTGAACTTGTGATTTTACACCGAGATTGGAGCCAAGGAGGCTCAGGGGCCCTTGTGGCTCTGCACAAGTCCCTGCCAGGAGGGCACAGCCGGGGGGGTCGGGCTCTGCTCCCAGGGAACAGGGACAGGAGCAGAGGGAACGGCCTCAGGCTGGGCCAGGGCAGGCTCAGCTTGGACAGCAGCAGCAATTTGCCCATGGAAAGGGAGCTCAGGCCTTGGCAGGGGCTGCCCAGGGAGCTTTGCAGTGCCCAGCCCTGCAGGTGTCCCCTGCAGGTGGCACTGAGTGCTCTGGGCTGGGGACAAGGTGCCCATGGGGCACAGCTGGCACTGCATGGGCTGGCAGGGCTGGGCCAGCCCCGGGGATTTGGGGATTCTGTGAGGCCAGGGCTCTTCCAAAAGCAAAACCTGTTTTACAAAGAGCACAGGACTTCCATGTGACTTTTCCCAACCCTTCCTGTGAGCCTGAACCCCCGAGGGTTCCACACAAGAGCCCAGGGCTGAGAGCTCTGAGCCCGTGGGCACACGGGCACCTCAGGGACAGGGTGGCAGGGCTGGAGCAGCCTGGGACAGTGGGAGGTGTCCCTGCCATGGCAGGGGTGGCACTGGGTGGGCTGAGAGGTCCCTCCCAACCCAAACCATCCTGGGATTCCACATCTCTCCTGGAGGTTATTCCCTGGCGAGGCACATGGAGCCAGGTCTCACCCTCTCCTTCAGGTGAAGGAGGATGCAAAAGGGAATTTTTGGGAAAGACAGAACCAGATTCCCCCTTCCTGCCGTGCCCCACCAGCTCCTGGGAAAGGCGCCAGGACAGAGCAGGATCAAAGCAAAGCCTCCAGGCAGCTGTGACACCTGGAGCTGCTCCATGGTGACACCCCCAAGGTAAAGGACATTCCTGGGGCAGGGACAGCAACACCGCAGTCCAATCCCTGTTTGGGGTCTCTGGCTTTGGGCAGCACCGTCCCATAGCCAAGGGCACCTGGATGACCTTTAGGGCCCTTTCCAAGCCCAGCCCTTCTCCCCATCACGGAGCTTTTATCAGAACCCCCCTGCAAGGACAGGGCAGCACCGGGGGCTGCACAGGAGCAAACGAGGGCCCCTTCCTGGAGCACACAAACAGAGCCCTGCTGGAGCTTGGACAGACAGGGTTTATGCAGAAATAGGGTTTATAGAGAAATAGGGTTTATATAGATATAGGGTTTATGGAGAAATAGGGTTTATGCAGAAATAGGGTTATATAGATACAGGGTTTATGCAGAAATAGGGTTATATAGAAATAGGGTTTATATCGAAATAGGGTTTGTACAGAAATAGGGTTTATATCGAAATAGGGTTTATGCAGAAATGGGGTTATATAGAAACAGGGTTTATGCAGAAATAGAATTTATGCAGAAATAGGGTTTATATAGAAATAGGGTTTATATAGAAATAGTGTGGAAGAGGTTTTACAGTGACTTCTGTGAGCCAAAGAGGAGTTTGATCAGAGGATCCATGTTCACTCCTGAAAGAATTTCCTACCAAGGTCATTGACACAGAGACCAAGAAAGGAAGAAGGAGAAATAAGAGAAACCTGTAACTGCCTATTCCAAAGAGCACTTTGTTTGTATCTCATGACCAATGAGTAAAGTGTAAACTTCTGAGCTTTGTAAGAATGTGTAAAAATCATGCATGCCAGAATAAAAACAGCTCGAAGCCTTCTGAAAATGGAGTGTGTGGCTTTGTATTGTCTCCATCTCAACCACCACAATAGGGTTTGTGCAGAAAGAGGGTTTGTGCAGAAATGGGGTTTAGGGAGAAGTAGGGTTTATATAGAAATAGGGTTTATGCAGAAGTAGGGCTTGTGCAGAAAGGGGGTTGGTGCAGAAAGGGGGTTTGTGCAGAAATAGGGTTTGTGCAGAAATAGGGTTTCTGCAGAAATAGGGTTTGTGCAGAAATGGGGTTTGTGCAGAAATAGGGTTTGTGCAGAAAGGGGGTTTGTGCAGAAATAGGGTTTGTGCAGAAAGGGGGTTTGTGCAGAAATAGCGTTTGTGCAGAAAGGGGGTTGGTGCAGAAAGGGGGTTGGTGCAGAAATAGGGTTTGTGCAGAAAGGGGGTTTCTGCAGAAATAGCGTTTGTGCAGAAAGGGGGTTTCTGCAGAAATAGCGTTTGTGCAGAAAGAGGGTTGGTGCAGAACAGGGTTGGTGCAGAAATAGGGATTATGCAGAAATAGGGTTTGTGCAGAAAGAGGGTTGGTGCAGAACAGGGTTTGTGCAGAAAGAGGGTTGGTGCAGAACAGGGTTTATACAGAAATAGGGATTATGCAGAAATGGGGTTTGTGCAGAAAGAGGGTTGGTGCAGAACAGGGTTGGTGCAGAAGGAGGTGGTTTATGGCTGGTGGTTTCCCAGCCATGCTGACGCCACAGGAAGCCCAGACAAGCACAGCCAGACACTTTGGGACCTGTGGGACTTGTCCCAGGTGACCACAAGAGGCAGCCCCGGCTGGCTGGAGGCTCTGTCCCCACCCCAGAAGGAAACGCAGCTCCGGGCTCACTCTGTGGCCGTGACAAGGACAGAGGAGCAGGGACACCTCTGCAGCTGCTGCTGGCTCCAGGGCAGGACCTGCCCCGCTCACAGCACCGCCAGCAGCTTCGGGAGGCACTGCCCACACAGGGCTGGCCCCTCCTGGTCGGATTAACCCCTTTCTGACCCAGAGATGGGGCAACTCAGAGGGGTTTTACAGCTTTTATTCCATTTTCAGTCTCATGTGAAGGGTGAGACAATACAGATGTTATAATTCACACCATTGCTACCAGAACCCAACTATTTCCTAATTACAACATAATATAAGTGTTTCTTGACTTATTAGTTTTTGCCACACCATATTGCAAATGCTTTAAAGTTAATTATTTAAAATTACTTTTGTGGGTTTTAATATAATGCATTGTTAATAGTTCTATTTTTCTAAAGTAGTTGGGTTTTTGTAAGGCTGTCTTCTGAAACTTGTTTCTATTTCCATTTCTCTCTCAACAATATCTGTCTTATTCTATGGTATTTCTAAGTCAGAATTTCTTATCTCAAGGCTTGCATACAGATGTGTATTATGTGAGCCTTCTGCCAGGCTTTGAGAATTTTTTACAAATTTATTTCTCCTACCTCCTCTATACTACTTCAGGTTTCAGAATGGATCTGTTTGCTTTGTTTGCTCCATGCAAGTTCAGAACTCCGTGTTTTAACTCCCATGCAACATTTGTGTTGCATTTTCTTCGGGTGCAGCCCTCCCTGCTGAGGAGTGTGAGTGGAGTCGGTCAGGAGGGGCCCTTGGCTGGTCCTTGTGGGTCCCTTCCCACTCTGGAGGTTTGAACTTCCTCCAGGTTTGTTCCTTGAGGTGCTTGGTTTAAATCCTAAAAAATAAGAAGTGATCACAGAATTATCCTGAGCTGGAGGGACCCCCAGGGATCATTGACCCAGAGCCCAGCAAGCCCAGCCTGGGCATCCCTGGCAGCGCTGGCCAAAGGCTCCTGGAGCTGTGGCAGCCTCGGGGCCGTGCCCATTCCCTGGGCAGCCTGGGCAGTGCCAGCACCCTCTGGGCAAGAACCTTTCACAATATCCAACCTAAATCCCTCCTGGCCCAGCCCCGGGCACTCCCTGGTGCTGTCCCTGTGCCAGAGCAGAGCTCGGAGCTGTCCCTCAGGTGGGCACTCAACCCCTCGTGTGCCCCTGGAGACCTTCCCCACCTCAGAGCTCTAACCAGCCCAAACTCCTGCGTGTGGGTCACAAAGTCACATTTCAAATGAGGATTTGTGGCACTGAGGGGATTATTCAGTAGCCCAGAAGTTCCAAACCCTCCTGCTCACTGCTGAGTGCTGCTCCAGCAGGGACAGGAGGAAGGCTCTGAGGGGGAACATGGAGACGCTGTGGGCTGGACCAGGATCTCCTGAAGTGCAGCTCACAAGGTGAGCTGTGACAGTGTGGCTGTCCACACTGGTTGTGATCCCCTCCCATGTCCTCAGCAAACCCTGGGGATGTGGGTTTGGCCCTTGGGGACAGGGTGAAGGGCTGGTGATGGTGGTGATGGTTTGGCACTGGGACTGGAGGATCCCGAAGGGCTCTTCTGACCTCAGGGGCTCTGGGATTCTGTGAGCAGAGCAACAGCAAAGGTGGCTTGGAATTGGGAATGCAGAGCCTGCCTGCCAGGAGGGCACAGCCGGGGGGGTCGGGCTCTGCTCCCAGGGAACAGGGACAGGAGCAGAGGGAACGGCCTCAGGCTGGGCCAGGGCAGGCTCAGCTTGGACAGCAGCAGCAATTTGCCCATGGAAAGGGAGCTCAGGCCTTGGCAGGGGCTGCCCAGGGAGCTTTGCAGTGCCCAGCCCTGCAGGTGTCCCCTGCAGGTGGCACTGAGTGCTCTGGGCTGGGGACAAGGTGCCCATGGGGCACAGCTGGCACTGCATGGGCTGGCAGGGCTGGGCCAGCACCAGGGATTTGGGGATTTTGGGGATTTGGGGATTTGGGGATTTGGGGAGCTGCAGCAGAGGAGCCCCCAGAGAGAGTTCAGGGCAGGAGGTGTGGTGGGGGATAATGAAGAACAAGGGTGTTGTTTGGGTTTATTATTTCCTTATTTTACACACCCATTATCCAGGTTTATTTATTATTTTTTTTATTTTACAAACCTGTTATCCAGGTTTATTTATTACTTATTTATTTTATACACCCATTATCCGTGTTTATTTCTCATTTATTTATTTTATACACCCGTTACCCGGGTATATTTGTTATTTTTTAATTTTATACACCCATTACCCGGGTTTTTTTGTTTGTTTGTTTTTTTTTAATACAAACCTGTTCTCCAGGTTTATTCCAGCCCACAGCAGTGTCAAGTGGCTCCAGGGCAGCAGGGAAGGAGCAGGAATGTTCCCTGGCACAGGGCACTGCCCGTCCATCCCCTGGCACAGCCCATGGGAGCTCCTGCCCGCCTGCCAGGGGCAGGGCAGAGCTCACTGAATGTCCCCAGAACAGATGGGGGCTGGCATCAGCCGCCCCCCATGGCCCAGGGGCCTCTCTGGCCAGGAAAAGCCCTGGGATCAGCACGGCATGGCCAGCCCACGATGTCACCTGTGCTGTGTCCCTGTGACCAGCCCGGGATGTCACCTGTGCTCTGTCCCTGGCACCTGTGCTCCTCCTCCCATCACTGCTGCCACCCAGCCCGGGATGTCACCTGTGCTGTGTCCCTGTGCTCCTGCCACCACTGCTGACACCGCAGTGTCCCCGGCACTGGGGACACCCCCAGGACAAGGACAGGGCAAGCAGCAAGAGTGGCTCTGGACCTGAAGCCCTGCCAGGAAAATGCTGCCTGGGAGGTGTCACCTGCAGTGGCTCTGCTGTGCCTGTCCCTGCTTCAGCAGAAGTCAGGAGCTGCAGAGTGAATTCGGGAGCTCCAAGGCAGATGGGGAGGGATGGAGCCAAGGAGCTCCAGGGATTCAGGGAGGGCTGGAGGGAGGCTCCTCACCTCAGCAGAGGAGAATCTCCTCCTCATCTTCCAGCCCACAGACACCAGAACCATCAGTGAGTCCCCATGTGCCCCTTTCATACAATCCCCAAATCCCTGAGGATTCTGGCAAAGCCCTGCCAGCCCATGCAGTGCCAGCTGTGCCCCATGGGCACCTTGTCCCCAGCCCAGAGCACTCAGTGCCACCTGCAGGGGACACCTGCAGGGCTGGGCACTCCAGCACCATTGGCAATTCATCCCAAAATTGCAGGAGCTGTTGGTTGTCAGCCCTGGCTGAGGCAGTGCCCCTGTTTCACACTGAGCATCTGCCACCTTTCAGACTCACAGGCACTGTCTCACTTTTGTCCTTCACCTTTTTCTCAGCTTAAATAAAATCGTTTTGAGGAGAGTCTCAAAATCCCTCACACATCTGAATTCCTAAACAAGGGAACCAGCGTGGGTTTGCCTTCAAATAATGGCCCTCAGTCCTTTCCTGCCCACACCTCACACTGGCCAGCTTGGAAATTCTAAATTTACAAACTGGAAATAATAAAGGAATGGCATGGATGTGTGGGAGCACTCAGGGGTTTCTCAGGAGGGATTTCCCCATGGAAAGGGTGCTCAGGCCTTGGCAGGGGCTGCCCAGGGAGGTTGTGGGTCCCCATCCCTGGCAGTGCCCAAGGCCAGGCTGGACACTGGGGCTGGGAGCACCTGGGACAGTGGGAGGTGTCCCTGCCATGGCAGGGGTGGCACTGGGTGGCTGTGAGGTCCCTCCCAACCCAAACCTTCAGTGACCCTGTGGTTCTCCTCTCTGGGATTCTGTATTCCTCCCCACAATTTAGGAATGTGGCAGCTCTAGAGTCTCCCTGGGGATGGCTCAGAGTCATTGCACAGTCGTGATGGGCTCAGGGCTCTGCTTTCCCTACAAAATCAGGCATTTGGGATTTGAGCTGATCTTTGCTTTTAAGGAATTGCCAACCCCCTTTGAGTGTCTGGGGTTTTCTGTTCAGGTAAATCAGGACATGTCTGTTATGCTGATTAAAAAATTAATTAGCTGCTGATGTTTTATGTTATTTTAAAATGAGGATTATTCCCTTCTCTCCTCTGTTAAGTGCAGGTGAGCAGAGCCCAGATTTATGGGATGAGCAGACAGCAAGGCAGCGTGGAGATGAGTTCAATCTAAGCAAGTCTGGTCCTTGTAGGAAACAACCACCACAGGAGGTCACAGCCAGGAAAAACCATGGAGAAACATCAGGAGAGGAGAAGGGTGGAGAAGAAAGGAGAAAAAAATGAGAAGAAAAGGAAAGGGGAAAGGGAAAGGGAAAGGGGAAAGGGAAAGGGAAAGGGAAAGGGAAAAGGGGAAAGGGAGAGGGAGAGGAAGAGGAAAAGGAAGAGGAAGAGGAAAAGGAAGAGGAAGAGGAAGAGGAAAAGGAAGAGGAAGAGGAAAAGGAAAAGGAAAAGGAAAAGGAAAAGGAAAAGGAAAAGGGAAAAGGAAAAGGAAAAGGAAAAGGAAAAGGAAAAGGAAAAGGAAAAGGAAAAAGGAAGGGAGACCTTTTCCTTTCCCCAGCTCTCTGTTGCTGGCCTTGCCTTTCAAAGCAAAACCTTGTGGCAGAAGGCTGTGGTTGGAGCCTTGGGATGATCTCTGGATCTGGGAATGCAGGAGGGAGGAGCCATCCCCGGGGAGAGGAAAGGAGCCATCCCCGGGGAGAGGAAAGGAGCCATCCCCGGGGTAAAATGAGCCATCCCTCAGTGTCCCCAGAGCCAGCCTGGTGTCCCCAGCCCATGCAGGAGCTGCAGCCCTCCCCTCACCTCCCTCAGGCAGCCCCTGGGAGCAGCACAGGCCATTAATGATTCATTATCTGTACCCCTGCGTGTCCCTTTTGTCCCGACTGTCACAGTGTCGTTCTTTGTGTGTTTGCTGTGGATTATTGGCCACTAACACTTTGTAGGGCCTTTCAAAGGGGCTGTTTGCTCCGAGTCAATAACACATTCACCCACGAGGAGTTAATGCCCTGCCATCCTCCGAGGGGACAGCTCCCACAAATCCCACCCATTGTTCCTGGGATTTGTGCTCCAGCTCCCGCTCAGCCCTCCTGCAAATCTGCATTTAAGGGAGGGCTGGATGGAAATGAGGGGCCAGGGGCTGCCTCTGCCTGGGCTGGAAACCCAAACAGCACCACGGAATATTCTGGTGGCACTGCAGCCTCCAGGGGCCCCGGGTGCATTTGGCTCACAGGGGAAAGGTGAAGGGCTAGAGTGTTTGCAGGGAATGCCCTGAAGAAGGAGGAATGATGAGGAGGATTTTATTTTATTAGAAGGCTAATTAATTATTTTATTTATAGACGTTTTATTATTATTATTATTATTATTATTATTATTATTATTATTATTATTATTATTATTATACTATATTATAATATGTTATTACATGTTATTATTTTATTTATATATATTTTATTTTAATTTTTATTTTATTAGAAGGCTAATTAATTATTTTATTATACTATATTATACTATACTATACTATACTATACTATTATATTATATTATATTACATTATGTTCTATTATATTATATACTATATTACATTATATATTATATTACATATTATATTACATATTATATTACATATTATATTACATATTATATTACATATTATATTACATATTATATTATATTATATTATATTATATTATATTATATTATATTATATTATATTATATTATATTATATTATATTGCATTACATTACATTGCATTACATTACATTACATTGCATTACATCTGAATTTGCTGAGTACTTAACTGCACACAACTGCCCAGCATTTTGTGACTGTTAGCTGACAGTCCTCACACACACACACACGCACTGGGCCCTGACAGGCCAAGGAAACAAAATATTATTATTATTTTGGGTAAATAATTTTCATATTGCATTTTACTTTGGCACAAACACAGGCACAGCAAATGAGATAAGAATTGTTTTTCCTTTCTCTGAGGTTCAGAGAATGTGAAACCCAGAAACATTCCTGGGAAGAATTGTGCCTTGCTTTTCTCTGTGAAGAGAAATGGGGCGACAGGTCTGTGTGCACTGGAGAATTCCTGCTCAGGAGAGGAGCTGCAGGAGACACAGCCCAGCCATAAAGCCCAGGGCAAAGCTGTGCCAAGGAGCAGGAGGGGCAGCCCCAGCACAGCCCCGTGTCTGGGGGCAGCTCCAGGAGGAGGAAAGAGAGGGACAGCACCCAGGGAATGGCTGCCAGTGCCAGAGGGCAGGGCTGGCTGGGATCTTGGCAATGAGGAATTGTTCCCTGGCAGGGTGGGCAGGCCCTGGCACAGGGTGCCCAGAGCAGCTGGGGCTGCCCCTGCATCCCTGGCAGTGCCCAAGGCCAGGCTGGGCACTGGGGACAGTGGGAGGTGTCCCTGCCATGGCAGGGGTGGCACTGGGTGGGATTTGGGGTCCCTCCAACCCAAACCTGTGTGATTCCGTGATTTTATGAGTCAAAGAGGGTGACACGAGTCTTTCTAACTCAAGAACAAAACTCAGAACTCCTTACTGAATTCTCTTTTCCATGCACTGCTCAGGGGGGATAAAAAGGGGATGGAGCCCTTTCAAGGCTTCCAGGGACATTTAACACCTCGAGTCACAGAAGTGACAGAAGAGTTGGGCAGGAAAAGCATGGCCAGGAATGGGTGAGGGGTCCAGGAAGGGCTGAAATGTCCAAAAATGGGTGAAATATCCAGCACCAGATGGATGTCCCCAAACACACCACAAACCCTGGTTGTGCTGTGGATTGGATCCTGCTCTCTTTCAGTTAAATTATTCGTGGCTCAGAAAAGGGAAATCATTTCATTTCTAAACTAAACACACAAGAAGTGCCTTGTTAAGGTGCCATTTCACTGGGAGAAAATCAAACTAGCACCTTTATTTCCCATCTTCTCCCTTCATCCCTGGAAATCCAGGCTGCACCACAGGCACACTGAAGGCAGAATTTGGCAAAGGCCAAATTTAGGAATTCCTGTGAGAGGATTCAAGGCTTTTTACCAAGGTTTGCAGCAGCAGGTTGGGTATATCCCACTGGGAAGAGGTGCTGAAAAGGAAAATCAAGGAGAAACACTCCCAGAAGGGTAAATTTGAGTATAAAAATCTATTTTATCAAGGTTAATTGATTTAAGGCATGTGAACCTTTTCCCTTTTATTGTGAAACCAAACTCACCCAGCCAAAAGCTTGGAATGAAAACTCTGGGACAGCAGAACCGCTGGAGGCTCCTCTGCTAAGTCTCAAATCTGTGGGATTTAGCATTAAATGTTTGAGATCAATTACATCAAATCCCTCTGATAAATCCCAGCTAAGACAGAACTATCAGACTGATCCATGGCAAACAGAATAAAGGAACCAATAAAGGTGATTGTTCAAGAGTAACTGATTTTAACAGACATTCAGGTTAAAGCCAGGTAACGTTTTAAGGGAATACAGACTCTGAGCATGATTTGTTCCAGTAGTTACAGCACAACAAGAAATAATGCAAAATAAAAATTATTTTTTCTTTATCTTTTAATTAAAGCACATTTCCCCCCAGGAACAAAATCCAATTGCACAACAACAACAACAACAACAACAACAACAACAACAACCAAAACCAAAAAACCAAACCAACCAAACAAAAAACCCACAAAAACAAAACCAAACCAAACCAAAACAAAACAAAAAAACCAAAACCAAACCAAAAATGAAATACAGCTTATGAAATTAATACTTTCTCCCTCCAAAAAGTGCTTTTTTCCTTGAATCCTATGAAATATTCCAAGTACACAGCCATCCCAACCCATTTTCCCAAAAACCTGCTGTGGGTTGTTTTGAATCCACGCTTTCACAATGGGTTGTGACAGTTTCAGTGATGAAAATATTTTTGATAATCTGAGATAAATTTTCTTGGGTTTGGGCAACACAAGAGGCCACAGTTATTTGAGCCACTTATAGATGTGGAGAGGATTAAAAATAAACAGATTATAAATATAATGCCTTGATTACATGTGCAGGGTAACTCCCCCACAGACTCTGAGAAATACTTTTATCCCATTTTTTTATCCCATTGTTTATCCCATTTATTTCTACCAAATTTTTACATTTTTAGGCAGACCTCACCTGATGGAACAGCTGAAAAAAATTATTCACAAAGCAGAACTGGGATCAAACAGTACTAAAGAGAGAAAAGTCCTCTTTCAAAGGCAGAATTGCTATTGTCATATCCTAGAGAAGAATTTGGGGCACAGAGAAGGAGAGAAATTAGAGAGAAATTGGAGAGAAATTTTAGGGAGAAATTAGAGAGAAACTGGGAGAAAGGACAGCCCGAAGTCTCCCAAATCCAAGAATACAACACTAAATGCAAATAGAAATTAGGGGGAAATTTATTTTTAAAGCAAAGAGATGTTCTTAGGCTTACTCTAAAATAAAGATAAGAAATTGGGTTATTTTATGCTTTTTGAAGTCCAGGATCTGCAAAGCTCCAGCCTTTGGAAATAATCTGTCCCTTTATTTATCTTAATCCTCTCTGGATTTCCCCCATTGTGGAGAAGTGTGAAGGGAGATGTTTGTGCCAACAAGGACCATGAGGTTTTCTGGCTTTATGTGCAGGATGAGGAAATTCCACTGCAGGGCAGCATCAGCTCAGGAGCACTCTGCACTTTGAGAGGGGATTCCACACACAAAATTCCAAGTGCTCTCTGAAGGAATGCTCCCTCTGGCCATCCAAATTTATATCACCAAAATCAGCTGTGAAAATACATGGCTGCAACATTTGACTGCACTAAACGAAATAAAGTGCATTTAACATGATGTGAATGCTTTACAATTATAAAAATAAATAATCATATAAAATTATTTAAATATATATAATTATAATATATAAAAATATATTAAAATAATGGTATATAATTTAATATATAATATATAATATATAATATATAATATATAATATATAATATATAATATATAATATATAATATATAATATATAATGTATAATATGTAATATGTAATATGTAATATGTAATTTATCATATAACATATATAGTATATAGTATACAGTATATAATAGATAGTATATAATTATAATTATAAAAATAAATAATTTTATAATTATGTGAATTCTTTATAATTATAACTGCTTTATAATTATAACTGGCCTGAACCTGCTGGTTTGGAATAAATACTCAATGTAAATCAACAAAAATCCCAGAGGAGATCACTGCAGCTCCCACA
Organism: Molothrus aeneus; assembly: GCF_037042795.1. Lineage (NCBI taxonomy): Eukaryota > Metazoa > Chordata > Aves > Passeriformes > Icteridae > Molothrus > Molothrus aeneus. The sequence continues at coordinate 116,945,113 of NC_089647.1, read as the reverse complement.
CGTTGCCACATGTGGAGTTGGTGTCTTAGGTTGGAAATGGGGCTGTGTGTTCTATTATTTCCCTCTGTCAGAGCTGGGACAGTTCTCTGCTGTTCATGGGGCAGTTTTTTCTTTATCTCTCCCACAGCCACTCCTCTCTCTAGGAGATATCCTCTGTTCATGGGCCATTAACTATTAATAATCTTCTGATCATGGGCCATTAATTATAACTTATCTTCATGTTCATGAATTATTAATGTCTTCTCTTAAGATATTAATTCTCTTCAGTGTCCCTGCAGGGCTGATCCAATCCCATCATCCCATGGGGAGATGCTGCGCCCAGGGGAGGAGCCAAGCATTCCTACCTGGATCCAATCTGAGGTGCTGGGACAGCCCAGCAGCCTTTGCCCAGGGCATTGCCAGAGGAGCAGCTTCTGCTGCCCTGCATGGCCAGAGGGAGCCCAGGCCCATCTGCAGCAGCCCTGGAGCTGCAGAGGAAAACTCCCGCCTTGTGCAGGATCCCTGCTCCAGCAGAGCCACAGCTGGCACTGCAGGAGGGCTGAGCCCCCATGGGATGGGGCTGTGCCACCCCCTGACACACAGGGGGACAGGGACTGCTCTCACTCTGGCAGTGGTTTGTTTTCTTTTTTGTACTCTTTTATTTGTATTTTTAATTTTCCCAGTTGTGGAAACCCAGGGCACCAGGAATATTTCTGTGTCTGCTCTGGGGTGCACTGACTTTGACCCTCATTCATGGAGAAAGTTTCCCAGACTTCAAGACAGACTGGAATCCACAAAAGCGTGAAATAGATTATAGAGAGCAGTGCAGGTGCATCACTGGGTGAGAAATTGAGGTTTTGCGGTTTTTAGTGTGTTGTGGATAGAAGCAAGATGGAGGGCACAGGGTGTTGTCCTGGGTTTCTTCTTCATCGTGCTTCTTCTTCCTTCTCCATGGGTTTGGGTGGCATTTTGTAATTGGGCAGAAAAGTCCCCATTGCAGCTCTTTGGGATCAGTTATTGGGTTAAAAGGGAAATAATCCAGGTGTCAGTTCTTCATTGGATAGTTTAGCTTTTAAAACCCTTGGCACAAGAGATTGTTGGCCATTTTTGTGGTGCTTTTCCAGTTCCTGAGCCTGGTGTGGACAGCGTGCAAAACTCTGGATAAGATAACAACAAACAAGAACCTTAAGACCAAAAAATCCAGTGTGTCTCTCTTTCCTGACACAGAACTGCTCCAGGACAGCCTCCCCCAACAGGGGAGCCCCCTGGGAGGGCACAGCCTGAGTCCCAGAAGTTGAGGAATCAGTAACAGGTACCCCAGCACCTAGGAAAGCAAAAATATTTTTCCTACTCCCATATCTTTGCCTGAGAGCCCCTTAATTTCAAAATTATAATAATTCAGAGGCAGGAGGTTTGCATTTTCCATTTTAGGGGAGGCTCCTGCCTTCCTCAGCAGACACCTGGCTGTTCAAACCAAGAGAGCTGGGAACAACTTTCCAGCTGCTCCCCAGAGCTCAGTGGATTGTGGAAAGGGAAATCACAATTAGGGGCTGTCTTGCTAAAGGTGTAAATCCCAGAATTACTGGGGCTAGGAGAGCCCTCCAGGATGATCCAGTGCCACCCCAGTAATGGATTCTTTTACTTAGCCTGCACCCTAAACCCTCCATCTTGCTTTCTGTCTATTCCTGTATTCTAAACCCTTAAACTCTGAGTTTCCCACCCTGTGATATCACACACTTTATTCAAACTCTACCTTCACAATCCCAGTTCTGCCATTCCATTCTGGAAGCTTCTCCAGGCCCTCAGGTCAGTGCAGTGTTCTCTGGGGGTCAGTGCCTGGCAGCACAGAAAGTCTGGAATTCTCAATATCCAGGGTTCCAGCAGTGCCACCCCAGCCCCACCAGCATCACCCCAAACCCTGTCCCCAAGGCCACATCCAGACTGCTCTGGGACAATTCCAGTGACTCCAAACCTCCCTGGGCAGCTCAGCCCAAGGCCTGACCACTCTGCCAGGGAAATTTTCTGTCCCCGTCTCCAACCTGAGCCTGCCCTGGTGCCATTTGAGGCCATTTCCTCTCCTCCTTTCCCTGCCCCTCCTGTCAGGAGCTGTGCAGAGCACTGAGGTCCCCCCTGAGCCTCCTTTGCTCCAGGCTGAGCATCAGAGAGCTGTGACTGATCCAACCTGCCCTGAAGGTTGGATCTTCTCAGAACCCCAGGATCAAGGCTGGGAAAACCCTCCAGGATCACCCAGTGCCACCCCAGCCCCACCAGCATCACCCCAATCCCTGTCCCCAGGGCCACATCCAGACTGCTCTGGGACAATTCCAGGGACTCCAAACCTCCCTGGGCAGCTCAGCCAAGGCCTGCCCTCTCTTTCATGCCATTTTTTCTTTTCCAGTCTCCAACCTGCCCCTGTCCTGGTGCCATTTGAGGCCATTTCCTCTCCTCCTTTCCCTGCCCCTCCTGTCAGGAGCTGTGTCCCCCCTGAGCCCCCTTTTTCCAGACCCAAAACCCCCAGGACCCCCCAGAGCCCCGGCAGGGCCCCCCAGCCCCTCTTTCAGAAGAGAAGGGAAGAACAGAACAGGAGAATTTCTTCTGTCACAGAATCACAGATTATTTCACTCCTGAGTTTGATGCTCACACAAAACACCAATATTTTGGAAAATACCCTTTTCCTGACCCAGAGATGGGCCAACTGAGAGATGGCTTACAAACTTTTATTCCATTTTCAGTCTCATGTGAAGGGTGAGACAATACAGATGTTATAATTCACAACCAGAAGCCATTTCCTAATTACAATACACTATAAGTGTTTCTTGGCCTATCACCTTTAGCCACACCATGCTGTAAATGCCTTAAAGTTAATAATCTAAAACTAATCTGAAGTTAATAATCTGAAATGAAACTAAAACTAAAATTATTATATAATAATATAAAACTATCTATATAGTTAATAATATAAAACAATATAAGTTAATAATATAAAACTGTGTATATAGTACATATGTATGTACTATATGTGTATATAGTACATATGTATGTACTATATGTACATATATGTATTATACATATTTAATATTATACATATATTTTAGATGACCTCATGGGTCCCACTAGAATATGTCTTTCATAGTTCTATTTCTCCAAAGTATCAACTCCTGTTTGTAAGACCATCCTTTAAAACTTTTTTTTTTTACACTTCATTTCTCTCTCAGCAATATCTATCCTATTCCATGGCATTGCTAAATCAACATTCCCTATCTCAGAATTTATAGAGGAATACCCACTGTGTGAACCTCCTGTTAAACCCCAAAACTTCCCTCCAGCAACTCCTGAAAGTCCCAATCATCACCTACAAAGAGAGTTCCTCTCCTCTAATTAGAGAATCTGCCCACGTGCTCAGCACCAAGGCATCCCCTCCTTAATTGGAAAAAGTCAAGGGCAGAAACTAATTAGCAGCATTAATCAAAAGCAGGGGTCTAATGATAATTAACAACATGTCCCCTCTACAATAAATCCTTTTATTAGGAGGTGTTTCAGATTGTGAAATTAAAGGAGGAGTTTTACAATGAGTGTTTCCAATTGCCATCTTCTGGCAAAACTCTGCAGTATTTCCTCAACATAAAGAGTAGGGATCAGGCTAAACAATGATTTTTCTCTCAAGGCCTGTAAGTATTCACCCTGTTCTGCTAAAAAAAGGGAAAGGTGAAATTCCCAGGTCACTCTCTGGATTATTGCAGCCCCTGAGTGCCATGGCCAGAGCACTCTGGGTCCCGCTGTGGCCAAAATGCTCCCTCCAGCGAAAAAAAACACACAGGGGGAAGGGGAAACCACCAAATCCTGCTACAGTGGGGGTTTTGCTGCTTTCCACCAGCATGGGAGGTCACCAGGCTTAAAAGGGTGGCAAAGACCTCAGATTTGGGGGGGGAATAACAGGTTAATGAGCTGCAGGGGAAAAAAAAAATTAAAAACTAAAACCAAACCAAACCAAACAAAAATGAAAGCAAGAAAAACACCCAAAAACCCCAAAAAACCAACCAACCAACCAAAACAAAACAAAACAAACAAAAAATAACCCAAACAAACAAAAAATACCAAAAAAACCCCAAACAAGCAAACAAAAATAAAACCACAAACCAACAAAAAAAAAACCAACCAAAAAAACAAAACAAAACAAAACAAAACAAAACAAAAAAACCCAAAAACAAAAACAAACAAAAAAAACCAACCAAAAAAAAAACCCAGAAAACCCAACACCCCAGAGTCACTGCAGAGGTCTCCAGGGAAAAGGGGGCTGGAGGGGAGATCCCCCCATCCCAGCCCTGCCCTTCTGGCAAGTTCTGCAGGGCTGGGGACGTGGTCAGACACGTGCCAGGGATGAAACCCCTGTGCTCAGGGCCTGTGTGCTCAGCACCCTGAGGCTGCTCTGGCTTTGCCAGGGGAGGAACAGGAACCCCTCTCCTCCCATCCCTGGGCTCTTCCCACACTCCCACCTGTTCTCTCCTGGAATTGCCATTGCAGAGCTGACAGAAATTCACCTCCATGGCAAGTTGGAGATCCCCACCCCACGGAGAGGGGAGGGCAGCAGTTGTTTGCTGCCAGCTGAGCTGCAAGTGGCCTTGTTAATGACATTATTAGAATATTAACAACGATTTCCTCAGGAAAAAAAAGGGCTCTGCCGTGCCATTATTGGTTATTTACTGCCAAGAGAGCACTGAGGGAGGGCACAGCTCAGACAGGGGGGCTCATGGTTCCCGTTCCACTCCCAGGAAGGAGATGCCCACAGAAATGAGATTTGTGCCCACAGGAATGACATCTGTGCTCACAGAAATTAAACCTGTGCCCACAGGAATGAAATCTGTGCCCACCAGAAATGAAATCTGTGCCCACCAGAAATGAAATCTGTGCCCACAGGAATGAAATTTGTGCCCACAGACATGAAATCTGTGCCCACCAGAAATTAAAGCTGTGCCTATAGAAATGAAATCTGTGCCCACAGAAATGAAATCTGTGCCCAGAGAAATTAAAGCTGTGCCCATAGAAATGAAATTTGTGCCCACCACAAATGAAATCTGTGCCCACCACAAATGAAATCTGTGCCCACAGGAATGAAATCTGTGCCCAGAGAAATTAAAGCTGTGCCCACCAGAAATGAAATCTGTGCCCACCAGAAATTAAATCTGTACCTGTAGAAATGAAATCTGTGCCCAGAGAAATTAAAGCTGTGCCTATAGAAATGAAATTTGTGCCCACATAAATTAAACCTGTGCCCAGACCCCTGCAGCTCCCTCCAGGCCCAGCAGAGCCCATCTCCCCCCTGCACTGCCCAAGGGGACAGTGCAAAGGAAAAGCCTCAAATGGCACCAAGGAGGGGCAGATTGGAGATTAGAAACATTTTTGTCCCTCTCAGACTGGTCAGGCCTTGGCTGAGCTGCCCAGGGAGGTTTGGAGTCACTGAATTGTCCCAGAGCAGTCTGGATGTGGCCCTGGGGACAGGGATTGGGGTGATGCTGGTGGGGCTGGGTGATCCTGAGGGGCTCTTCCCACCTTGATTCTGGAATTCTGGGATCCTGACAGGACCCTGCCCATAGCTCGTTTCCCATCTGCTCAAATTCCTGTGGGGCACAAAGCTCAACCCAGCCCCAAAGTGAACAGGAGCAGCCAGAGACCAGGAGAGCAGAAATCCAGAGCCCAGCAGCTTTTGGAAGCTGAGATTCCCACTGGAAATTAAAGTTCTCCACCCCTTCTGCACCTTTCTCTACTCTTTTTCTACTATTCCAAGCCCCTTTACTCACACTCATTTAATAATCTCATTTATTTCACTGAGACTATTCCTGTGAGTAAGATCAAGTAAATGTTTGGGGGGGCTACAGGAACACTGAAATTCTGAAATTCCATCCCCCTTTTTTCAGCCTCCACGGGCTGGTTCATGTGCATTCCATGCCAGTCTGTCAAATCCTGAGGAAAAACTTCCCAGGACTGGAAATCCACCAGCTTCCCAGAAGTTTACAAAAGGGAAAATACAAATAAAACCCCCTGAGGCCCAGTCTTCACATGTCCCCCAAACCAAGGTGGTTGGGATTTTCCAGCATCCTCCTCCCTAAGGATTCTGTCAGATTAAGTTCTTTTCTGACTCTGTATAAATTTTTTTTTCCTATTTTTCTACAAATCAATTTCCCACATTCTCTTATGGAACAAAATTAATCCAGCAGTGCTGTATCATTTTTCTATTTCTGTGCTCCACCTGAGTGAGGAGGCAGAGCAGAGCAGGAGAAACAGAAATTATTATTTCATCGGGTGTGTGCACTGAGAACAATTGCCATCCATATTGATTAACCCGGGGGGATTTAAGGCCCAGAGGCTGTGAAATCCCAGCTGGGGCAGGATCTGCTTTGGGGAACACTGGTTGCATGTTCCTGTGTTTATATTTGTCTGAGAGCCCTGGAAACCACTGGTGCCATGTGGAGCCTTAACTTCTTTTTGCCAGGTCGGGATTCAATGTGTGAGAGGGTATTTCTTGTTGGCACTCAGATGTTGATCAGTTCTTATCTCTGTCACAGCCTCACAAACCCTGAGTTCTGCAGCACTTCACTCCAACAAACTAAAAATGGAGCCCTGTCTCTCTCTCCAAGGCCTTTGAAGGATAAACTGTCCAAATTAAGAAATGGCACCTCAATTATTTTCACTTTTAACCCAATAACCAACCACCCATGCCCGCAATGGGGACTTTTTTATCCAATGACACAAAACCACCCAAACCCATGGAGAAGAAGGAGAAGAAGAAGGAGCAGCCTCCACCCTAAAACCTCCATCTTGCTTTATATAAGAGTATATTATTATATCTATTACTGTATTCTAAACCCTTAAACTCTATGGGAAAACCACGTTCACTCTCTTGTGAAGATTAAAAAGTTTAATAAAGGCTGATAGGAGATAAGGACCACAGAGCAAAGGTTGTTACACCAGGTGTATTTTGGCCTTTGCCAAGAGCACACTGGTATTTTTGGGGATATTCCTTAAGTGCTTGTTTCATTATGTTAGCTTGCTGTATATTTATAGATTTTATGTACAGTAAACCTTTTCTTCACTCTTAGATTACATGTCTCAAGAGTTGTTTAGGATGGCTCCTCTCTAGGTCTGCCTGTTTAGAGTATGCATATTATTTGGTTGTGGTTTTAGTCTGTTCTTATCACTTCCAGTTTCTAGGCCTTAGTCTGCACTGTCTTCAGATGGTGAGTGTTAATAGTCAGCATATTTGCAGCAAGTGTTCTCATTTTATGTTTAGTGGATGTTATCTAAGTAGATATTTTAATACAAGCAGAGCTATTTCATAACTATGTCTAAGTTTAATTAATAACAGAAATAAAAACTATGTATTTATAACAAAGTTACTTTAACACCACACATATAAAATCATATTAATATTTGCAAAAAGACAATATTATAATATCTATATATTGTATCTATAACACTCTCAGTTTCCCACCCTGTGATATCACACACTTCCATTCAAACTCCACCCCCACAATCCCAGTTCTGCCATTCCATTCTGGAAGCTTCTCCAGGCCCTCAGGTCAGTGCAGTGTTCTCTTGGGGGTCAGTGTCTGGCAGCACAGAAAGTCTGGAATTCTCAGTAAAAATCTGAAATTCTCAGTTCCAGCAGTGCCACCCAGGGAATGATGTGTTATAGCCAGGATTGCGCAGTCCTGCAGCTTTTTACCAGCAAGGATTAAAGTTACTCTAAAACAGAGTAATCAGAAAAAAACCCAGATCAGTTATGAGTTTTTAGCAGCCCCAGAAAGCACCTGATGGTCTTTTAGCTCGTTGGTGGTTTTTAATGAGTATAAATCACCAGAGATTCTGCCCCCCTGTAAGCTTTGTTGGCTTCACTGAGGTGCCACAAATTCACACAGAATTTGGGTTAAAGAGTCATGGAATCATAGAAATGTGGAATGGTTTGGGTTGGAGGGAACTTGATGATAATTTAATTATTTAATTCCACCTCTGCCATGTGCAGGGACACCTTCCATTGTCCCAGGGTCCTTACTGTTGTTAGCTATTTTCTGTTTGTCTAGTGTTAGATATTTAATGTTACTATATATTTATCTAGTGTTAGATATTTATTTACTATTAGATATTTATGTATTGTTTATTATTGTTAGTTGTTTACTATTGTTAGATACTAATTTGTTATTAAATACCTATTATTAGTAGATATTTAGATTAGAGACTTGACAAGGTAAAGGCTTTGTCAAACCTCTCAAGGGGGGAAATGATGCCTCAGGTTTGAGCTCTTATATTTTCAGGTTCTGTGCTGCTTCAGTGTGTGGGTCTGGGTTCACATTCTGGGATGCTGAGCTCTGTGCACAGAGCAGGGAGACAAAACAATTCCTGCTCCAGCTGGGCACCAAGGACAAATGATCCAAATCTCAGCCCCAGAGCACAAACCCCGTGGGCTGGAGAGAGAAAAACAAGCAGGGTGGGACTGCAGGGGCTGAAGCTGGAATGGGACAATGAACTGCAAGGTGCAAATGGAGCAGAACTGATCCCAGGGACAGACCCCGTGCCCGGCCGTGCATTTTGGGGCCATTTTGGTTCATCTTGGGTGCAGCCCTGGCTGGGCTCTGGTGCTGCCCAAGGTGCATCCGTGGATGTTGTAGTTGAGATGGAGGCAATACAAAGCCACACACTCCATTTTCAGAAGGCTTCAAGCTGTTTTTATTTTGGCATGCATGATTGTTACACATTCTTACAAAGCTCAGAAGTTTACACTTTACTCATTGGTCATGAGATACAAACAAAGTGCCCATTGGAACGGGCAGGTGCAGGTTTCTCAGGTTTCTCTTATTTCTCTTTCTTTCTTGGTTTCCGTGTCAATGACCTTGGTAGGAAATTCTTTCAGGGGTGAACACGGATCAAACTTCTCTCTGGCTCACTGTAAAACCTCTTCCACACGTGGAGGCCTTTTAATAAATCCCTACTTTATTGTTTAACTCTGTCCAGTCTCTGTTCTAGGTCAGCCTTCCCAAGGCATCACCCCAGTGCCCAGCCTGGCCTTGGGCACTGCCAGGGATGCAGGGGCAGCCCCAGCTGCTCTGGGCACCCTGTGCCAGGGCCTGCCCACCCTGCCAGGGAGGAACCTGAGCCTGGAAAGGGATTTCAAACAACCCTGCCCAAAGCAAAAGGGTTCTCAGCACACAGAAGGGTCTCACCAGGTTTCTGAGCCAACAAAGAGAGCAGAAATGTGCCCGGTGTCAGAGCTGGAGACAAACCCCAGAGGTGGCAGAAAGGGACAGGGATAAGTCATGTGCTGGAGAAACAGCAGACAGCTGTTGGGCTCCAGCCTTGCACAGAAATCTCTCAAAACAAACAAATAAAAGCAGCTTTTGTGGGGACAGAAAGCAAAGCTGGGCCACCACAAACCTGGCAGCACGGCAGACCACAGGGCCAGCACCACACAGGAAGGATGAGCATTAAAAATAATAATAATAATAATTTAAAAAAATTAATTACTGCTTTGATTTTGAGTGTGCTGATCCACGACACACTGGGAGGTTTAATAAACTGAGTTGAGTTCTGCTCATACAGAACTCAGTCTTCCAAAGGGTTGATGAAAACTTGCCAAGACAAAGAGCATAAATTGGTGTATACTGAATTTTAACACAAGTATTTCCCACCAGACTTCCCAATGGCTATTCCAGTAGCTTTTCCTAGAGAAACAGCATCACCTTCAGGCCAAAAAAAAGACACATTCCAGTTTTTCTAGTTGGGAAAACTTAAAGAAATACTTCTCAAAACCTTGCATATTTTTATTTCTTTCTGAGCCAAGATTGCAAAACATGAACATGCAAAAAAGAAAAATAAATAGGACACAAATTTTGTACATAAATTTTAAAAAATTAGAGGGAAGGAGCAATCCCTCCTAGTTTGGAAAGCACTGAAGTTTCAGAAGAGCCCACACAGAAAAAATCAAGACAGTAAAAATATAAATACGTCATTTTTTTTTTATTCTCCATTTCTTTGAAAAGGGCCACTTTTACCAACTACTGTGGCAATTATTCTGCAAGCTGAAATCCCCAGTGAGAACAACACAGACAAAAGGCCCGTGTGGTAGAGGAGCAGGAGAAAACAGGATGTTTCAGGCTGTGCAAAAAGAGGTTCTCAGCAGAAATCAGATGTCTGCTCCAAAGTCAGACATCAGACACTAAACCACAGAAGGAAATGTTTGTGCCATTGCCCCTCCGAAAGAGCAAACCCTCTCTGCTGAGAGCAAAGGGGAGGCTCCCTGCTCATGGCATGGGATGAGGTGAGCTTTAGGCTCCCTCCCAGCCAAACCCATTCCACAATTCTGGGTTTTAAATCAGACTGGATTCACTGTGCCAGGGAAATCACAGTGAACTCTCCAGGCTGTTTTCTCTAATTTTGTTTTGCAACTGAGAAGCAGAGGGTGCAGCGAGCAGGAAATTCAGCATCTCAGCTGTTTCCCCAACAGCTCCTGCCCTGCCCAGGCAGCTCTGCAGGGCACTGCCATGGCCTGAGCTCTCCTCACCCAGCCTGGCAGGGAGGGAACAGCCCTGGGAGGGACAGCACAGCCTGGGCTGGGGATACACCCTGGGGTGCTCTGGGAGGAAGGAGCCCTGAAGCGGCTCCAGGAGAGCTGGACAGGGACTGGGGACAAGGCCTGCAGGGACAGGACCCTGGAATGGCACCCAGTGCCAGAGGGCAGGGATGGGTGGGAGATTGGGAATCAGGAATGTGGGAAGCTTTAAAATTAGAGGTTTTTGGGAAAGCTGTAAAAGGTAGGATTGAAAGACAGTAGAACTGGGATTAGGAGTTCTGCTCCACCCTGGGAGGGTGGGCAGGGCCTGGCACAGGGTGGACAGTGAATCAGAGAACCCCAGAATGTCCTGAGGGAAGGGACCCCCAGGGATCCCCCAGTGCCAGCCCTGCCCTGCCCAGAGCCCAGCAAGCCCAGCCTGGGCATCCCTGGCAGCGCTGGCCAAAGGCTCCTGGAGCTGTGGCAGCCTCGGGGCCGTGCCCATTCCCTGGGCAGCCTGGGCAGTGCCAGCACCCTCTGGGCAAGGACCTTGCCCTGCTCTGCAGCCTGAGCTGGCCTGGCCCAGCCCCAGGCGCTCCCTGGTGCTGTCCCTGTCCCAGAGCAGAGCTCGGAGCTGTCCCTGCGCTGCCCCTCGGGAGGAGCTGCAGCCCCGGGGAGCTCTGAGCTCAGGCTGCTCCAGCCTGGGCTGCCCAGGCCACCTCGGGGGCCCCTCCTGACCCTTCCCCAGCCTCGTGTCCCTCCTCTGCACACTGTCCAAGAGCTTCTGATCTTTCATTGACACACCCAGCACTGTCCCCAGCACTGGGGGTGAGGCTGCCCCAGCCCAGAGCAGAGTGGGACCATCCCTTCTGTGAAAAATGCCTATTTTATGATTGGCTTTTGGCAAATATTAAAATGAATATTATATGTGTTGTGTTAGAAAGTAATGCTGTATTAATTCTCTTAAGTAGTGTGTTAAATATAGTTTTAGGTTATAACAAAGTGTTAAAATAGAAATTCTGCTATGTAAGATACTTTTTAAAGAAAGGACTCACACCAGATAGCAGCCACAGGACACCTGAATCTTTCAGAGAAAGAGAATTCATTGCTCCATTATCAGGAGAAATGAACTTCTTCCTGCCTCACTCAGCCATGATGACACCGTCAGGGTTCAGAGGAAGCAGCTGACACTGCCCAGCCAGAATCCTGAGTTTGAATGGAATTTATGCATCATGCATGAGGTGTAGGAATATGCAACAGGCTGTTGCTTTTAAGGGTTAATCCTCTGTTAACGTGGGGCCTTTTTCGGGCTTATGCTGCCCAGAAAAGGTACCCGGACTGTCTGTAACTCTTTGTTCTTACTGTCTCATATTGTCCTAATCCAAATTGTCCAAATTATTATTACTCTGATTATATTGCTATTGTTCTAACCATTTCATTACTATTAAACTTTTAACATTTTAAAAACAAGTGATTGGCGTTTTTCACAGCTTCAGAGGGAAGTGAAGGTGATGGTGTTCCCAGGACGGGGCTGTCCCTCCTGGCTGCAGGGCACGGCTGACTCCGATCCCGCTGCCCACGCACCAGGACCCGCAGGGCCCTTCCCTTCCCATGGCACCGCAGGAACTGCGGCTGCCCCTGCATCCCTGGCAGTGCCCAAGGCCAGGCTGGACACTGGGGACAGTGGGAGGTGTCCCTGCCATGGCAGGGGTGGCACTGGGTGGGATTCAGGGTCCCTCCCAACCCAAACCTGCTGCGACTCTGACTCTGTAAACGCGGCAGGGGATCAGCCTGGCTCCCGCAGCTTTCTCGCTCAGCGAACTCCGCAGAGCCGGGGGTGGAGCAGGCCCGGACGGGTAACAGGAACGGAAATAAAGGGAGGAACGGAAATAATTGCAGGAACGGAAATAAAGGCAGAAACCGAACTAAAGGCAGCAAAAGCCTTTCGGCGAGTATGGGAGAGAGCGGCGCCCTCAGGCAGCGCCGCCCTAGCGCCGCTGGGCGGGGCCTGAGGGGAAGGGGTGGGGCTTGCTCGATGGAGGCGTGGTTCGTGATTGTTTGGGGCGTGGTTTGCCTGCATGGGGCCGTGGTCCAGTTTGTTATGGGCGCGGTCTCTATGGGGGCGTGGCTAACACCGCGCCATCCCCGCCGCCATTTTCTGCTGGCTGTGGGGTGGGCGGCAGCGCCCGGATCGATGGGGGTCGATCGCATTGATAAGGGACGATAGACGCGGTCAGTAGCGATGAGGAGCCGGAGCGGAGCCCCTGAGGATTCCCTACCGCGAGGTACGGCTGGCAGGTGGCGATGTGTGCGGTGCCGTGTTCCCCCGCTGCCCCCGGGCGCCGCCCTACGATACCAATGGAGCCGTTCCCTGAGGGGAGCGGGCCGCGCTGCTTCCCCCGGCTGAGGGGAGCGGTCTGGGCCGCTGCTCCGGCATTCCCGGGAGCGCTCTGCTGGAGCCGTGTGGGGCCCGGGCCCGTGTGGAGCCCCCAGAACCGCACACGGAGTCCCAAAACCCCGCCGGGTTCGCCCTTGGCAGCGTCCCGCTCGCTGCATTGGCCCCGGCGATGGCCCGGGAGGTGCCTGGGGTCGTTTGGTGTGGGGATGGAACCAGGGGCTGATGGTTGGGGGGAACAGCGACTGCCGAGGGCTCTCGCAGCGCCCCTTGTCTCAGACGTGGTTTGCTGGGGCATCCCCGAGGGTCCCCGTGTGTCCCTCGGGCAGATCCCGAATCCCCGGGGCTGGCCCAGCCCTGCCAGCCCATGCAGTGCCAGCTGTGCCCCGTGGGCACCTTGTCCCCAGCCCAGAGCACTCAGTGCCACCTGCAGGGGACACCTGCAGGGCTGGGCACTGCAAAGCTCCCTGGGCAGCCCCTGCCAAGGCCTGAGCTCCCTTTCCATGGGCAAATTGCTGCTGCTGTCCAAGCTGAGCCTGCCCTGGCCCAGCCTGAGGCTGTCTCCTCCTGTCCCAGCACTGTGGCAGCCCATGGGATGAGGGCTGTTGGTAATGGCCTTGGGTTATGGAGGTTAAGTGATTTCTGTGTCCTTAGAAGTGGTCTATCCAAAGTCTCCCAGCACTCGAGGGTGGGAATAATGCTACAGGCACAGTGTGGTTCCCTGGCTCGGGTGGATTCAGGATTTTATAGAGCTCCAGGGGTGTCAGGATGGTGCCAGACCCTGCTCAGTGGTGCCAGTGGCAGGACAAGGAGCAATGGCCAGGAACTAAAACACAACAATTCCAGCCCAGCCTGAGGAAGAACTTCCTTCCCTGGAGGGGCAGAGCCCTGGAACAGCTGCCCAGGGAGGGGCTGGGGTCTCCCTCTCTGGAGACATCCCAAACCCTCTGGGCAGCTCCTGTGGCACTGCTGCAGTGACCCTGCCTGGGCAGGCCTGGGCTGGGTGCTCTCCGAGGTCCCTGTGCAGGCTCAGAATGTTCCTCTGCAGACTCCCCTGCTGTCAGTCAGCCTCCCTGCCTCTCTCAGTGTTCCCCTAAGCTGATTTCTGTAAGTAAACAGACCATCTGCTTCTTTCAGAGAACTGCGGGAGAGCTTTTCTGAAATATGAGCCACTGACTTGCAAGACCTCAAAGCTGCTTTTTTTTCTTGTTTTCTGATTGGAAGCAAATATAACCCCATCCAGCCTGAATCTGAGGGCCACTAAACTGGTCCCAGGGCTGGAGCCAGGCTGGGAGAGCTGGGGGTGCTCACCTGGAGAGGAGAAGCTGCAGGGAAAGCTCAGAGCCCCTGGCAGGGCCTGCAGGGGCTCCAGGAGAGCTGCAGAGGGACTGGGGACAAGGCCTGCAGGGACAGCACCCAGGGAATGGCTGCCAGTGCCAGAGGGCAGGGCTGGGTGGGATCTTGGCAATGAGGAATTGTTCCCTGGCAGGGTGGGCAGGCCCTGGCACAGGGTGCCCAGAGCAGCTGGGGCTGCCCCTGCATCCCTGGCAGTGCCCAAGGCCAGGCTGGGCACTGGGGACAGTGGGAGGTGTCCCTGCCATGGCAGGGGTGGCACTGGGTGGGATTTAGGATCCCCCCCAGGCAGTGTGGGATCCCGTGGGCTCCAGCTGTGGGTGCTGTGCCAGTGTCCCCTGTGACATGGGAGCCCTGGGGCTCCAGGCAGCTCCCAGGCATCTCCTGAGGGCCCAGCCTGGCCTCAGGGGCTGCACTCACTGCTCTCTGCATGGCTTCTCCACAGGGATTGCTGCTGCTCTGAAGAGGAGGAGTTACAAAAGCTCCCCAGAGTTCTGACAGAAATGGTTTTCCCCTGGAATCTCCCTGGCAGTGGTAGATCTGCAGAGGACATCCAGCCTTAGACAGCTGTGGGAGCCTGGACACGAGCACATTTTGTCTCATTTTCTCAGGCAGTGGAAGGTGCTGAACCAGTAACTGGCTCTGAGTGTGCCTCATGTGGGAGCCTCCTTTGCTCAGCAGCCAGAGGCAGCCTGGAGCCTGGTGTGATTCCCAGGGGGGGATTATTCCCAGTGTTATCCCTGCAGCATGGCCAGCCAGGATCCCAGGTACACACAGCACATCCCCGTGGGCAGGGACTGCTTCAGCCAGGGCCTGGCTGAGCTGCAGGGCTGATCAGGGACAGGAAATCATTTACCAAGTGAATCCAGCATGCCCAAGGCTTTCTCCTGAAGGGAACTCTGAACAGCCTGGACAGTCCCTGCCTGCAGGTGCAGCTGCTCTTTGGAATGGCTTCTCTCGAATGAATGAACAGAGTGAGGGCAAGAGAGCATTCCCTGAGGCTGTGGGACTGCCACTTGCACAGATCCAAGTTCCTAACACTTACCCTGTGGCTTCCTGCACTCTGAGCACAGGGACATTGACTTCTCACATAAAGGGGTTTACTTCACCTGACTTTAACAGATGACCTCTATCCTGTGTTAATATATGAATATACAGGGTTATATATTAATATATTCATATACAGAGTGTGCTCTGGCATGATTTTAAACTGGTTGTTTTGCAGAAAAATAATTCCAGTTGTATTTGCAAATAATGTTGAATTAAAAATCAGTTAGTTTTTGTTAAAGCTGGGGGGAAGATTCTTTAGAAATAGATGCACCTTTGCCCAGGTAACTCAAAACCAGGTCCTGTGGATATTAATATTAGGAGGATGTTAAATAGAGTAAAATATAACAGTGAAGAAAAGAATTATTTTAATAGATCTTATGCATTAAAAAATTGTAACAAACTTCATAACTTCTTTGTAATTAATTTTTTTCTAAGTGCTCTGTTGATCTTTTCCCTTTTTGGTAACAAGTACTACAATGGTGATGAGTTTATTCCAAACAAAGCCAAGCAAAGTTTATTTTCATTGCATTAATGAAGTTGGAGTGAGTGGCATTGAGTTTTCAGATCCTATCTAAATGCAAAGTTAGTATAAATAATTATACGGTGGTTTTTGCCTCATTTGAAGTGGTGGGAGCCCATTCCATGGGAAAAGGGAAGTGCTGTTGCCATGGAAATGGACCAAAATTGCCATAAAATGATAAAGATCAGTGCTCCCCCCAGTAACTCTTTCAGTACCACTGTCCTCCCTCAGACAATGGAGAGGGTAAAACAATTCTGTACAGAAACCTTGGGTTAGTTAAAAGTGATTTACTAAGGCAATTTACTGTGATCATTTAGTAAAATGTGCTTGTTTTTCATGTATTTGTAGGAGCAGAAGCAAAATGTTCCTTTTGCAAGCAGAGAGGTTTGTTTGTTAATGTCCATGAGAGCCCCAATGGATGTGCCAATGCCTCTCTGTCAGCTTGGTAAGTGCCTGAACCTTTGGGGTAGAGAGCAGCACTGCAGGGAGCTCATGAATTCATTAATAATCCTGCTGAGTTAATCAAGTAAGAGACCATCATGGTATTGGCAGCCTCTCTGTGGAGTAATTCCCAGAGTAAGGATCTGTGGTGTTACCCCTGCGTGCCCCATTCTGTGCACAAACCATGAGCAGGGGCTGGGGCCAGGCTGGGGAGCTGGGGGGGCTCAGCTGGACAGGAGCAGCTGCAGGGAGAGCTCAGAGCCCCTGGCAGGGCCTGCAGGGGCTCCAGGAGAGCTGCAGAGGGACTGGGGACAAGGCCTGCAGGGACAGCACCCAGGGAATGGCTGCCAGTGCCAGAGGGCAGGGCTGGGTGGGATCTTGGCAATGAGGAATTGTTCCCTGGCAGGGTGGGCAGGCCCTGGCACAGGGTGCCCAGAGCAGCTGGGGCTGCCCCTGCATCCCTGGCAGTGCCCAAGGCCAGGCTGGGCACTGGGGACAGTGGGAGGTGTCCCTGCCATGGCACGGGTGGCACTGGGTGGATTTAGGGTCACTCCCAACCCAGACTTTCTGAGATTCATGCCTGATTCCTCCATGCCTGAACTGGTGACTCTGGCCCCAGAGTGGGCTCTAAGGTCCCTTCAGGGCCATTCCATTCCATCATTCTGCCTCCTTACACATCCAGGAACTCTCAGTTACATGTGAGGGGTTTTATTTTTTATTCTGAGTTTTCTGGCACTCCTCATTTTCTGGATTAGCAGGTGAAACAAGATCAGTTTGCCTGAGCTGTACTTGCTGTGAGAAGGGGATTTGTTATGATCCTTTAATTCTGTAAAATGGGTCAGATCATCATCCCAGAACCCCACACTGGTTTGGGTTGGGAGGGACCTCAGAGCCCACCCAGTGCCACCCCTGCCATGGCAGGGACACCTCCCACTGCCCCAGGTGCTCCCAGCCCCAGTGTCTAGCCTGGCCTTGGGCACTGCCAGGGTGGTGGAAACTCCAAGATGCTGCAGAAGATTCCCCATGCAGGTTCCAGCCCATCCCTATTTCCCCAGGCTGAAGGTTCCCAGTTACTTGTTCTCAGGTATTGGTCCTGGCTGTGTCTCCTTTGTAAGAGTGTAACACAAACAGTTTTGCAACTGTTCAACTTCCTTTGCTAAACTTGTTTGTTGAAACAAAGTTCAGAGGCAGTTTGAGCTCTGAACTGAAAGGAATTTGGTTTGGGTAGAGAAGAGGCATTGAAAAATCAAACAGTGCTAACTGGAATGCAGCAGCAATTCAGCAGACACAATTTATTACAAATCTGAGCTTGTGTTCAGATAATAATAATAATAATTGTTAAAATATTGCTTTATTTATCCCCACTGGATGTTTTTTTCCAAATGGTTGATTTCCTGGCTGGTAAGAAATCCCTTGTTCTACATTTAGCTGCAGTTAAACCCATTATTTGTGGATCTCCATAAAGATTGTTTAAATTCTCTAATTCAATGCCCAGATTTCTCTTCTCTTTTCATAGTCATGCTGACTGGGGCACATCTTTTTAACACAACAGGTCAAGACAAAAGTGAGTTTTAGGGAAGATAAGGAAGGAACTGTCCAGATTTTCCCATGGAATTAATGTAAAACAGAGAAGAAATGTGTTTGGAATTAAAGTAGTGACTGCTTTGGCCAACTGGGCGTGGGAGTCAGCATCTCCTGAGTCAGAGGCATGACCACAAAAATGCTTTAAAACAAGAACAGGAAGTTTCTCTTTGTTGCACTCAAAGCAGAAGGGAGGCTGAAGGATCTTGAGGAAAAAAAAATTAGAGGAGTCAGAACAAAAATTTCACATGTTTTGAAGCACTGTGTTGAAAGGATGGGAGCAATGGGTTGGTCAAGGAAAAGAATCCTGGATGCAGTGAGAGCCAGGGTGGATCACAGCCTCCTGGGGAGGTTCTACAGGAGGATGGAGGAACCTCTGGAATGGCAGGATTGCCCAGAGCAGCTGGGGCTGCCCCTGCATCCCTGGCAGTGCCCAAGGCCAGGCTGGACACTGGGGACAGTGAGTGGGAGGTGTCCCTGCCATGGCAGGGGTGCCACTGGGTGTTCTTTAAGGTCCCTTCCAACCCAAACTCTGCTGGGATCTATGAGGCTGAGTCAAGCAACAATGGAATGTTTTCCCAGATCAGCTCTAAAATTCTTGGGATGGCTTGAAAAAATGTTTGAAATAGAGTCAGAGGCCTCTGAGGCCTGATTGGATGAGAACATCTTGGGTGGGTTTGCTGGCACTGAACCCTGAACCTCGCAGGGAGGGATGCAGGAGCCAGCTCCTCCTCGGAGCCCCAGGTTCATGGACACTTCTCCCAGGCTCTGGAGGAGGAGGGATGTGTAGGAAAGTCCAGGAAGGTGTGAAAGAAAGTAACACTTCCACCAGGGAGTGCTGGGGATGAACCCAATTGTTGCAAATGAGTACTTGCAATAAAAGTCAGGTCCTGTGGATACACCAGAGCATTAATACAGAGTTTCACTTTGCAGTGTGCCTCACCTTTCTGTCTGCAGCTGTTTGCAGCCTGCCTGGTAAGAGTGTTACCATTTCTAAAATGCTTTTCCTAACACATTTCATAGCTTGCACATCCTCACCAGTCATCATTTTGGAACTTCATGCTTTTTGGACAAAGAACTTCGAGAAATGCAGTCCATGTGCACAATGCTTTGCATTGCTGTGTCTGTTGTGCTGTTGTGCTGCTGAGCTCTCCCCTGTGGCTGCTTTTTGGGGCAAATCCTGAGCTGCTCTAAATGGGTGTATTTATTAGAATGGTTGCAAAGCTCAGAATTCTTTGGGTTTGTTTGTTTGTTTGTTTGTTTTTGTTATTTTTTCCTTTCTAGAAAGAACGGGGCTTCCTTACAACCTCCGGATTAACTCCCACAATTTCCAGCACATTTTGTCCTGGCAGGCAGAACATGACCCAGCTGTTCCAGCATCCTACAACGTGATCTACAAAGGCCACGGGCAAGTCACTCAAAATAAGGCACAAATTCTGCTTGTAATGTTTATTGACCCAAAGAGGAGGGAGCTTTGCAGTGCCCAGCCCTGCAGGTGTCCCCTGCAGGTGGCACTGAGTGCTCTGGGCTGGGGACAAGGTGCCCATGGGCACAGCTGGCACTGCATGGGCTGGCAGGGCTGGGCCAGCCTCGGGGATTCTCTGAAATTAGTAAGGCTGAAGATTTCTCTGTTTTTCTTGGGTTTTTTCTTAGCTTTTCTGAGGTTTTTTTTTCCCTTGAGATGCTCTCCTCACACTCCCATGCCTTCTCACATCAGAGAAGTAAGAGTCTTGCTCTTCCCTGCAGGAGCCAGGACTGGATGAGTGCTCAGCAGTGTTCAGGCATTGCCCAGCTCTCCTGTGATCTGACAGAGGAGTTCAAGGACATATCTGCTGAGTATTTTGTATTTGTTCAGAGCATTGGAGGAGCTCAGGTGCTCAATTCTTCTCTGCTGCATTTTTCACCAATCTTTGGCAGTAAGTTCTGTCTCTGCATTTCTTCTTCTTGTAGTTTTCATTAAAGGCTTATCCTGAATTGTGTTCTGTTACCTTTGCTGTAAGACTCCACACTGACTGTGTTGGTGGCTATTTGTATGTAGTACTTCATGTATGTGTAGTCCTGATTTGTAGTTCTGATAAAGGAATGAGGCTCTGGTTTTGAAATAAACACATTATAATCATAAAGGAAATACTGCTGTGCATTGACAAACACCAAGTAAAAATCTCTTCACTGTGTTAGGTACATAACACATAACATGTGTTCAGATAGTGAATGTTGAGATAAAAAGTGCCAGGTCTGCACCAGGTGTAGGGAAGAGATTGATGGACAAACAATCCATCTGCCCTTTTCTCTGCTGAAGGTACTTGTCTCTATTGCCAGAGGTGGCTTCACCTCTGGCTCTGCTTAAAATGGAGTTTTGAGCTCACAGAGCTAAGAGATATTGAGGAGCAGCTGGAGAGCTGTGCAGGATGAACTGATGGTGTTTGCTCTGAGCTCAGCAGAGGCAGCTGCTGTGTCCCCTTCCAGGGTCAGCAGTGAGGGAACCCTGTAGGGAATGGGGACAATGGGACAAGGAGAACACCCTGAGGAGGAGCCCTGCAGTCCCTGCAGTTGGTTTAATAAAATGGGCAGGACAAGGGGGAATGGCTTTCAGCTGAAGGAAGGCAGAGTTAAATGGATATTGGGAATTAGGGATTGTTC
The DNA here is from genome assembly GCF_037042795.1 of Molothrus aeneus. Lineage (NCBI taxonomy): Eukaryota > Metazoa > Chordata > Aves > Passeriformes > Icteridae > Molothrus > Molothrus aeneus. The sequence continues at coordinate 116,924,617 of NC_089647.1, read as the reverse complement.
CCTGGGAGGCTGGGCAGGGGCTGGGATGGAATTCCCAGAGCAGCTGGGGCTGCCCCTGCATCCCTGGCAGTGCCCAAGGCCAGGCTGGGCACTGGGGCTGGGAGCACCTGGGACAGGGAGAAGTGTCCCTGCCAGGGTAGGGGTGGCACTGGGTGGGCTCTGAGGTTCTTCCCAACCCAACCCATTCCAGGATTCTTTTCTGTACTTTAACCTCAGCTTTAACCTCATGTAGATACAAAGATCACATCTCTGTGAAGCTGGAGTAAAGCCTCTATTCCCTTTCTGCCTCTTCCTTCCACTCCTTTTCGTTTAAAGTCTGGCTGTGGGAAATGATGGCTTGGCTGTGGAAGTTAAATGTTGCAAGGCCTTTTGGATTTACAGCAGGGCCCCCTCTGGAGTGTGTTGAGCCAGCCCTGTGTGCATCACAGAAATGGAATTGGCACTGGATAAAGTAGAACTGTATTTTTTCTATCATTTTTCCCTCTTTCTTCTTTTCCAACAGCAATTCTGGGACCACCTGAAGTGAATATCACTTCCTGTCCAAACTGCCTCAACGTCACCCTAAAGCTGCCAGCCTCTCACTTCAGAGACAATGGGAAGCTGCTGTCTTTAATTGATATCTACGAAGAGCTGGATTATGAGATCACTCTGAAATCACAGGATGGAGACCATGAGGTAGGGAAATTTGGGAATAGTTGTGCTTTAGGGGAGGAACACAGAGGGCATGAAATGGCTCTGATGGTTACCAGGCTCCCAAAAACAAATATGTGGATAGAAGCAAAAGAAAACATAGAAATAGATTTCTTAGAAGAAAAGAGAGAGACCATGGCCAGCAGAATCTGAGCTTCCTTTCCCTGCAGGGCCAGGTCTGAGGGAGTGAGCAGGGGCTCTTTCAGCCAATCACTGACTTCAATCCATTGTTTTTCATGGCAGAGGGCACGGCAGAGAACCACTGAAGAGGTGTTCAGTGTTGTCATTGAGGAGTTGTATCCCAGCAGGAATTACTGCCTGTCCGTGGAGGTCACTGCATCCCTGAACAAGAATTCTGTCCCCTCCCCCTGGAAATGTGTCACTGTAGACTCAGAGGCTCAGCAAGGTAATGGAGCTGTGGGCAGGGGGGTGGTCTGGGTGTGCAATGCGTTCTTTTGGTGTAGGGACATTTACAGTCCAGTCCTGAACAACAACTGATCACAGAGTCATGGAATGGCCTGAGGGAAGGGACCCCCAGGGATCCCCCAGTGCCAGCCCTGCCCTGCCCAGAGCCCAGCAAGCCCAGCCTGGGCATCCCTGGCAGCGCTGGCCAAAGGCTCCTGGAGCTGTGGCAGCCTCGGGGCCGTGCCCATTCCCTGGGCAGCCTGGGCAGTGCCAGCACCCTCTGGGAAGAACCTTTCACAATATCCAGCCTAAATCCCTCCAGGCCCAGCCCCAGCCCCTCCCTGGGTGCTGTCCCTCAGGGCCTCACTGGCAGAGAGAAACATTCCAAGAGAGAGCCATTGTGGGTATTTAGGAGTGAAATAGAAAACCCCAGCACTTTAAGGGCAATCTCTTGGCAATCTCCTGAGCCATACAGATCTCCACTAGCTCTGCAGAAAGATGGAGTCACTTCTTTTGTAATTCCTGAAGCTAATTTGAGATTTGGTCTTGTTCTGGCTTTGACTTTGACTTTCAGAGATCCCTTCTAACCAAAATTATTGGGGATTCCTGATAGCTGTTGTGACTGGGAGATCTGGAATGTGGTGCTGGGACACTTCCTCCATGTGTGTTTATTTGATTTTTTCACCCCAGGGTACTATGAAGCTGCAGTGGCAGGTGCTGTCTGTGTCTCACTGATCATTGCTGCAGTCCTGAAGTGTGTGCATGCAGCAGGCTTTATTTTCCCCAAGTTCTCCCTTCCTCAGACCTTGGTATGTAACAGCTCTCAGATCTGCCCTCTCTGGCTGGCAGCAGGAGGTTTAACAGCTGGGGTTTCCAGTCCTGTTCTTTAGGTACAAGTTCTCTAAGAGCACAGAATGTTTGCATTTGTCGTTTACCTCAGTCAAAGATGCTCTCTAGGCTGCTAAGTTTTGTGTGATCTTCAGAACAAACATTCAAAACCATTTCTTGCTATTTCTGTGGCAAGTTACTCACAGAGAGGATCATCCCACCCTGCTCAGGGGAGCATCCAGGAATATTCCACCCAGTTCTGGTCCCCACAGGGCACGAAAGGTGCGGCCCAGAGCAGGGCCAGGGGCTGAGCAGAGGGCTGGAGAAGCTGCCCTGTGAGGAGAGACTGGAGAAGTTGTTCCACTGTTTCATAATAATAAAATAATCTCTCTTGGACTTCCTCTGTGATCAAGCACAGAGGGAGCCAGTCCAGAGCCAGCTAGTTTTTTATTTCCATAGATTGAAATTTAGTGGCACAATTATTTGTGAATGAAATTATCCATTTAAATTCAATCACAAATAACGAAATTTCTTGTTTCTATCTTTTATCTTTTCTTGCTTGTTCTATTTTTTACAGTCTCTGACTTCTTTTACATTTAATTCTGTAAGGTTTTTCAGCATAAATATTTTCCATTTTCTACCAACATACCCAGAGCAGATGGGTGTCACTTTTTTCTAAGGCTTCTTCCACATGTTTCTGTCTTTTGCTGTGTCACTTTCACAGCCCAACAATTGCTGAACGCATTACTAAGGAATATCTAACGTTTATTTATTTTTTATTGTCAACTTGATGAACGCTTCAAATATTGAATAATCCTCTGAAGTGCAGAGGGAAGACAAGACTTGGGATGTTAAAATGGTGAAAATTGCTTCAAAAGATAATTTCTAAAGGATGTTAAAATTGCTCAGCTGTGATAGAGGTGACTGCAAGAGTTGGGAGAGTGACAAGAACTCAGCTCACCCTGGCAGGGTGGCACAGGGTGCCCAGAGCAGCTGGGGCTGCCCCTGCATCCCTGGCAGAGCCCAAGGCCAGGCTGGGCACTGGGGACGGTGGGAGGTGTGCCTGCCATGGCAGGGGATTGGGATGGGATGATTTTTTAAGATCCCTTCCCACTCAAACCTTTCAAGGGTTCTGTGATGTTCAGGAATGGAAAAGAAGGAACAATTGTATTTGTCCTGGTTTAGGGCAAATTTGGGAGATAAAAGCATCATATAGTCAGCCTAGGATACCTAGATACCCTGAACTCTGCAGAAAAAGCCCAAACTGTGGCACAGAAGGAATCATTTGTTTGACAGCCTCATGGCTGGAGGTTGTTTGGGGCTTTTTTCATGGTGTTGTGTGCATATGTACAAAAGTGGCTGATTATTTAATTGCTTTTACTCTTCCAGGCGTGCATCAGGAAGTTGGCCTACTCCCCGTGGGTGTCCGTGTCAGAAACAGTGGCCTCAGTGGAGATCATCCCCAGAGAGGTGAAGAGCAAGGCCAGGGCCTGCAGGGGCAGTGACAGCAACAGCAGTGACAGTGACAGCAGCGACAGTGACAGCAGTGCCCTGTGTGACCACAACTACACCAGGCGGGGCAGGCTGGGCAGGGGCAGCGTCCCCCAGGTGTGTGACAGCCCCGGCAGCCCAGAGCAGTACTCAGTGAGCAGCACCTGTGAGCACAGCAGCAGCCAGGCTGGGGCCACGCCAGCTGCTGAGCCACAGGAGCCCCAGGGCCACCCTGCAGGGCACAGGGACACGAGGAGCGAGTTGCTGAGCCCTCTGTGTGGGGACAGCAGTGAGCCCCAGGGGGGCAGTGGGTGCTTCACCATCAGCCTGAGCACGGTGCTGCTGGGCACCCTGGAGCAGGATGGGCACAGCCCTGCAGCTGCCTCCCCAGCCCACGAGGATGCAGGGGGCTGGCACTGTGCTCATGGTGTGCAGGCAAAGCTGCTGCAGGACACGGGAAGTGGGCAGGGAGCACCTTGTTCTAACAACTTCCATGGGTGGCAAAACTCCTCCTCTTCCTCTGAGGAAAGCGACTCCTTGGACTCAGACACAGAGCAAGTAACGGGCTACATGAGGAGATGAAGAAGGGAGAACTGCTTTTACTTTATAACATAGGAACCAGTGTTGTCCAGCTCTTATTTCTGGACTGAACACACAGATCTTGTCCTTTCATTAACATCCTGTGAGCGTGGGCTCCTACAGAAAGAGCTGGGGGTGTTTGTCTGGAGAAGGATCCAGAGAGACCTTCGAGCTCCTTCTGTGCCCAAAGGGGCTCCAAAGGTGGGGCTTGGAACAGGCCATGGAGGGACAGGACAAGAGGGAATGGCTTCAAACTCACAGAGGGCAGTTTTGGATTAGAAATTGTTCCCTGTGAGGGTGGGGAGAGACAACTTCCAGGGGATGGAGGGACAGCACCCAGGGAATGGCTGCCAGTGCCAGAGGGCAGGGCTGGATGGGATCTTGGCAATGAGGAATTGTTCCCTGGCAGGGTGGGCAGGCCCTGGCACAGGGTGCCCAGAGCAGCTGGGGCTGCCCCTGCATCCCTGGCAGTGCCCAAGGCCAGGCTGGGCACTGGGGACAGTGGGAGCAGCTGGGACAGTGGGAGGCTGGTCTCCCAACCCAACCACTTGTACAATTTTTTTATTCTTTATCTCTGTCACTCTTTCACTTTGTGAAACCTGTTCTGCTGGCTGGATAGTGTATTTGTGTAGAGAGCACTGATCAAGTGGAATAATGAGGGCAGAGACAGGAACACTCAGCTGACAAAAGAGTGGATCGAGGCATTAATACACTTCTTGAATTTATTTTTGTATAAATTTTGTACAATTACTGATTCATATTAAAACTTTTTTATGACATTTAAAACCTAAATGAGCAATTTAAAATTGGTGTGAGCAGCCCTGGTGGGTGAGGGGAAACAGACCCGGTGTGTGAGTGATGTTAGGAAAATTAATCCACAAACAGCAGAGGTTTCTGTCCAAACAGGAGACAGAGGAGTCCTTTGGCTTTATTCCAATAAAGGGAGAGACCATGGGCTATTCCCCTGGGCTCTCTCAGTGTTTTTGGAGGACGCAGCCTCCTTTTTATCCCAATTTCCCAGCCACGTTTCCCTTCTCTCTTTCCCCATTGGCTGAGGCACTTGAGAGGTTCAGACTTCCCAAAATACCTGACACCAGAGATTCCCCTCTAATGTATAACCCTCCCTTTTCATTTTTAATTCTTATATAATTTAGGAGTTTTTCTTCCCCGTTGTTTCTTTCATCTTTCAGCGTTTAATTTCATTTATCAGCAAACCCTTATTTGTAAAAGCAAATCTCTTTTTCCATTAATCACTCAGTGGAATCCTTCCCATGGTTTCTTTTCTCTCCCAGTGCTGGTTTTATCTACCAGCAGACCCACAGCTGCTTTGTAAAGACAAATCTGCCATTCCTCTCAGGGGGAGGCCTCAGGCCCGGGGCCGCCGCTGTGCCCACAGTTCTGGCCCGCCCTGTGGGGAAGCGGAAGGTTCGGGGTGCCGGGGCTCCGGGTGCCCGCCCTGCCCCGTTGGGAAGCGGAAGGTTCGGGTGCCGGGGCTCCGGGTGCCCGCCCTGTGGGGAAGCGGAAGGTTCGGGTGCCGGGGCTCCGGGTGCCCGCCCTGCCCCGTTGGGAAGCGGAAGGTTCGGGTGCCGGGGCTCCGGGTGCCCGCCCTGCCCCGTGGGGAAGCGGAAGGTTCGGGTGCCGGGGCTCCGGGTGCCCGCCCTGCCCCGTGGGGAAGCGGAAGGTTCGGGGTGCCGGGGCTCCGGGTGCCCGCTCCGCCCCGTTGGGAAGCGGAAGGTTCGGGGTGCCGGGGCTCCGGGTGCCCGCCCTGCCCCGTTGGGAAGCGGAAGGTTCGGGTGCCGGGGCTCCGGGTGCCCGCCCTGCCCCGTTGGGAAGCGGAAGGTTCGGGGTGCCCGCCCCGCTCCCGCTGCCATGGCGCGGCCGCCCCGCCGCGGCTGAGGGAGCCGCCATGGCCGCCGCGCTGCGGGCCGCGCTCTGCAGCGGGCTGCTGCTCCTCGGTGAGTCCGCCTGGGAGGGACGGAGCGAGGTCCCGGTGCCGCCTGGCCGCGGGCACGGAGGGCGGCGGTGCCCTCAGGGGGAGCGGCAGCGAGGGGCGCCTGAGGCGGCGGTGCCTCCGCGCTGCCCCGAGCCCGGCGCGGCTCCTCGGGGGCTGTGAGGGACCGGGCAGCCCGGGCAGTGCCCTGTAGGGACAGAAGGGACAGCGGGGCCAGCCTGCCCGGCCACCGCGGGCGTTATTGGATCTGCTGGGAAACGGGGCCGGTCCTGCCGGGAGGGGGACGCTGCGAATCCCGGCGAAACCGCGGCCCGAGAGCCCCGTGTCACTGTCTGCAGAGGGGACAGCCGGGGAACAGGGACAGGAGCAGAGGGAACGGCCTCAGGCTGGGCCAGGGCAGGCTCAGCTTGGACAGCAGCAGCAATTTGCCCATGGAAAGGGAGTTCAGGCCTTGGCAGGGGCTGCCCAGGGAGCTTTGCAGTGCCCAGCCCTGCAGGTGTCCCCTGCAGGTGGCACTGAGTGCTCTGGGCTGGGGACAAGGTGCCCATGGGGCACAGCTGGCACTGCATGGGCTGGCAGGGCTGTGCACAAGCCTGAATGCCCAGAAATATTTCCTCATCTCTTTGGATCCACAGTGCCCAATGAAGCAATTTACCTGGAGGCTGCTCAGGTAGGCAGCACTGTGAGGGAAGGGAGCCTGGCAAGGAAATGGGATTTTTCCTGGGAATTTGCATGCCTGCCTCAGGCCTCATCCTCAGAGCGGGGCAGCGCTCCAGGAGAAATGAGAGGGACTTTGGACCAGGGGTGGAATGCCAGGATCATAAAGGGGAATGGCTGCCAGTGCCAGAGGGCAGGGCTGGCTGGGATCTTGGCAATGAGGAATTGTTCCTGGCAGGGTGGGCAGGCCCTGGCACAGGGTGCCCAGAGCAGCTGGGGCTGCCCCTGCATCCCTGGCAGTGCCCAAGGCCAGGCTGGGCACTGGGGACAGTGGGAGGTGTCCCTGCCATGGCACTGGGTGGGATTTGAGGTCCCTCCCAGCCAAGCCAGTGTGTGATTTGAACTTCTGTATTTGTGATGTGCACTGTGATTTATTTATTTGTTGGGTGCAGGCGTAACCCTGTAGGACCAGAGTCTGAAACTGGTTTTGTTTAAGGCAGGTTCAGATTTCAAACTCTTGCCTGCCAGATGGAGGTGACTGACACAGGAATTTCATTCATTTGTGCATCAGCTGGGGACACAGCTCAGGGGTGGTTATGGGCTGCTGGGGTGACACAGGGTGACCTTGAAGGTCTCTTTCAGCCCTGATTATTCTGTGAAGCACAGACCTGGAAAATGTGTTATTTATTTTAGAGTCTCTCATCAGGTGTGACTCCTGTGGCATTTAAGCACTGCTCTGTTCTGGCAGGGTTTGTTTGCATTGCTTATTTGTGGTGCAGTAATAGGCTGGAATCTTTGCTGTTTTGGTCTCAATACCTCCAATTATGTAAGAATAATTAAGTTATTTTCATTGATATTTACACTAGTTTAGGGTTTCTTTGATTCAGTTCCAAGAAAGGAGAACAACTGGGGTTTTGTCACTTGTGAATAATGCTGGTTAGTGATACTTAATTACATTTAATTATATGTAATAGCTCTCTTGGCTTCAGAGGTGCTGAAGTTTGTCCATCCCCACGCCCTTGTTATTCCCACAGTGCTGCTGGAGCACTGCTTAGAAAAATTGGGGTTTGACAATCTCAGGGAGAGTTCATGCCCCGAGTGCTGGGCAGCACCAGCTCAGTCATGCACCAGAAATGTTGGTGTCACAAGCACTTACTGGAAATCACTGCTGCCAGTAATTTGTTTTGTTGCATAAGGAGGCAGGAGGCAGGATTTAAATTTAATTTATTTGGGCTCTGTTTTTGATTAAGCACCTAAGGCAAGGCAGAGGCTGCATTTAAATTTTGGATGAGTGACAAGTGATGGAGCAAACACTGAAATGTTGGTTCTGATTCCTCTCACAGTTTCTGGAATGGTCCCAGAGCCCCAGAACGTGAGAATTACTTCAGTCAATCTGCACAGCACCTTGCAGTGGGATGCACCACGGTTCCCCAGAGGAAACCTCACCTACACTGTCCAGTCCAAGAGGTGAGGCTGGGCTGGGCTGGGCTGCCTTTCACTCCCACCCACAGCTCTGTGTGCTTGGGATCTGTGTCCTCTGCAGAGCACACTCTGTCCCTTTATCTCAGGGACTTGGCTGTCCCAGGAGCTGTCCCTTTATTTCAGCTTGTGAGAGGCTTCTCTGCTGAGCTGGAGCACAGGGCAGAGGCATTTCCTGGGCATTCACACCCAAGGCAGCTTTGCCCTGTTTGGTTTGGAACCACAACCACATTCTAACACCGGGTGTTATTGGCTCTTTGTGTGTGGTTCCTCTCTTCTGTGATTGAAGAGACCTGGAGGTGCTGAGTGTTTGCCCTTCCCTGATCTCTCAGATGCTCCCATCCCATCCCATCCCATCCCATCCCATCCCATCCCATCCCATCCCATCCCATCCCATCCCATCCCATCCCATCCCATCCCATTATCCCATCCCATCCCATCCCATCCCATTATCCCATCCCATCCCATTATCCCATCCCATCCCAGGGACACCTCCCACTGTCCCAGGTGCTCCCAGCCCCAGTGCCCAGCCTGGCCTTGGGCACTGCCAGGGATGCAGGGGCAGCCCCAGCTGCTCTGGGCACCCTGTGCCAGGGCCTGCCCACCCTGCCAGGGAACAATTCCTCATTGCCAAGATCCCATCCAGCCCTGCCCTCTGGCACTGGCAGCCATTCCCTGGCTCCTGGACTCTCTGCCCATATAAAATTCTCCCTTTTCTTTAGAAGCCCCTCCAGGCACTGGCAGGAGCTCTAAGCCTTGCCCAGAGCCTTCTCTTCATGCTGAGTTGAGAGGATTTTTCTGGGTTCTGTAGCCATGGTCCCTTGATCAGTACATTTCTGGGCAGGCTTTTGATGCAAAGCAGAAAGAATAAAATATATTAAATATCATCTATTAAATCATGTATTGATCAAGGCCAGGCTGGACACTGGGCCTGGAGCACCTGGGACAGTGGGAGGTGTCCCTGCCATGGCAGGGGTGGCTCTGGGTGGGATTTAGGGTCCCTCTAACCCACACCCTCTGTGGTTCTGTTCCATAAGCAGCTCCTGGTCCCTTCCCATCCCTGTTTTCCCTGGCTTTTCCTCGTGTGCAAATCCTGGGGACAGCTCTGAGAGGGTCCCAGTGGGACAGCAGTGCCCTGGCACTGGCTGGGTGATAGCTGGCTCTCTGAACTCTGCCTGCTGAATGCACTCCTAGGACCCTGCCAGGAAATGGGCATTTTTTACAGAAGTAATTTTAATTCCCTAAGTTTATCATGGATTTACAGATGGGTGTAAAGTCCCTAGTGCGAGTCTTACACACCCTGGGTACATTTTTATGTCCCCAAGTGCTAACTGCTTGCATTAACAGCTCTTCTGCCTTAAAGCCATTTAGCCAATTGTAATTACCCATCTCTTACACGTTGTTTCTGTTCCCTGCAGCATCTACTACCCTGGGGACAGCTTTGAGACGCTGGGGACAGAGCTGAGGCTGCCCCAGTGTGACGTGTCCTCGCTGTCACCCTACGGCAGCTACGCGCTGCGGCTGCGCGCCGAGGCAGGAGAGCTGCACTCCCCCTGGGTCACCCTCCTCTTCAAGCCCATGGATGACAGTGAGCCCTCCCTGTTCTTCCCAAAAGTACTGCCTGCTCTGGGAGGGAGCTCGAGGAGAACGAGTGGTTTATCATTTAATCACGTGCTGCCAGTTCTTGGCTGCTTTTTTGTACCTCTGCCGAGGTTGGGACTGAAGGCACTCAGAGATGGTGTTTCAGGCTTAGGTGGTTTTTTTTTACTTATCTGTGTTACAGTCTCACAGCAGTGAGTTCTGCAGTATTTCACTAACAAGGTACAAGATGGCTCACTGTCTTTCTCTACAAGGCCTTTTAAGGCTAAACTACCCAATTAGGAAATGACACCAAAATTATTTTCACTTTTAACCCAATAACTGATCACTCAAAGTCCACAATGCAGACTTTTCTGTCCAATGACACAAAACCACCCAAACCCATGGAGAAGAAGAAGGAGCAGCCTCCACCCTAAACCCTCCATCTTGCTTTCTCTCTATTCCTGTATTCTAAACCCTTAAACTCTGAGTTTCCCACCCTGTGATATCACACACTTCTATTCAAACTCCACCCCCACAATCCCAGTTCTGCCATTCCATTCTGGAAGCTTCTCCAGGCCCTCAGGTCAGTGCAGTGTTCTCTGGGGGTCAGTGCCTGGCAGCACAGAAAGTCTGGAATTCTCAGCAGCCAGGGTTCCAACAACACTGAACTATAAAATCTTATTTGTAACACTGGCAGCAAGCAGAGTAAGTTCACTGTCATTGATCACCTCTTTGGAGGAGATTTTCAAACAAAGCATCATTTTCTTTTAAAATAAGGAACATTTCTATTTTCTATTTTATCATTAGTTACATGACTAAATACATTTAATTACATTGAACTGTGATTAAATACATTTAACTACATTGAACTGTAAAATCTTAGTTGTGACACTGGCAGAAGCAAAGTTCACTGTTGTAAGTATTGATCACCTCTTTGGAGGAGATTTTCAACAAAGCATCATTTCTCTTAAAATAAGGCACAATTCTATTTTCTATTTCATCATTAATTACATAATTAAATACATTTAATTACATTGAACTGTAAAATCTTAGTTGCAACACTACCAGAAAGCAGAGTAGGTTCACTGTCATAGTATTGATCACCTCTTTGGAGGAGATTTTCAAAGCAAGCATCATTTTCTCTTAAAATAAGGAACATTTCTATTTTCTATTTTATAATTTAATTACATTTTATCATTAATTGCATCATTAAAGACATTTAATTACCTTGAACTATAAAATCTTAGTTGTAACACTGGCAGAAAGCAAAGTTCACTGTCATAGTATTGATCACCTCTTTGGAGGAGATTTTCAAACAAAGCATATATTTATTTTAAAATAAACCACATTTCTATTTTCCAGACAGGGAGAAGTTGTCTTTAAGGAGCCAGACTTCCTGTGTATCTAAATAAATTCAGTTACTTCCTTATTTATTGCTTTGCCAGACAAAAAGTTTAATTTCCATTTTTTCTTACTTCAAAAAAACCCCACTCTCACAGAGAAAGGTTAATTTTCAGCCAAGGAATCTTGATTGCACAAGGCAGAAATAATTCAAATGTTTTCATTTTTCAAGCTGATCATGATCAAAACCCACACAACCCCCCAAAAATCACTTTTCTGGAGGGTGTGCTCAGGACAGACAGATGTTGTGGCAGTTTGGCCCAGAAGGAGAAGTGAGTGATAGCCATGGAAATGGTCCTTCCTCTCCTGGAGTCACCACAGCTGGCAAAAGGGAACTGAGTTCATGTAGAGGCTGTGGGAATGGGGCTTGCACTGGTACCTGCTGTTTGCTGCAAAAACAAAATCGATTTCCAGAGCACTTCTGGGAGGAAAGCATTAACTAATGCCTGAGCCAGGAAAAAGAAATGACTTCTTTCTAATGCATGATTCAAAAGGTGACTTTTGGGCTGTGTGAAAATGCCCAGCTGAAGCTGAATTCCTTCTCTTCTCTTCTCTTCTCTTCTCTTCTCTTCTCTTCTCTTCTCTTCTCTTCTCTTCTCTTCTCTTCTCTTCTCTTCTCTTCTCTTCTCTTCTCTTCTCTTCTCTTCTCTTCTCTTCTCTTCTCTTCTCTTCTCTTCTCTTCCTTCTTTCCCTCTTCCTCTCTCTCTTTCTCTTTCTCTCCCTCTCTTTCTTTCTTTCACTCTTTCTCTTTTTCTCTCTCTCTTCCTCCCTTTCCTTTCCTTTCCTTTCCCTTTCCCTTTCCCTTTCCCTTTCCCTTTCCCTTTCCCTTTCCCTTTCCCTTTCCCTTTCCCTTTTCCTTTTCCTTTTCCTTTTCCTTTTCTCTCTCTTTCTCCCTTTCTCCTTTTCCTCCTTTTTTTTGCTCTCTGTTACCATATTTACCATGGATCCCTCTCCTCTCCTCTCCTCTCCTCTCCTCTCCTCTCCTCTCCTCTCCTCTCCTCTCCTCTCCTCTCCTCTCCTCTCCTCTCCTCTCCTCTCCTCTCCTCTCCTCTCCTCTCCTCTCCTCTCCTCTCCTCTCCTCTCCTCTCCTCTCCTCTCCTCTCCTCTCCTCTCCTCTCCTCTCCTCTCCTCTCCTCTCCTCTCCTCTCCTCTCCTCTCCTCTCCTCTCCTCTCCCGTCTCTCCCCAGCCTCCATCGGTGCCCCCGAGGTGCGGCTGCGCTCGGAGCAGGGGGCGCTGCACGTGGATCTCTCGGGGCCCTTTGCGGAGCACGGCCAGGAGCGGTGGCCCCTGCGGCTCTACTACGGCTCCTGGAGCTACAGGATCCTCTACTGGAGGAAGGGCAGCAGGGACACAGACCCGGCCTCTGCCTCCTGGGTATGGTGACTCCCTGAGCCCCACCTGTGCTTCTCCTGGGAAACGCCGTCCTGGGAATGTCCTGGGAGCTCCTGGAGGGTCTGGCACGGGTTACAGGGCTCTGGGCCAGGCTAGGAGAGCTGGGGGTGCTCACCTGGAGAGGAGCAGCTCCAGGGAGAGCTCAGAGCCCCTGGCAGGGCCTGCAGGGGCTCCAGGAGAGCTGCAGAGGGACTGGGGACAAGGCCTGCAGGGACAGCACCCAGGGAATGGCTGCCAGTGCCAGAGGGCAGGGCTGGCTGGGATCTTGGCAATGAGGAATTGTTCCCTGGCAGGGTGGGCAGGCCCTGGCACAGGGTGCCCAGAGCAGCTGGGGCTGCCCCTGCATCCCTGGCAGTGCCCAAGGCCAGGCTGGGCACTGGGGACAGTGGGAGGTGTCCCTGCCATGGCAGGGGTGGCACTGGCTGGGATTTGAGGTTCCTCCAACCCATCCCAGTGTGGGATTCTGTGATTCTAAGAGTAAAAATGGATCTCTCCTAATTACAGTTAATCGAGTCTGTTCACCACAGCTGGGACTCAGAGTAAGTCAGGAGCTGTGTAGTTACACAGCAGCATGGACAGAATTTTCTCTTTCCATAATTATCAATAACTCTGTGTTTTTTCCCTCTCAGTGGGACTTTGGGTTTTTTACCCCCAAAGATTTCTAAAATGGGGAAGGCTTTCATTCCCTGTGGCCACCTGCAGCTCTGCAGTTTGTATCCACTGCAGTTCCCTTTCTCCCTCTCAGGGCCAGCCTCTTCCACAGGCAGTTCTGCTCCTCCATACACAGTGCATGGAGAAAGATCATTAATAATGTGTTAATTAGAGCATTTTGGCCTCTGTTTCAGGCACACAGGAAGCCTCTGACCAGCAGCCAGTCCCAGTTAATGAGTGCTTTTCCATCAGTGCAGTTTTATAGAATGGACTCCAGCAGGTGTAACTCTGATTTGTATCTGTTACCCTCACAGTGCTTTGCCATTCAGTTCCAGAAATCAGGGGCCCTCATTTCCCACCCAGCAGCCTGGTTTCCACTCCCAGGCTCCTGAGGAATGAGGTGTTCCTGCCCCTGGGATGCCCTCAGTGCATTCACCAGAGGAACAGCACTGCACCTGGAGTCTGTGCCTGCAGCACTTCCAGGTGCAGTCTGGGACATTGCCCAGGGATCCCAGAGGCACAGGCAGGGCCTGGGGAGCTGCACAGGGTATTTGTGAGCTGGGTGCTTGCTCCAGGATTGAAAGCTGCCTGGAGAGTCTCCTGTTGCTGTTGAGGGATGCTCTGCAGTTACAGGGACATAACTGATCCTGAGCAGCAAATTCATCTGCTCCGCCTCCTCACAGCTCCCAGGAATATTTCCTTCCTTTCTTTCTTTCTTTCTCTTTTTTTTTTTTTGTTTTGCCTAGATGACAGATCACAGAATCACAGAGTTGGGAAGGCTGGAAGAGCCCTCAGTTCCAGCCATTAACCCAGCAGCCCATGTTCACCACTACCCCATGTCCCCAAGTGCCACATCTACACATTTTTAACACTTCCAGGGGTGGGGGCTGCACCATTTCTCTGGGCAGCCTATTCCAGGCCTCAACAGCTTTTTCAGTGAAGGAATTTTTCCTAATGTCCCTAATCTAAAACTTCCCTGGAGTTTTAAAAATGTTTAAAGATGTTTCCTAATCTAAAACTCCCCTGGCACAACCTGAGGCCTTTTCCTCTTGTGCTGTTGCTCCACCCCACTTGCTCTCTCTGCAGCTGGATGCTGTTTGTGTGTAGCTGTGCTCCTAGCTGATCTCATTTGGTTGGGTGACAGTTTTTGGCTGCCACCAGATCTCATTTATCATCCCTCATTAGTCTGAAACTTTGTTAGTGCTGCTGGAAAGAGCCCAAAGGGCAGTGGTGTGGATGGCTGTACAGTAAGTAATTGTAATTGTAATTCAGACCAGTTGTAATTTAGTTGTAATTGCAATTCCTTGGTTGTTCCTTAGCTGCTCCCCCAGCTTCCCTTTGGTGTGTTTGTGTGTTTGCAGGCAGCTCAGGTGGACACCAGGCACAGCTCAGAGATCCTGGCCCAGCTGGAGCCATGGACAGTTTACTGTGTCCGAGTGCAGGCGCTGATTCCCGAGTGGAACAAGACAGGGCAGCTGAGCAGGGAGCTCTGTGAGCAGACAACCCACAATGGTAACCTGGGAGCTGCTGGGGATGCTGGAACCACCCTGGGATGGCTGGGAGGGACCTCAGAGCCCAGCAGTGCTACCCCAGCCATGGCAGGGGCAGCTCCCACTGTGCCAGGCTGCTCCAGCCCCAGTGCCCAGCCTGGCCTGGGGCACTGCAGGGACCCAGGGGCATTCCATGGAGAAAGTGATGATTTGAAAATAAACACTCAGCAGTGAATAATGACGGTTTTAATGGTTTTTTTCCTTGTCTCTGGCAGGTGTAACCCCTGTGTGGATCATTGTGACTGTTCTGGTGGGGTCCATGCTGGTCGTGGGCACAGCTGTCACCGTTTGTTTCTTCTTCAGTTTTTATGTGTACAGACTCATCAAACATGTTTTCTGCCCTTCCTACATTTTCCCAGAACACTTGAAAGAGGTTTGTTTCCTGCCTAACATGTGAAAATCAGCCTTTCCAGCAGAGCCACTTGTTTTTTTTAAGGCTCTCAGTGCCAAAACATTTAGAGCTTCTTTTATTTTGCTTCCTTTCACTGGCACCTGATAGTCAGTGGTCTGTAATTTGTAATCACCAGCTTTTTATGGCTCAGAAACAGGATGGGTTTGTTGATTTTGAAGTGAGAGAGTACCAGGTGTCAACTTCAGTTCCTCATTTGGCCAATGAACAACAGAAATCTCTGTCTCTCCTGCCTCCTTTTAGACTTAAACCAGCTCCTTTTTTCTCCTGCAGCAATGTTCTGTCAGGAGTGTAATCACAAGTTTTAACTTCAGGAAAGTGTCTGAGGAAGGAACCTGGGCTGGATCAGCTGTACCAGAGCAGCCTGGGCTGTGGAAGGTGTCCCTGGCCATGGCAAGAGCTTTGGGGTTCCGTCCAACCCAACCCATTGTGGGAATCTGTGATTCTATGGAGTCTGAAAATTCCAGCTAAAAGGAGAGCAGTGCCAGCAGCCAGTGCTGATGGGGACCCACTGCCCCTGTCACACAGCAGAGGACAGAGGCTGCAGCAGGGTCCCTTCCCAGAAACAAGGATGTACAAAATACCCCTGTCCCTCCTGTGCTCTCCTGAGTCCCTGCAGCTCCTCTGGGGCTTTCATTCTCACTCACTCAGAGCTCAGCACCCCCAGGTTTGCAGCTGACTTTGGCTCCTGCTCCTGAACACGTGCTCAGCACCAGGAGTGTCATGGAATCACAGAATCCCAACTGGGTTGGGATGGGAGGAACCTCAAATCCCACCCAGTGCCACCCGTGCCATGGCAGGGACACCTCCCACTGTCCCCAGTGCCCAGCCTGGCCTTGGGCACTGCCAGGGATGCAGGGGCAGCCCCAGCTGCTCTGGGCACCCTGTGCCAGGGCCTGCCCACCCTGCCAGGGAACAATTCCTCATTGCCAAGATCCCAGCCAGCCCTGCCCTCTGGCACTGGCAGCCATTCCCTGGGTGCTGTCCCTGCATCCCCAGAGCTCAGCAGCACCAGATCCACACAGGAGTGCTCGAGGTTCCTTTGCTGCAGGTGCCTCTAAGGACAGGGAGAGCTCTGGGCTGGTGCCATCCCAGGAATCAGAGGGCAGCTGTGCCTCCCCAGAATGTGCTTTGGCCAAGGCAGTGCTTTCACTAGGGGATGTTTCAGTTGCAGGTTTGGGCCACAACATTCCCAATCCCAGTTTGGTGGAAAAGGGTCTGCCAGTGAGGGTATTTGTGCTGATCTCTGTACCTGCAGTGCCCAGCACTCCTGACAGCAGCTGGTTTCTCATTCCAGATTCAGTTCAGAATTGTTTTGTCTGGGGGTGAGCAGAGGGATGGAGCAGCTCTGAGGAAAGGCTGGGAGAGCTGGGATTGCTCAGCCTGGGGGAGGAAAGGCTCTGGGGTGGCCTCGTGGTGGCCTTGCAGGGCCTGAAGGGGCTCCAGGAGAGCTGGACAGGGACTGGGGACAAGGCTGGAGGAACAGGAGCCAGGGAATGGCCAGAGGGGAGGGTTCTCAGCAAATCTCTCTTCCCCTACAGCCCAGTTACCATTTGGTCTTTGTTCCCAATCAAAACTTGGATTTTTTTCAAGTTTCTGTCCCAGAAAGACTCCGAGCCCTGGGGTTATTCTTGAGAGGCACTTCCATCTTGCTCCCAAGCCTGGAACGGGATTTTAGGGAGGATGTGACACTGTTGGCCCTGTGGGACTTGTAAGGGCTGAGAAAGCCGCTTGGTGTGTGCAGAACAATCCCAGTGTTTGTTGTTTAATTACCCCAGTGCGTTTGATAACCCCAGTGCTCCCGAGCAAACAGGACGGGGCAGCTGCAGACACCTAATCTTCACTTCCTCTTTGTTTCCCAGTTTCTGAGCAAACCTCCTGGTGCTCCACAGCCTTTCCCTCCCCGAGAAGAGCTCCTGGTTTGTGACAAGCTGACAGTGATTGCAGAGCAATCCCAAACCCTCCCTGGAGGGGCTGGGGATGGGGCCAGCAGGACACCAGAGCTCCCTCAGGACCCTGCACAAGGAGACTGACTCAGGAGTGGGAGCAGCCTCAGGAAAGCCCAAAGATCCTCCTCGTTCTCCCTTGGAAAAGGAGAAGCAAATGGACTTTGGGGTTTGTCTCGTTGCTGTTTTCCAGCAGGAAAACCCCACAGACAAACATGGGGTCACAGACTTTTGACAGAACTATTTTATTTTTTTAAGTATAAGAAACTTGGCTCTAAATGAGGAATTAAATGATCCATAACTTTTGCCACTGCTGGTTGTGGCTCCCTGAGCAGTTGTAGCAATTCTGGCACTGATTATGACACTAAAAAGGAAATGTCATATTTATATATAATACTAATTAATTTAACTTTGATGAACTATTTATTGCAAAAACGAATCAAAATGTTTATAAAATGAATTAGTATTTTGTAAGGAAAGACCTGGTTTATTTTTAAGAAAAGATGGGGTTTATTTTTTTTTTAATGAGAAATGATGTGTTTTTAAGGATATCCCCATTGGCATCATCTTTCTATGGAATTTATTCTTCCCTGATGCAAAGTTGTGAAGTTTTTAGGGTGGGGTGAACTGATGTCTGTGGGAAACTTGGCAGCTGAAGTGGGAGTTAAATGAGGTTCATTTGAATTATCTGCTGATGTGTATGCTTAATTTTAAAATCCAGGGAGCTGTGACTCCCTGCTCCAAAGCCAGCCTCAGTGCACAGGTGGGGAAAGGCTGGACCCAGCACTGGGGCAGAAGTGGGACCTTGGCACAGGGCATGGACTGGGTTTGTGCCACTGCACCAACGTCAGAGTGAGAAATTAAATTCTGTCACCAAAGGAACCTTCCAGGAGTGAAGTTGTGTCTCCCCCTGATGTGGGAATTGCACGGTCCTGGGGCTGGTGTTTGTTATTGATGGGTAAATATCAACTTTTTGGGAGTGGTTGCAGGAAGAAATCAGGAATTGATTCCATCAGTTTTCATCTCCCAGCTCCCTTCAGAGGAGGCTCAGGGGACCCTCAGTGTCCCCAAGTCCCTGCCAGGAGGGCACAGCCGGGGGGGTCGGGCTCTGCTCCCAGGGAACAGGGACAGGAGCAGAGGGAACGGCCTCAGGCTGGGCCAGGGCAGGCTCAGCTTGGACAGCAGCAGCAATTTGCCCATGGAAAGGGAGCTCAGGCCTTGGCAGGGGCTGCCCAGGGAGCTTTGCAGTGCCCAGCCCTGCAGGTGTCCCCTGCAGGTGGCACTGAGTGCTCTGGGCTGGGGACAAGGTGCCCATGGGGCACAGCTGGCACTGCATGGGCTGGCAGGGCTGGGCCAGCCCCGGGGATTTGGGGGTTCTGGGATTCTGTGGAATCTGTACCTGGTTTTTCTGCACTTTTAATTTTGGTCACATTCTGCTTTCATAAGGAATATGAAATTTATTGAATTGATTTTTTCCCAAGAGATTTTGTTTCATTGGTGTCTTTCTGCACCTCTCCCCAAGGCTGCTCTGGGAATGCTGTTCCTGTGTCTGGATCACCACTCCAAGGAACCAGTCCAGCTCCCTGTGTGTTCCCTGTCCCTCCTCCCACAGCTTCTTTCTGTATTTGCTTTTTCCCTCTTTTTTCCCATTTTATTTTGGCTTTTAGAGTGGCAAAATGCCCAGTGCACATGGAGCTGAGGGGGGCTGGAGGTCCCTGCCCCTCCCTCAGTGCTGCTGGAGCTGCTTTCCCCTCTCCAGCAGCTGCTTTGCACAGGAGAGTGAGTTCCTGTCAGGGCTGGAATCCATGGTGCTCCAAGGCTCTGCTGAGGGCTGATAAGGCAGAGATAAGGCTGTGCCAATGCAGTGCAGGCTCACTGCTGAGGCACACCAGGGCAGAACAGGGATATCCCAGTGTCTGCAGGGACATCATGGCACAGGGTGCCCAGAGCAGCTGGGCTGCCCCTGGATCCTGGGCAGTGCCCAAGGCCAGGCTGGATGGGGCTGGGAGCAGCCCCTGCCCCACAGCCTTGGACACTTCCAGGATTTAGGGGCTGCTAAAATCAACCCAGATGTGTTTTTCAGGCTGACATGCACTTTGGCTTGCTGCAGAAATCTTCCTGCCCCACAGCCAGGTAAGCTTTTGTAGGTGAGAGGCCCCTTCCTGTGCCACAGCTCCCCTCAGAGTCACAGCATGAGCCAGGCCTGGGGACAAGGGACAGCATCTGCCTGTCCCCTCTGCCTGTCCCCACATGGGCTGGGTGGCCCCACAGGACAGAAATAATTTAGATGAGGAGCAATAATTTAGAGGGAAGCAGTAATTCACAGGAGAGTTCATCTTGAGCTGAGCTTGTGAACATTACAGTGACAACAAGTCAATAAATCAGGTGAACTTTGACCATGTGCTGGAAGTACATAAACTGGAAGTACAGAGGGATGCTGGAGGCTGCTTACCCTGGTACAGCATGTTCTGGCAAAGCCAGAGAGAAAACAGAGCCCTTGAAGGCCTGGGAGCTCTTGGGAAAGGATTTCAGACCTGAAATGCAAAGAAAAATGGATTGATTAAGGAATAGGGAAGTGGGGAAAACTGAAGGAGAAGAGTCTGAGCTTGTGGTCAGCAAAACAGATTCCAGGAGAGGGCAATGAGGGAAGGCAGAAAGGAACAGTTCAGAGAATTCCAGTCACGGGAGTGGAGGGAGAAAGAGGAACCCAGGAGCACCCAGGGGGTCAGGGACACCATCAGGGTCAGGCACCCCCAGCTGCACATTTTCATCTCTCCTGTTGGGAACTTCGGGGTCTTCCCTGTCCAGCAGGTCCCCCCCAGTCCAGAACGAGTCCCACTGAACAGCAGAGCCAGAGTGGCTTTCACAAAAATCCATACCAAGCTCTAGAAAAGCTTTTCAATTGATTCTTAACCAGAAACGCTTCGTGCCTTTTTTTTTTCTGAGGCAGATTGGGAGAGATCCATTATCACCTGGCAAAATGTCATTTTCTAGGATCCATCACCCTAGAACATTGTTATTGAATCAGTGGCATGCAGAGCAAGGCTCTTCCCCTGAGATGGTGCTGCTGTGACCAGCAGGGCTGCAGAGAGCAGCTTTACAGAAGAGCTGTGAATAATCCACAGGCTTTGGGCCACCTGTGAGCAACGTACTGGAAATATCCCTTCCTTAGGGACTGGAGTTCCTGAAGCTCATTGTGCAGTCCCTCAAGCCATCACTGCAGACACTGAGGGCATGTGATGATGATGATGGCATCACAGAGACAGGAGAGAAGCCCTGGGGAAGCCTGAGAGAGGAAACCCTCGCTCCAGCATCACCAACCCCAGGGCTCCCCACTGCAGAAAGCACCAAGGGACAGTAGAGGTGGCCCTTGAGTCCTAGCAAAATAGAAGGATTGTACCTGAATATCTGTGTAGAGGCTTTGCCCCAGGAGGTCCCCGTTGTCCTTGATGGGCTGCAGCTGCCATGTCCTTAACTGGGCTGCAGCTGTGACCAATGGAGATAACTGGGATAAAAGGGGACGGGTTGGCCAGTCAGGGAGAGCCTTGGAGGAGCTCTGAACTAAGAACAGCATGCAGAAGGAGTCTGTGCTGTGAAGATCTGCAGCCATGAGAATGCACCAAGGAGGTATGGACTCTAGAAATCTGATAACAGCATTATGGGACTCTAGAAATAGAACAACAACACCAGGGAACCTGGTGGACAACTTGCAGTTCTTCCATTTCCCCATCAGCTCTGCCAGCAGCCACTCAACTCTGCTCTCTAACTTCCACGCCCTCCTCTCTGCCCCTCTGGCTCTGTGGCAGCTTCTGAAGCCACGTTAGAGCTCCTCAGGGAGGGATCTGGTTCTCCCCCTGGGTCAGTGTCCTGACAAGAGGGTTTGCACTGGGTTGGGTTCTCAGCCCTGCTGGCCCAGGGGTGGAACCAGGCTCTGGAACTCCCCTGAACAGGGCAGAGCTCCCTGATCTCTGTGAAATTCCAGCCTGGACAGGAGAAGCTCCAGGGAGAGCTCAGAGCCCCTGGCAGGGCCTGCAGGGGCTCCAGGAGAGCTGCAGAGGGACTGGGGACAAGGCCTGCAGGGACAGCACCCAGGGAATGGCTGCCAGTGCCAGAGGGCAGGGCTGGCTGGGATCTTGGCAATGAGGAATTGTTCCCTGGCAGGGTGGGCAGGCCCTGGCACAGGGTGCCCAGAGCAGCTGGGGCTGCCCCTGCATCCCTGGCAGTGCCCAAGGCCAGGCTGGGCACTGGGGACAGTGGCAGGTGTCCCTGCCATGGCAGGGGTGGCACTGGGTGGGCTGTGAGGTCCCTCCCAACCCAAACCAGTCTGGGATTCTGAATATTCTCCATGAAGATGGAACTTACAGATGTGTTCAAAATCACACATTTGGAAGGCACCACAGGCTGTAACCAGAGGTTTATGCTGGGCTTTCCTCACTCTTTCAGCCTGGTCGTTGCCACCTAGGACACTTCTGTCCTTCCAAACCTAATCCCAGGATCATCAAGGCTGGAAGAGCCCTTTGGGATCACCCAGTTCCACCCCAGCACCAGCATCACCCCAAACCCTGTCCCCAAGGCCACATCTGGACACCTCTGGGACAATTCCACAGACAGTGACTCCAAAACCTCCCTGGGGCAATCATTCCAATGCCTGACCCCAAGGATCATCCTGCCTGCTCCTCAGCACTGCTGAGCCCTTGTGCAGAGCTGTGAGCAGGGCTGGGGGGTCAGGAGGAGGACAAGGAACAGAGAGGAGATGTTGTTATGTGGTCTGGGGAGATGAGGTCTGATGGCAGAGTAATGACAGTGTTAAAAATGGGAAAGGCTTCTGAGGGCAGGGGATGAATCACCTGTGTCCCTGAGGGAGCTGGAGGCAGTTACGGGACTGCCATAAAACAGAGACAAGGAAAGTTTTCTAATGATCAAACAAACAAAAAACCCCCCAGGTGATATTGCCTGAGAAGGGGGATATTACAAATATCCCTTGGGAAGGGCAGATAGATGTGATCCCTCCTTGGGCTCCCTGAGGTCCTTCCTTCCTGGACCGCTGTTCCTCCACTTTTCACACAAGATGAAATGCTGTATTTGCCCCTTTCATCCTGTTCCAGAGCTGACATGAGAAGAAACCACCAAATTATGTTTCCTTTATCTGTCAGCCAACAGAAATAAACCCAGCAGAGCCCAAACTCCAGCAGGCCTCATTTCCTCTGTCACAGGAGAGGTTTGGGACAGACATCAATGGCCACAGGGACACACAGTGTCCCCCCCGGCTGCCTGTGCTCTGCAGATAGCACTGCTCTCCTCACAGCCTGGGCAGCACCAGCTTCTGCTCCTTTCTTCTATGACATCGCTGAGGAAGCTCTATTCAAACTCAGCAGAAGACAAACTGTAAATATTTATAGGTTATCAAATGTTTCTAGCAGTGCCAGACTGGTTCAGCAGTTTCGGTTCAAAATGGCGACCCTGAGGTGTGGTTACCTAAATAAATGCCAAAATCAGGCTTCCTTATCAGCTCTTGGGGCAGGAGGTGACAACAACCCTCACAGGCTGAGCGTGCCTCAGGCCCAGCACTACCTACACTGCCCGAGCCTGCATTGATCTCTACAGGCCCAGCAGTGCCTCAGCCATGCCCTCACACACTGCCCGAGCCTGCATTGATCTCTACAGGCCCAGCAGTGCCTCAGCCATGCCCTCACACACTGCCCGAGCCTGCATTGATCTCTACAGGCCCAGCAGTGCCTCAGCCATGCCCTCACACACTACCCGAGCCTGCATTGATCTCTACAGGCCCAGCAGTGCCTCAGCCATGCCCCTCACACACTGCCCGAGCCTGCATTGATCTCTACAGGCCCAGCAGTGCCTCAGCCATGCCCTCACACACTGCCCGAGCCTGCATTGATCTCTACAGGCCCAGCAGTGCCTCAGCCATGCCCTCACACACTGCCAGAGCCTGCATTGATCTCTACAGGCCCAGCAGTGCCTCAGCCATGCCCCTCACACACTGCCAGAGCCTGCATTGATCTCTACAGGCCCAGCAGTGCCTCAGCCATGCCCTCACACACTGCCCGAGCCTGCATTGATCTCTACAGGCCCAGCAGTGCCTCAGCCATGCCCTCACACACTGCCAGAGCCTGCATTGATCTCTACAGGCCCAGCAGTGCCTCAGCCATGCCCTCACACACTGCCAGAGCCTGCATTGATCTCTACAGGCCCAGCAGTGCCTCAGCCATGCCCTCACACACTGCCCGAGCCTGCATTGATCTCTACAGGCCCAGCAGTGCCTCAGCCATGCCCTCACACACTGCCTGAGCCTGCATTGATCTCTACAGGCCCAGCAATCCCCGGGGCCTGGAGCCTCCCTGTGCCCAGGAGAGCCTGGGGGAGCTGGGGCTGCTCAGCCTGGAGAGGAGCCCCAGGGAGAGAGAGGGGCCTCAGCCCTGCCTGGCCCTCTGTCTGTCCCTGTGTCTGTCCCTGTGTCTGTCCCCGTGTCTGTCCCCGTGTCTGTCCCTGTGGCTGTCCCTGTGTCTGTCCCTGTGGCTGTCCCTGTGTGCAGAGGTCAGAGCAGGCCCAGGCTCTGCTCCAGGCCCAGCAATGGCCCCAGAGCCACGGGCAGGGCCTGAGCCCAGCAATTCCCCTGCACAGGAGGCACAACTTCTGCCCTGGGCAGGGACCGAGCTGGAGCAGAGCCCAGAGAGGGGCTGGAGTCTCCTCCCTGGGACATTCCAGAGCCACCTGGGCCCACCCTGTGCCCTCTGCTCTGGGATGGCCCTGCTGGAGCAGGGAGGCGGCACCAGGGACCCTCTGTGGTCCCTCCCAACCTCACCCATCCTGGGATTCCAGGATTCTGGGATCTGAGATCAACAGACGTGCAGCACCCCATGGCACAACAGGCAGCAGCAGCAGTGAGGAAGATTTTTATCCAAAAGTCAGTCTGTGTTCTCCGTAAGAAGCCAAGCCTGTCCCGATTATAACAGCCAGGACGTTGAGGGCACAGACCTTTGCCCACCAGAGTTTCAAATCCTCCTCTCTGAAACCATTGGTCTGCCCACTGACGAGTCTGTGTTTGAGGGGTGGGAAGTGAAAGGTGAACACCTGACTTTACCTCCCCAAGCCTGCAGCTGGGCAGGCCCATGGAAAATATGAAACAAAAAAAGAGAAGAGGAGCTCTCTAATCTTGTGGTCAGAACTTGTGGCTGGCAAAAGGGAGCTGAGCCCAAGCCCCAATTCAGGGGCTGTAATACTCACACTGCATTTAATGCTCACCACATTTGAGAAATGGACAAACTGCAGCTAAAGAGAGATTCCTTCCTCCCCAGACAATCACAGAATCATGGAAGAGTTTGGGCTGGGAGGGACCTCATAGCCCACCCAGTGCCACCCCTGCCATGGCAGGGACACCTCCAACTGTCCCCAGTGCCCAGCCTGGCCTTGGGCACTGCCAGGGATGCAGGGGCAGCCCCAGCTGCTCTGGGCACCCTGTGCCAGGGCCTGCCCACCCTGCCAGGGAACAATTCCTCATTGCCAAGATCCCACCCAGCCCTGCCCTCTGGCACTGGCAGCCATTCCCTGGGTGCTGTCCCTGCAGGCCTTGTCCCCAGTCCCTCTGCAGCTCTCCTGGAGCCCCTGCAGGCCCTGCCAGGGGCTCTGAGCTCTCCCTGGAGCAGCTCCGTGGCTCTGGGTTTGTTCCAAGGGCCGTGCAGGGCGGTGATCGCCGTGTGTCCCCTGCTGGGGCCGCGCTGTCACTTTGTGATACCGGCCAGGACCTGGGGCGGCACCGCGAGGGCCGGCGGGTCCCGACACCGCCCTCAGAGCGGCCTGAGCGCCCTGAGAGTGCCTTCACACAGCCCCGACAGTGCCGCGACACCAACCCGACACAGACCTCACACTGCCCTGACAAAGCCCTGACTGCCCCTCACAGCCCTGACCGCTCCCCACAGCCCTGACCGCTCCCCACAGCCCTGACTGCCCTGACAAAGCCTCGATACAGCTCGGACCGCCCTCACACTGCCCTGACAAAGCTCCGACACCGCCCCTCACACATCCCTGATCGCCCCTCACAGCCCCGACACAACTCGGACCGCCCTCACGCAGCCCCGACACCGCCCTCACACAGCCCCGACACCGCCCTCACACAGCCCCGACACCGCCCTCACACAGCCCCGACACCGCCCCTCACGGCCCTGACTTCCCTCACACAACCTCCAGCGCCCTCACAGCGGCCGGGCCGCTCCGCGCAGGCGCCGCCGCCGGCGCTTCCTGCAGCGCTGCCCTGGATGGCGGAGCCCGGGGCTGGAGGGGCAGCGGAGCCCGGGGAGGGATGGACGGAGGAGCCGGAGGAGCCCGGGGATGGATGGACGGAGGAGCCGTGGGGTAGAGGGACGGCGGAGCGGCGGCGGCTGTGGGTGCCGGGCGGGCGCTGGCTGGCGGCCGTGCTGCCCCTGCTGCTGGCCCCGCTGCCCTGCGCAGGTGGGTCCCGGGGCTCTCAGGGAGCGGGGCCGGTGCGGGGCCCCTCTCTGGGGCCGAGGGGGGAGCGGGGAGCGGGTCCCGCTGCGGTCCCGGAGCTCTGCGGGGATGCGGCGCAGGATAACGGTGTCGGTGAGGGTGTGTCGTGTTTGCAGGGCTGTCATGATATCACAGCAGGGTTTGGGTTGGGAAGGACCTCAGAGCCCACCCAGAGCCACCCCTGCCATGGCAGGGACACCTCCCACTGTCCCCAGTGCCCAGCCTGGCCTTGGGCACTGCCAGGGATGCAGGGGCAGCCCCAGCTGCTCTGGGCACCCTGTGCCAGGGCCTGCCCACCCTGCCAGGGAACAATTCCTCATTGCCAAGATCCCATCCAGCCCTGCCCTCTGGCTGCCATTCCCTGGCTCCTGTCCCCATTCCCCTGAGGACTGTCCCTCTCCTCCACACCAGTCCCAGCCATTCCCGGTGAATTGCAGCGGTTGCAGCCACTATGGGTGAAACAGCTTTGGATTCCCATTGTTTGGCTTGGAAATCACAGTCTGGCAGAGCCTAAAGGATAAATGAGGAAATGAGAGGTGGAATGGCAGGATGGGGGTTTTGGCTCGCAGGGCAGGAGCTTGTGCCCTGTCTTTTGTCCTTACACAGCAAAAAACAGCTATTGCCCAAAACCTGTTGCTGGAAGAGGAAGGATTGAGAAGCATTGCAAAGGAGGGCAGAGGGACTGTTTGTACAGGCAGGCAGTGACAGGACATGGCACAGTGGTTTTAGACTGCCAGAGGGCAGGGCTGGATGGGACATTGGGAATGAGGAATTGTTCCCTGGCAGGGTGGGCAGGGGCTGGGATGGAATTCCCAGCGCAGCTGTGGAGCCCCTGCATCCCTGGCAGTGCCCAAGGCCAGGCTGGACACTGGGGCTGGGAGCAGCCTGGGGCTGGGTGGGCTCTGAGATCCCACCTAAGCGGTGATTCTCACTCTGGAATTCCAATAGCTCTGTTTCAGTGACCTCTCCCTTCCCCTGGGCCAAGCCCAGCTGTTCCCTGTGCTGCTGCTTCTGGCCCTGGCTTTCTTTGCACATCAGGGTCCTTCAGAGCCTTTCCTGATGTCACGTCCAAGGGGCCTCCTCTTCCTTCCTCTGCTGAAATGTTGACTGAAATTTTCCGCTGGCTCCTGCAGCCAGGGATGTCGTAAGCATCGAGCATCATGTGCTCCTGCTGGGATTTCCCCTGACTGTGGGGTTTGCTCTGTTGCCATTTCTTGCTTTCTTCTGTTGCTGAACAGATTTTGTTATATAATCATTATTGTTTTCAACCGTCAACGTTGCCGAACATCTCCTGAGCAAAGCAGTAACTTTTGTGTATTGGAACAGTTTGGGTTGGTTTGGTTTGTTTGAATTTGACAGGGGGAAGAGATGGGCAGATGTGCTAAAAGCATTTCTGGTTTTTAATCTCTTCTTTCCACAGAAGTCTAATCCCTTATAATGGTTTCTCAGAACCCAAGTGTCATCACACCCAAGTGGACAAACAGGAATTAGTTTTAAATGTCTAGCTTTAAATCATTAATAAAATAAGCCAGGAAGAAGTGTTGATTTTTAGGCTTGTTTTTGCTTATCAAGTTACTACCTAAATCACAAAATTTCCCTGCTGATTAAACACCACTGAGTTTGCTCCTTCCTTCCTGCATACCTGTTCATTGGGAAATTGATGATTTGTGGAATTAATTTAGGGAAGCAAGCGCAAAACTCGTTGAAAATAGGGAAATACGTGGAAGGGTGGATGCTGGATCACATCTTCCTGTCTGTTGGGAGAAACTGGCTCAGTACTCCAGGAAACAAGTACAGTGGTGTTGAACAGCAAAATGTGCAGGGCAAAGAGGGGAGGGTTAAAATATTAGACCTGCAGAAAAACCACAAACTTCTACCCATAAATTACACAGCATTGTTTTATTGGGTGTTTTTAGAAACCCCAAAAGTTTCATGGCACAGCAGCGCTAGTTAGAAGGAAAAGATTAGGTCATGTCTCATAAATTAGACCTCCACTAATTAATCTCAGCCAGGTTATTGGGATTTTTTTTTTACACTGCTTCAAGCAAGTTGAAACGTTTGGAATGGATACAAAAGAGAACAATAAATTTCCTTCAGGAAGCTGAAATTTGGCTTAAAAGGAAAACTTAAAGAATTGCTGCTGCCATTCATCTTTCTCTTGGTTGGGAGTTGTGTTGAAAATGACCTTCCTGGGGTACTCCCCAGCTGTACAAAACACTGGCCTGGCTTAAAGCACAGGCTGGGTTAAAGCACAGAAAGTCTCTGCTCAGAACATGGATCTGGACAGGATCCTCCTCCTCCTCCCACTGCTCCTTTTTGCCATCTGGCCTGCTGAGGTCTAACAAGGAGTTCTGGAAAGCCTCATGCTCAAAAAATTAAGGATTTGAAAGGATGGAAGAGAGACACTAAATATTTGAATTTCTACCCAAGGCAAAGAAAAATACTCTGATAATTGAAATGTAGTGTTTTTATCAGTTGGAGTCTGTGGGGCCCTTGTTGTCACAAAGGGTTTTGGCTGAATTGTAACCATCTGTTGGATAAATATCTGGGGAAAAATCTGGTTTTCCCTTTGTTTTCTTATTTTCTGAGCAAACGTCCTTTGGCATTCTCTGGGTTTGTCCTGCTCTGTCAGAAGAGCAGCAAATTCCTGCCTTGTGGCAATAAATTCTGTAGCGGGAGCCACAGGGGTTTATTGAATTATTTGGCTTTTGTGGTTTTGTGCTTTCAGGAGTTATTTCCCAAAATCATGTGGGTCCAACTTAATTCTCCTAAAGGATTTTGCAGAATTCAGTCATTCTGCTCTTCCACACATTCCCTTTGTGGGCAGGGACCTTGTGTAGAAAAATAAATTGGGTTTGTAATGAAGAGCCTGTCCCAAAGTCAGGTTCAGGATAAGCCATCGCTGTCCAGAGAGTGCCCAGCTGAAATGGGATTTCTTGGCTCTGGTTTCCTCCTCATACAGTCAAATATCAGACTGATCCCAAACAGCAATTTCAGATACAGCTTCAAAATCGTGACCGTTGGGAAGTCATTAATAAATAACTTCAGATAAAATAGAACCGAACAAAATAGAATGTCAGAGCTAAGAGGTGTGGTTTGTTTTGTTTTAATTTATTTAAATTTATTTTGTTTTAATTTTTATTGTTTTTTTAAATTTTATTTAAATTTTATTGCATTAAAAAAACTTATTATAGCTAAAATTTTTATTTTAATATTTTATTGTGTTACTTATTTTATGTATTTTTATTTTATTATCTATTTTACTTTTTACTGTTTAGTTTTATTTATTTTATTTTTATTCTACTTTATTTTATTGTATTTATTTTACTTATTATTATTCTATTTATTTTAGATTTTATTTTATTGTGATATTTTCTTTAATTTTATATTAATATTTTCTTTACTTTTTATTGTAATATTTTATCTTAATTATATCCTAATATTTTATTTGTTTTTTATTATAGTATTTTATTTTAGCATTTTATTTTAATTTTATTTCAATAATTTCTTTTATTTTTTCTTGTGATATTTTATCTTCATTTTATCCTAATATTTTATTTACTTTTTATCATAATACTTTGGGTTTTTTAACATTTTATTTTAATTTTATCTTTATATTTTCTTTTCTTTTTTATCATAATACTTTATTTTAATTTTATCTTAATATTTCCTTTTCTTTTTTTTTTTTTGTAATATTTTATCTTAATTGTATCGAAATATTTTCTTTGCTTTTTATTTTAGTATTTTATTTTAACATTTTATTTTAATTTTATCTTTATATTTTCTTTTCTTCTGATTGTAATATTTGATTTCTGTGCTTGCTGGTTTCTCCTAGGCCAGAGCAGCCTGCCGAGCCCTGACAACGTTCAGGTGCACGTGGTGAACACCAATTTCACCCTGAGCTGGGACTACGGGGGGAGTGACCCCAGGGTGACATTCTCAGCACAGTTCCAGTGGTCAGTGCCATCCCTGGGAGCCAGCACTGGGAGCCAGCACTGGGACTACAGGGGCACTGAGCCCAGGGTGACATTCCCAGCACAGTTCCAGTGGTGAGTGCCATCCCTGGGAGCCAGCACTGGGGTTACAGGGGCACTGAGCCCAGGGTGACATTCCCAGCACAGTTCCAGTGGTCAGTGCCACCCCTGGGAGCCAGCACTGGGTTACAGGGGCACTGAGCCCAGGGTGACATTCCCAGCACAGTTCCAGTGGTGAGTGCCACCCCTGGGAGCCAGCACTGGGTTACAGGGGCACTGAGCCCAGGGTGACATTCTCAGCACAGTTCCAGTGGTGAGTGCCACCCCTGGGAGCCAGCACTGGGGTTACAGGGGCACTGAGCCCAGGGTGACATTCCCAGCACAGTTCCAGTGGTGAGTGCCACCCCTGGGAGCCAGCACTGGGTTACAGGGGGAGTGACCCCAGGGTGACATTCCCAGCACAGTTCCAGTGGTGAGTGCCACCCCTGGGAGCCAGCACTGGGTTACAGGGGGAGTGACCCCAGGGTGACATTCCCAGCACAGTTCCAGTGGTGAGTGCCATCCCTGGAGCCACCCCTGGGGTTACAGGGGGAGTGACCCCAGGGTGACATTCCCAGCACAGTTCCAGTGGTCAGTGCCATCCCTGGAGCCACCCCTGGCTGCTGCTGCTGCTGGCCCAGCTTTGTCTCCCTGCTGGGAGGTTTTTTATAAATCAGTTTATTTATCACATGGAGCTTGCTGCTAATGCTGAACCACCAGCAGGGTTCTTGCAGGAGATCTGGTGGCACACTTAGAAGTGGAATTTAGGTTTATTTACAGAATCCCAGAATGACCAGGTTGGGAGAGACCTTCAAGGCCATCGAGTCCAGCCCAGCCCCAACCCCTCAACTCAACCCTGGCACCCAGTGCCACATCCAGGCTTTGTTAAACACACCCAGGCATGGGGACTCCACCACCTCCCCGGGCAGCCATTCCAGAACTTTCTCACCCTTGCTGGAAAAACCTTTTCCCTGCTCTCCAGCCTGGATTTCCCTTGGTGCAGCTCGAGGCTGTGTGCTCTGGGTGTGTCAGTGCTGCTGGAGAAAGAGCCCAGGGCCAGCTGAGCACAGGCCCCTTTCAGGAGCTGTGCAGAGTGAGGAGGGCAGCCCTGAGTCTCCTTTGCTCCAGGCTGAGCACCCCCAGCTCCCTCAGGGCTTCCTCACAGGGTTTGTGTTCCCAGCCCCTCTCCAGCCTCCTTGGTCCCTCTGCATGTGCTCAAGAGTCTCAATGTCCTTCCTAAATTTAGTTTCTTGTTTCTTTGGTTTCTGTAGCTGTGGCCACACACAGAGTATTTGAGGAAATTTTCAGGATAACTTTCATCTAATTTCTCAGAGTTCATTAACCCACATTTCTCAGCTGCAAGCTTAATGCCCAGACAAAACAATTTAAGGTTTGTTCTTAAATATTTCCTTGGTTTCCTTCAGTTGTTCCATATCCCAGTTCTTTTGCACACATGAGCACAGGCATTTTGTGGCACTTTCCTGACAGGTAAATATTGAAAAACATTTCTGAGATAAAGTTACTGAAATTCTGAGCAACCTGGGATCGTGGAAGGTCCCATGGCAGGGGTGGAGCAGGATGGGCTTTAAGATCCTTCCCAACCCAAACCATTCTGGGATTTTGGATTTAAAAAAAATAGCTCTTATTTTCCAATATGTGGATAAGAGCAGCTGCTTTGAAAATAGATTTATTTTAAAAATATCAGACTGGTCTGAAAGACAAGGTAGGAGTTGAGGATAAACAATTACTGCTTCAAGTCTGTGCCTCCTTTTTTTGGCCAGACATTTTAAATGTCTCTTTAAATCTCTTTCTTCACTGAGGTGTGGATGTGTGTTGATTAAAAAAGAGCTGCTGAAAAGCTGATTATTGCTGAACTCCACTTTTCACCTCTGTTTTTTATTTTCCCTTAATTTCCATTCCTGGCTCATGTTATGATTAGTGGAGTTCTGCTGCTTTTATGCTCCTGTACCCACTTTTGTCAAGACTTTAAAATTTCTTCCCATGAATTATAAAATCTTTGCCAGGCTAAGAAATATAATAATCCTGAGGATGTAATTCTGTGTTCTGGCAGTTGTAGGATAATTTATAAGGAGATAACACTGATTGCACTGCTGATAAAGCAGCATGAAAAGGGGTGATGTTTATTAAAGTTAAGAAGAAAATAAGAATAATTTCAGTGGTTGTGGGTTGGATTTATCCCAGGCTATTTATCCTGGGATGTGTTATAAATAACTATGTGGTTATTGTATTTTGTTATTACTGGCTTTTCTAAATTATTTTGATGGAGTACAGTTTGTAATCTCCTTTTAACTGCTTTTGATATAGTATAATTTGTCAGCCTTTTATAGTTAATACTCTAATCCCTGTGTGGATTGTATATCTTAGTGTGATAAATATATATTGTAGTTTAGGCTTTTGCAAAATATTATGCACTGTGTATTATAAAATTAACTTCTGCAGAAGTAATTGTAGTAGTGAAGAAATAATAATAATAATAACAATAATAATATCAACTTATTAAAAAATAAAGTAATAAAATAATAATTGTAGTTGTGAAATAATAACTAATGCCTCTATTTTTGTAACTAACTGACAATAGTGAAATACCTATTCAATAGTGAAATAGCTAATATTGATTGAAAGTACTTGTAAAACTGGCTAGAATGTCTGTATGATAAGAAAACATTGGAAAGAACCAGGCAAATAGCACCAAAAGAGCAAATTAAAATCCACCACTGCCCCTTGGGCTAGCAGTAACTGTCAAACCACAGACCAGAGGAAATAAAATACAAAACTCAAAATCCTGTCTGTGAGGAAATAAAATACAAAACTCAAAATCCTGTCTGTGAGGAAATAAAATACAAAACTCTCAAAATGCCATCTGTGAGGAAATAAAATACAAAACTCTCAAAATCCTATGTGCATTGTGCTCCAAGAAGATGAAATCAAGGGTCAAACTGAGATAAGGAATTCCTGGAGCATGTGAACTCCAGGGCAGGTTGAATATGTATAATCTGCATGGAAATGCATTTGAGCCATGCACTGGGAGAGTACCTGAGAGCTGCTGCAGTCAGTGTGTGCTTCTGGCAGTCTGCCAGGCACCCCAGCACTGGAACTGGCCCTGCTCCCCCTTATTCAGCTTGTCACAGTCTGAAGAGTGAGCCTGGGGTCTCACAGGCTCTTGATCCCAGGGTGTTGGTCCTGGTGGTTTTGGTGAGCCCAGGGTGTTTATCCCGGAGTGCTTATTCTGGAGCTGTTGTTTAATCTGGGCTGTTTCCCTGGGCTGTTGTTTCTCCTGGGGTGTTGTTTATCTGGGGTGTTTCTCCTGGGCTGTTGTTTATCTGGGGTGTTTCTCCTGGGGCTTTTGTTTATCTGGGGTGTTGTTTATCTGGGCTGTTTCTCCTGGGGCTGTTGTTTCTCCTGGGGCTGTTGTTTATCTGGGGTGTTGTTTATCTGGGCTGTTTCTCCTGGGGCTGTTGTTTCTCCTGGGGTGTTGTTTATCTGGGGTGTTTCTCCCGGGGCTGTTGTTTCTCCTGGGGTGTTGTTTATATGGGGTGTTGTTTATCTGGAGTGTTTCTCCTGAGGTGTTGTTTATCTGGGCTGTTTCTCCTGGGGCTGTTGTTTCTCCTGGGGTGTTGTTTATCTGGAGTGTTTCTCCTGGGCCTGTTGTTTATCTGGAATGTTTCTCCTGGGGTGTTGTTTATCTGGGGTGTTTCTCCTGGGCTGTTGTTTCTCCTGGGGCTGTTGTTTATCTGGGGTGTTTCTCCTGGGGTGTTGTTTCTCCTGGGGCTGTTGTTTATCTGGGGTGTTGTTTATCTGGAGTGTTTCTCCTGGGCTGTTGTTTATCTGGAGTGTTTCTCCTGGGGTGTTGTTTCTCCTGGGGCTGTTGTTTATCTGGGGTGTTGTTTATCTGGAGTGTTTCTCCTGGGCTGTTGTTTATCTGGAGTGTTTCTCCTGGGGTGTTGTTTCTCCTGGGGCTGTTGTTTATCTGGGGTGTTGTTTATCTGGAGTGTTTCTCCTGGGCTGTTGTTTATCTGGGCTGTTTCTCCTGGGCTGTTGTTTCTCCTGGGGCTGTTGTTTATCTGGGTTGTTTCTCCTGGGGCTGTTGTTTAATCTGGGCTGTTCTCTGTCCCGCAGGCCGGAGCCAGACCCCACGGGCTGGCAGGAGCTGCCAGGGTGCCAGGCTGTGGCTGGCACAAGCTGTGACTTCTCCTCGGCCATCTCAGAGTACTATGATGTCCACTACGTGCGTGTGAGGGCCCAGGCAGGGCCACTGGTGTCCCCATGGTCCCAGGACCTGCAGATGGTGCCAGAACAAGTTGGTACGAGCTCGGGGCTGGTGGGGACACTTTGCTTCCTTTAGCACCTTGGAGGAGTGTGCTCCCCTGCTCTGCTCTGGTGGGACCCCACCTGCAGAGCCTCCAGCCCTCAGATCCAGCAGCAGGAGGACCTGGAGCTGCTGCAGGAAGCCCAGAGGAGCCACGGGGCTGGAGCCCCTCTGGAGCCAGGCTGGGGGAGCTGGGATTGTCCAGCCTGGAGAGGAGCAGCTCCAGGCAGAGCTCAGAGCCCCTGGCAGGGCCTGCAGGGGCTCCAGGAGAGCTGCAGAGGGACTGGGGACAAGGCCTGCAGGGACAGCACCCAGGGAATGGCTGCCAGTGCCAGAGGGCAGGGCTGGATGGGATCTTGGCAATGAGGAATTGTTCCCTGGCAGGGTGGGCAGGCCCTGGCACAGGGTGCCCAGAGCAGCTGGGGCTGCCCCTGAATCCCTGGCAGTGCCCAAGGCCAGGCTGGGCACTGGGGACAGTGGGAGGTGTCCCTGCCATGGCAGGGGTGGGATGGGATGAGGTTTAAGGTCCTTCCCATCCCAAAGCAGTCAGGAATGAGGATTGTGGAAAAACCACGTGTGGTTTCCACTGCTGGTAACAGCAGGACAGAGAGAATTTCCCAACAGGAATATGAGATCAGCCATCTGCAGGTCATGGAATGCTGTAATTCTGTCTTTTCTGGAGAAGGAAAACTATTCCAGGTGGTGCTGGTTTCCTGACTGAACTTCTGTCACTCTGTATTTTTCCAGATTATTTATTGGAAAAGTCCTTTTTGACAGTAGATTTTTGCAGAATCCCAGACTGGTGTGGATTGGGAGGGACCTTAAAGCCCATCCCATCCCACCCCCTGCCATGGGCAGGGACACCCCCCATAGACCAGGTTGCTCCAAGAACCCCATTTTTGGGAAGTTTGGCTTTTCAGCAGTTTCAGTGGTACTGAATCCTTTCTTTGAAGTTGGATTTATTGGTCTGAGCTAAGTCTCTTGCCTTGCAGGTTTTAGAATAATTTATACTGATTTTTTTGGAAAACATTTGCTGGTAATATTTAATGTTAACTGCTTTTAGAACCTGGTGATGGTAGTTGGTTGTTAGGTTAAATTTCTTTTAGAAACTGTCTGAGTCATGAAAACTTAAGGTCCTGTGGGTGATTATTCAAAAGAATTAAAAATAAGAAACCATAGGCAGGCATTTTAGGTTTATTATTTAAACCACTTTTGGGGTGTATTTTCTCAAAGTAGACATGTTTAGCTTCTTTTTTCTTTCCATATTTGCAGCTCAGATTGGTCCACCAGGACTGGAATTGCAGTCCACAAATGGAGTTGTAAAAGTTACGATTTCTCCTCCAGAAGCAAATCAGGGGAAAAAAATGTGGATCAATGATCTGAGTTTTAAATATAACCTGGTCTTCTGGGAAAACTCCTCACATGCTCAGGTATGAGCACTTCTTTACTTACCTTACCAGAACTGCCAGAGATGGACTTGAATTTGTGCTCTGGAATGGAATTGTTTGCTTCTGTGTGTTTGAAACTTGGATGAGGTGGTTTTTTCTTGGTGGGATGATTTTGTTCTTACCATAGCATTGTTTTATTGGAATTGCCCTGATCCAGGGGCTTTTTTGAGGTGTTGCCATTGTGAACTGGTTTCCAAGGCAGCATGTGTGTCCTGCAGAGCACCCAGAGCTCTCCTCTGAAGAGCAGGGAAGAAACTCTTCCTTTTTTACCCTTTTTAGGGAAGTGAGAATCATTTAAATTAGGGCAGGGATCAAAGGCCAATCTGTGTTCTTTTGGGAGATCAGATCAAATTCATCACTTCAGAAAGGACCTTGAGGGCCTGGAGAATCCCTGAGGGAGCTGGGCAGGGGCTGGAGAATCCCTGAGGGAGCTGGGCAGGGGCTGGGGCTGGAGCAAAGGAGGCTCAGGGGCCCTTGTGGCTCTGCACAAGTCCCTGCCAGGAGGGCACAGCCGGGGGGGAAACACAGGAATGAGGAAAGGACAAGAGGGAATGGCCTCAAATGGCACCAGGGGATGTTCAGGTTAAAGACAGAATAAAATTCCCCTCTCAGGGTGGTCAGGCCTTGGGCTGAGCTGCCCAGGGAGGTTTGGAGTCCCTGGAATTGTCCCAGAGCAGTCTGGATGTGGCCCTGGGGACAGGGATTGGGGTGATGCAGGTGGGGCTGGGGTGGCACTGGGTGATCCTGAAGGGTTTTCCCAGCCTTGATCCCGGGATTCTGAGAAGATCCAACCTTCAGGGCAGGTTGGATCAGTCACAGCTCTCTGATGCTCAGCCTGGAGCAAAGGAGGCTCAGGGGGGACCTCAGTGCTCTGCACAGCTCCTGACAGGAGGGGCAGGGAAAGGAGGAGAGGAAATGGCCTCAAATGGCACCAGGGCAGGCTCAGGTTGGAGACTGGGACAGAAAATTTCCCTGGCAGAGTGGTCAGGCCTTGGGCTGAGCTGCCCAGGGAGGTCTGGAGTCACTGAATTGTCCCAGAGCAGTCTGGATGTGGCCTTGGGGACAGGGTTTGGGGTGATGCTGGTGGGGCTGGGGTGGCACTGGGTGATCCTGGGGGCTCTTCCCACCTCTGGGATTTTGGGATCACACACCAAAGGAGCAAAAGGCCCAGAAGTACAAGTGGGTAGGGTCAGTGAAAGCCAAAGGCAGAGCAGGGAGGAGGGTCTGGGTGATCAGGGCTGGAAAGTCCTGCTGCATTCTGGGATGTCTGTGGGTGAACTCCTGGTCATGCCCAACCCCTCCCCAGTTCCATGGCAAAGGAGCCCAAAATATTCCTGTCAGTCACTGGCTGAACTGCCAACTTCCCTTTAGGATTTCTCCAGCTCAAACACTCTCCTACTTTCTCTATTCCACATTTTTAGGAGGGGTATGATACAAATGGGCTGAAATCCTGCTGAATGATCATTTAAAATGTTCCTGGGGATGCACAGTTCCCCTCACAGCTCTTTGTGTTTGTTTCTTCCAGCTCCAGAGCAGAAAGGTTTTCCCTGTTGACACCATTGATCACCTTGCCCCAGACAGCACCTATTGCTTCAAAGTCCAAGCAAATCTCCCTAGTGAGGGAAAGGAAGGCTTGTTCAGCCCCACCAGCTGTGTGAAAACCACCCAGAAAGGTACCCAGGAAATGAGGTTACCTGCAAATGGTAACTTCTATTAGACTGGCACACAGTCAGTTGTTCTGAAGCAGCAGGAATAGGCAGAAGGGCCAAATTCCTCCTCATTTTGGTATAAAAAAATAAAAAAATATATATTATATATATTTGCCCTTCTCAATCAACATAAAACATGTCAAGGGTAGAGTTTTAATACTACAAGAAGGTTTTTGCCATGAGGCAAACTTTGACATTAATTTGGAACAAAAACTTCTTTGTGTGCTTTGGAAAACTCTTCTTTTTGAATCAGTGACTGAATCAGGAGGTAAAAAATCAAAAGCCTCTGGGATACTTGGCACTCAATGAATGCACAGAAAGTTGAGTTGAGCTTAAAAAAATGCTGGTTTTATATAATCCTTGGTGAATTGATTGTTACAGCTGCTGAAGAAAGGCTTTGAGGGGGCAGTTTGCCACCTTGTTATGTAAAATTAAATTCTTTTCTGTGCTGTGCAGTTGCTTTTAGATGTTTATTTTAGGAAAAAAATAACTGCAGAAAGTCAAATATTAGATTGGACTAGGGTGGTACATCATAATGAGTTCATGGTAAATCAAAATGTAAGTAATTGATGGTAAATGAAAATTATTTTATACACAAAATACATTAATTGATACACATGTGTCTTAAAAACATTTAAAGAATACATGTATATTTTTTAAAATACTAAAATAATACATGTGTATCTTAATAAAATATTACAATAACTGATACATGCAAGTTTTTATTATCTTATAAGATATTAAGTAGTTGTCACATTCATACTTTAACAAAATATTAAAACAAAAAATCAAAATGTACAATAAAAACAGATGTGTATTTTATGTATTTTTCTCCTCATGTTATTCCCAAACCAGTTTATTTCTGCTCCTCTCAATATTTGTGTACTTTAATTTTTTTCTGAATTGATTTTAACAGATTTTTTAAATTAGGATTTTTAAAATTTTTTAAATTAGGCTTGATGGGATGCTTTGCATATCACAGCCTGTGACTTGCAATCCGTATAGTGAATAATCTTTATGTTTTCATTACTGACATGAGAAATGTCCATTCCCATGAAGCTTTTTGGTAACTTTGGGCTTCCTTTCCCCCTGAGCAGTGAACGACCTCCTGTGTGCCACCAACCTGAGCGTCCTGGCTCTGAACATGAAATTCCAGCTGCTTTGGAGCGGCCAGGGAAATCAGGATGTGAACTACACCGTGCAGTACCTGTTGTGAGTTCAGCCATCCCAGCCCTGCCACCTGCAACCCCATCTCTTGTGTTCTGCTGGTGCTTCCTAGAGGTTAAAATGGAATAGTTGGTGGCTTTGTACGTTAATGGGAACGTGATGGGCTCATTGCTGTTAAAGAATTCCATGTTACCACCTGAGCCTGGGATTTCAGGGACTGGGCTGCTTTTGGGGCTGTTAAAGTCCTCTCCTGAATGCTGAGGGACATTTTTAAAGCTGGGAAACTTGAATTGCTTAGTGGCTTTTTGAATGTGGAGAAATTAGATGAGTAAAAATGAGCAAAAATACAGGTGGTGGAGGTTTCAGTTGTCAGCAGCTTGGGTTTCTTCTGGGCAGACCCAAATAGGGGAGAAAACACAAGGTAGCATGGTGTGGCCCATCAAGAAAATGGTGTGGCCCATCAAAGAAATGGTGTGTGACATAAAGAAATGGTGTGTGACATAAAGAAATGGTGTGTGACATAAAGAAACGGTGTGTCACATAAAGAAATGGTGTGTCACATAAAGAAATGGTATGTCACATAAAGAAATGGTGTGTGACATAAAGAAAATGTTGTGCCCCATAAAAAACCCATCAAGTCATATAAAAACCCCCTCATGCCATGTGAAATAACCCTTGTATCACATCAAACCCCATCCTATCACACACAAAGCCACTGTATCACATAAAGAAAACTAGATAAAAATCATATTGCATCAAAAAATAAGGAATGCCATAAAACCCCCATCATATCCCATCAAATCCCATTGAATCACATCCATAAAATCCCATTAGGAAGCAGCTCTATAAACCTGTATCTCAATCTCCAGCTGCTGCATAAATATTGTGGCCAGCACCTAACAGAAGAGGAGGGACCCCCTGGCATTCCTTGGGAATTCTTTGGCATGGCAGGAAATCCATGGACTGCACAGAGCTACGTGAGAACTTCTCATTTGGACTTTCAGAGCCTGCCCACCCCACATTTCATTTCTCTGCTGGGCCTTGGTTAAAGCCCTAATTTGTATTCCCTGGCCCTTTTATCTTCATTGTTCCACTCAGAAATGTCTCATATTAAAATGCTGATTTTTTTAAAATTTTATTACTAGAAGCCTTTTTGCCCAAAACTGAGCCAAGTGCAGCACAAACAAATACGATTTTCTTGAGGAGCTCAGGGAGCTGACATGAAAACTCTTGAATTCTCTGTTGCAGTGGCTACGTGAAGAATCTCCATGATGATTACTCAAACAAGTGGCACAATGTCCCCAGGTGTGAGAACATCGCCAGCACCTGGTGCAACTTGTCCTCCATCATCACCACCACTGGGTTTTATTACCTGCGAGTGCAGGCCAGGGGGGGACACAACAAATCCTGCTTCTCCAAGGATGTCAAAGTGGATCCTCTGAAAACAAGTAAGGAAATGCTTTCCTGAAATGCTCATTGCTCAGCAAACTCCTGCCAAATGTCTTTATGGGCTGACAGGAGGGGGGACTTCACAAGAATATAGTGAAATTAATTCAAATGTTTCTCAGGATTTGATATTCTGAATAAAACTATGAAATTATACTTCTAACTCTGTTTCTTCAAGATTATAATGGATTTCACTGGCAGTCTTTGAAGCAATGTTTTTAGTTGGATTTTTATTATTTATTTTATTGTTTTCAGATGGAATTGGCCCTCCTGGTGTAAGGCTGGACCTCAGTGACACTTTGCTCCACATCATTATTTCTCCTCCAGGAGATGAGGATGAAGCCATGAGGGACCATTATGACTTGTCCTACAGGATCCTGTACTGGAAGAATTCCTCAGATGTGAAGGTGTGAACAAATTACAAACAATATAAGATTCATTCTGACTTAAATCCTGAGTTTCCATTCTCCCTGAGGAGCTCCTTTCCAAAAGAGGCACATTTGTGGTATATCAGTCTTAAAAAAAATCAGTTTATTGGGTTTTCTAATGAAAGATTCTATCAAAAACCTGAGCACTGTGACTTTTATCACCCAGTGGTTGAGATTTTTATGTAACTCTCTTAGAAATCTGATCACTGTGATTGTTATCTCCCAGTGATGGGGTAAAATCTCCATTTCCATGGATGAGTCTGTGTGCAATGGGATGGAAAAAGCTCCTCAAACACTGAAGTCCTGCATCCTTTAGCTCACATTTTAATGGATCTTTCCATGTTTTCTTTAAATGCTTCTTAGGGTAAAATATTTCACAGTAATTGGTAAAAAGGGGGGCAGAAGAGAAGGAAGCAAACTGCAGCAGGAAGGAGTTTCCTGGGAACTGGGACATTTCAGAATGGGGAAAGCCCTTGGTTCTTGCCCAGGAAGTGTTTGCTGAGTTCTGCTTAGGAGCTAAGGGGGGTGGTTTATTTATTTTACTGAATCTGGGTGCCCAGGGAGGTGGTGGAGTTCCTGGAAATGTTCCAGAGGCACCTGGATGTGGGGCTGCATGAGCTGGAAAGTCTCTCCAGCCCTGCAGGTTTGGGGTTGCAGCAATGTGTGACATTTCACAGAATCACTCCTCCATCAGAGGCTGCAGCTCTCACCTCTTTGAGCCTCCTGTGCTGCCCATGGGCTCTGATCCCTCCTCTTCCCCTGATTTGCTTTTCCAGGAGGAGGTGAAGCAGAAGGAGGTGAAGCAGACCATAGCCACAGTCCCTGATGTGTCCCCCTCCAGCCTGTACTGTGTCCAGGTGCAGGCCTTCTCCGAGCCCTACAACAAGAGCAGTGCCTACAGCCAGCAGCAATGCATCCACACCCCTGCAGGTGGGCACAGCCTGGCAGAAATGCATCCACACCCTGCAGCTGCAATTCTTACCCCTTCCCTGGGAACTCAGCACTCCTGCCAGCACTGGCAGCACCTGGCTGGGCACAGAGCTTCAATTCCCAGCCCCACATCTTGGCAGGGAGCAAGGAATCACTAAATTCCACATTTTCAGGGGTATTTTAGCCTTGAAACTGTCTTAGTCCTTCTGGGAATGGGCCTCCTGTGCTGGAGAGTGAGGAGATAAATCAGATTTGTTAGGGCTGAAAGCTCCTCTTGGTGCCAAGGGAGAGTGGGAGGATTGCACTCACTCAGAGCACAAGAACAAATCATGGTGAAGGTAATTGGCCACATAAAGTTTTATTAACACTATGAACATTTCTGACTCTTCAAACTGCCTTAAAGCCAAGAAAATGTAATAACAGCAATGCCTGGCTCACATTCAGGATTCATTTATATTGTGGTCCTCACTGCTGTGTCTTATCAAACCTGAAAAGAACCAAAAGCTACTTTTTCCTGAATAAGAAAATATTTTAATCTATTTTCCTAGGTATTCCTCTTCCCCTTATCCTCCTACCTCAGTGAATCTCTAAATCCAAGCAGTGCCTTCAAGACAGACCCTGCTCAGACATTTTTATACCCCAGAGTGAAAATCTTCTATTCTTTGATCATGAAATAAGACCTGATTGTGTCCTTTGGATTACTTGGAAAGTGGCTGCTGGTGCCTGTTCATTTCAGTATCACCAAACTCCTTTCAGTTTCTTGAGATAATAATGGAATTGTGGAAGGGTTTGGGTGGGAAGGACCTTGAGGATCATTTCATTCCCACCCCTGCCATGGCAGGGACACCTCCCACTGTCCCCAGTGCCCAGCCTGGCCTTGGGCACTGCCAGGGATGCAGGGGCAGCCCCAGCTGCTCTGGGCACCCTGTGCCAGGGCCTGCCCACCCTGCCAGGGAACAATTCCTCATTGCCAAGATCCCATCCAGCCCTGCCCTCTGGCACTGGCAGCCATTCCCTGGGTGCTGTCCCTGCAGGCCTTGTCCCCAGTCCCTCTGCAGCTCTCCTGGAGCCCCTGCAGGCCCTGCCAGGGGCTCTGAGCTCTCCCTGCAGCTGCTCCTCTCCAGCTGAGCACCCCCAGCTGGTGCTGGGGTGATGGAGGGACTGGAGCACCTTGGAGGTCTCTTCCCACCTTGGTGATTCTGGTTTTCTATTGGAAAATATTTTGTGGCTTCTTCAAGCAAAATTATCTCAGACACTGGCACAGCATCGCTTTTCCCTGGTGCCCATGGCTGTGGAAGTGTTGGGGAATGTTTCCATGATGTGGAAATGTTGAATTATTTGATAAATTCTGCAGAATATTTGGAGCTGTGCTTTAATTTCTGCTGGTTGTGAATACCTCGACTAAATGGTTTTTATTCCCAATTTTAGGTACATCTTTAGCTCTGATCATTTCTGGGATTTTCGTGGTTGCCCTGCTGGTTGTCCTGCTGGTGGCCACTTCTCTTGTTTTTGTGTTCTACCAAGCCTACAACAAAATCAAATACGTGTTCTTCCCCTCCTGCCAGCCCCCCCTGAACATCGAGGTGAGCTCTGACTTCTCACACCTTCTTTGTAGGAAAATGAACTTTAAATATCATGGAAAAAAAGATGTTTATGTGTTATGGCTCAGCCAGGGTTCATTTCAGAGGTTTTATCAGGTCTCCAGAGCTTTGTCCAGTGTCCAGCCTGGCACAGGTGCTGCTTAGCAGGGATCCTCTTCTGGAATGAGAAGGGCAACGCTCAAGTGTGTCTTGAAACCTCTGTACCTGGATTTTCTTTTCATTCTTGTGTGGCCTCCTCAGGCTCTAATCCATGAAATCTTGCAATTCTCTGGTGATTGACAATTGAGAGCAGGAAAAGGGATGAGATAAAATGTTGGAGTCACCCCTTAGTGATGGATTCAGTGAATGCAGCTGGGAGGTGGGAGCTGGGATCTGCTCCCAGGGAACAGGGACAGGAGCAGAGGGAACGGCCTCAGGCTGGGCCAGGGCAGGCTCAGCTTGGACAGCAGCAGCAATTTGCCCATGGAAAGGGAGCTCAGGCCTTGGCAGGGGCTGCCCAGGGAGCTTTGCAGTGCCCAGCCCTGCAGGTGTCCCCTGCAGGTGGCACTGAGTGCTCTGGGCTGGGGACAAGGTGCCCATGGGCACAGCTGGCACTGCATGGGCTGGCAGGGCTGGGCCAGCCCCAGGGATTTGGGGACTCTGTGAACTAAAACTTCATCCTAAATCTGAGCTGGTGACCCTAGGGAAACAAGGAGTGGGAAACCACACATTGCTGCTCAACTTGAGCATGGTTTGGGTTGGAGGGACCCCAAATCCCACCCAGTGCCAGCCCTGCCATGACAGGGACACCTCCCACTGTCCCCAGTGCCCAGCCTGGCCTTGGGCACTGCCAGGGATGCAGGGGCAGCCCCAGCTGCTCTGGGCACCCTGTGCCAGGGCCTGCCCACCCTCACAGTAAAGAATCT
This sequence comes from Molothrus aeneus, assembly GCF_037042795.1. Taxonomy (NCBI): domain Eukaryota; kingdom Metazoa; phylum Chordata; class Aves; order Passeriformes; family Icteridae; genus Molothrus; species Molothrus aeneus. The sequence goes on along the minus strand of NC_089647.1, from coordinate 116,881,133 downwards.
GATAAATAACATTTGTGTGATTGTGGTGTTTAGCAGAATTAGTATTTAATTATTTAAATCAGTCTATAATTATTACTTATGGATGTTCATCTCTTCCCCTTCTGCTTCTGTCCTCAGGGATTTGGAGCACAGCCCTTCAGCAGCCCTTACTTGTCAGCTGCCACAGAGGAATCAGTGGAAAATTGCTGTGTGATTGAATCCATGATCACAGAGGAGGGAAATCAGATTGTTTTCACAGACTACAACCATTCCACCCAGAGCAGTCGAGACTCAGGGAATTATTCCAACGATGACAACACTTCTGGGAGCAAAGGATCCAAAGAAACACTGGGAAAGGAAATCGTGTAACTTTGGGAAATCAGAGTTCCTTTGTGGGATTGTCAACTTCACAGACACTTCAAACCTCTTTGTGATGGAAGTCCCAGCCTGAGGGGACACTGTGACCTTTGGGATCCTATGGGGACACTGTGACCTTTGGGATCCTATGGGGACACTGTGACCTTTGGGATCCTCAGGGGACACTGTGACCTTGGGATCCTGATGGGACACTGTGACCTTTGGGATCCTATGGGGACACTGTGACCTTTGGGATCCTCAGGGGACACTGTGACCTTGGGATCCTGATGGGACACTGTGACCTTTGGGATCCTCAGAGGACACTGTGACCTTTGGGATCCTCAGAGGACACTGTGACCTTTGGGATCCAATGGGGACACTGTGACCTTGGGATCCTCAGGGGACACTGTGACCTTTGGGATCCAATGGGGACACTGTGACCTTTGGGATCCTCAGGGGACACTGTGACCTTTGGGATCCAATGGGGACACTGTGACCTTTGGGATCCTCAGAGGACACTGTGACCTTTGGGATCCTATGGGGTCACTGTGACCTTTGGGATCCTGAGGGGACACTGTGACCTTTGGGATCCTGATGGGACACTGTGACCTTTGGGATCCTGAGGGGGACACTGTGACCTTTGGGATCCTGAGGGGACACTGTGACCTTTGGGATCCTGAGGGGACACTGTGACCTTTGGGATCCTGAGGGGGACACTGTGACCTTTGGGATCCTATGGGGACACTGTGACCTTTGGGATCCTGATGGGACACTGTGACCTTTGGGATCCAATGGGGACACTGTGATCTTTGGGATCCTCAGGGGGGTCACTGTGACCTTTGGGATCCAATGGGGACACTGTGACCTTTGGGATCCAATGGGGACACTGTGACCTTTGGGATCCTGAGGGGACACTGTGACCTTTGGGATCCTGAGGGGACACTGTGACCTTTGGGATCCTGAGGGGGTCACTGTGATCTTTGGGATCCTGAGGGGACACTGTGACCTTTGGGATCCTGATGGGACACTGTGACCTTTGGGATCCTCAGGGGGTCACTGTGATCTTTGGGATCCTGATGGGACACTGTGACCTTTGGGATCCAATGGGGACACTGTGACCTTTGGGATCCTGATGGGACACTGTGATCTTTGGGATCCTCAGGGGGTCACTGTGATCTTTGGGATCCTGAGGGGACACTGTGACCTTTGGGATCCTCAGGGGGTCACTGTGATCTTTGGGATCCAATGGGGACACTGTGACCTTTGGGATCCAATGGGGACACTGTGACCTTTGGGATCCTGAGGGGGACACTGTGACCTTTGGGATCCAATGGGGACACTGTGACCTTTGGGATCCAATGGGGACACTGTGACCTTTGGGATCCTGAGGGGGACACTGTGACCTTTGGGATCCAATGGGGACACTGTGACCTTTGGGATCCTGATGGGACACTGTGACCTTTGGGATCCTCAGGGGGTCACTGTGATCTTTGGGATCCTGAGGGGACACTGTGACCTTTGGGATTGCTGGGTTTGGGTTCCAGAGCTGCCCTTGCTGGGGGAGCTGCTCAGGCCTGGCTGGGAATGACCCCAGTGTCCCCACCCCACCCAGGGCTGTCCCTCTGACCAGGAGCAGCTTTGGGCACTTCTGTACTTGAAGCTGTGAGCTGAGCACTCCCTGCCTGCTCCAGCACCGTTCTGTGTGGGGTCACTCCCACAGCGTTTACACAGCCACAGGAATCCATGCTGGACACAGTCCTGTGGGATTGCCACTGCCAGCCCCTGCCTGGCCCAGCAGGTCCAGAGCTAAAGGTGCCAAGGGAGCAAGAGGAGCAGCAGTGAGGAGGCTGGGGTTCCTCACAGGGTTCCTCAGGGGATTCCTCATGGGATTCCTCACAGGATTCTTCATGGATGTGTCTGGGAATGTTCCCAGTGCTTGTTCCATGTCTCGCTCCCCATCCCTGGAATGTCCCAGGCCAGGCTGGACCCTGGGGCTGGAGCAGCCTGGGACAGTGGGAGGTGTCCCTGCCATGGCAGGGCTGGGTTGGGATGGACCTTGAGGTCTCTCCAAACTCATGCTGGAATTAGCAGGACCCTGGTGAATTTAGGAGATGCCTTTAGCAGAGGGCTGAGCTTGGCACTCAGAGCTTTCCCTCTTTTGCCAACAGACTTTTCTTTGGACAATCAGGATGTGCTGCAGTAGCATTTCAGTTTTCATATTCCATGTTTTCCATGCTGACTCCACTGTCTTCCAGTGCCCTTTTTTTTTAAAGTCTCTTATTTTTTTATGAAGAGACTGCTTTGGAGTCAGCTGGGTTTGAGCATCCTGTGGACTGCTGTTGTTTGTTCTCTCTTCTCTGGGAACTCTTGGTGTTTATGTATCTTTTTTTTTTTTAACTTTGAAGATACTACCTAATTTTATAAATTTCCTATGCCTGTGTTCATTGAAGAACATAATAAATTTTGCACATTTGCTTCTTATCCCTCTCTTGGTTCTGTGTGTTTTTGGTGTAGTGACATGGAAGTTGCCCTGTGGATACTTGGGAAGTTCCCATGAGGAGCTGCCCTTTCTGAAAAACCCAATGTGAAGGGTAGAATGGAATATCCCACATAAATTACACAGAAATGGAATTAATGGCATCATTTGGACAAAAGCTAATTCATGGGAAGGATTTCACTGCCAGATTTTAAACAAAGCACCCAGTGAATGTTCCTGAAAGAGGCAGGATAATTCACAGGCAGCCCCATTTTCCTCTGGAGTGCAGAACCACATGGATCATAATTAATGGATATTTATTGTTATTATTATTATTGGATTTTGTGCTCTAAGTGTGCTTACAGAAAATCTTGTACCAGCTCTTTCCAGTGGGGCCAGAAGCAGCAAAACCAGAATAGTGAGATGGAAAAACTCCTTGATTCAATGTGTATTTAAATATCTAATATTAATATATAATAATAGTAGTAGTACTAGTAGAAAATTTGTTTGTTTATTTATTTATTTTAGTATCAAATATTTAAACTGGAAAATTAAGTTCCTAAATGCCCAAGTCAGCCTCATTCTGATTTTTCAGATGTATCCAGAAATACTGGGAAAAGGATTTGACCAGAATTTTACAGGTCACAGACCTCTTCATCTCGGAGTCCAGAAGAAGTGTAATTACATGGATTTGTTCAGTTCCAAGGTATTTCTGAGGAATGTGGCCCTTGGGGGGCTTTCCCTCTCCTTGTTCAGGATATTCCCAACAAGATGAGCTTGGAGGTCTTTCCCAGCCTGAACAATTCCATCATTCTGTGATTCTCTGCACTGAATTCATGCTGGTAATGTTGGAATCCTGGCAAATGCCCTGGGGAAAGCTGGATTGCTCTGTGTGGTGTTGGAATTACAGGGAAGTGCCTCAAGGTGGGTGTTAGTGAAACCAGAACCACTTCATCCATGTTGATTTTGTGGGATAAATTCAATATCAGCTCCCAGTCCCAGGGAGGAGAGGGCGATGGGGCAGAAGTTTTGTGTCCTGGCATTGAGCTTGTGAGAAGCAAGGCTCACTCCTTAAAATATTTTAAAGTTTAGTAAGGGATAGAAGGGACTTTTACAGCGCTGGGAGCTTGGCAGAGGCACATCAGTTAGTTCAGAATATTTTCCTGATGCCCTTTTTCACTGCACTGGTCAGGTGCATGTTCATGAGGATTATGCACATTCAAACATCCCTTGGAGTCTGCACGTTCTGGGAATTCTTTTGCTTGGTCTGACTCTTGGCCCATCTTCTTAAAGTGCTGCAGGTGAAATGTGTCTGTTTTATGTTCCCACAAGGCTCCTGTTCTGTGCTTTGGCAGTTCTTGATAACCAAAGGTCGGTGGTAAATCCTTCCTTGCATTCTTGTTTATTTTCTTTCAATGTTATACAGACAAGGTTCTCCACGAGTCCATGAGATCCACATTAGCCACTTCCCAGATTGGCTGAGTTATTCTCACCATTGGCAGTGAGTTACACAAATAAAAGCATTTAACATCACAATTATTTGAATATTTAGTGAAAGCATAAATGTGGAATTTTCTGGGTTGGTTTTTTTTGTTAGGGTTGGGATTAAACGTATGAGATGGTATTTTTGTTTGGATTTAGATGTTTATTGGTTTTATCTATATTATAGTTTTATAAACTGTGAGTTCTATAGTACTTTATTTTAGTAAACTAAAAATGGAGTTGCATCTCTATAAGATTTTTTAAGGATAAACTGTCCAATAAAGAAATGACACCTAAATTATATTTAACTTTTAACCAACTACTTGTGGTCCGCAATGTGGACTTTACTTAATTACTTTTAAAATTACTTTTATTTCATTCTTTTATTAATTAAATTTTTATTTAATTTATTTAAACTAATTATTGTATTTTATTTTATTCATTTTTATTTTATTTATTTTTATTTTATTACTTTTTTATTTCATTAAATATCACCCAAACCCATGGAGAAGAAGTTGAAGAAGAAGGACAAGTCTCTGCTCTAAAACGTCTATCTTATTTTATACATATTATTATACTCTAAAACTTTAAACTCCGAGTTTTCTACTATATGATATTACACACTTCTATTTAAACTACACACTTATAATCTTAATTCTCTCATTCAGTTTTGGAAGCTTTCTCCACAGCCTCAGGTCAAATGTAGTGGTTTTTTGGGGTCAGTGCCTGGCAGCACAGAAAGTCTGAAATTCTCAGTATCCAGGGTTCCAACATCTAAACCATAATATATATTTGTCACACTAAAATAGACAAGCTACACAGGGCCAGGTGATAAATGATATATATTAAAGCAGTTCAAAGTGATCACAAACTGTACTGTATCAAAATCATTGTTATGTTATAATTCTTTATTATTATTATTATTATTATTATTATTATTATTATTATTATTATTATTATTATTATTATTATTATTATTACTATTATCAAAAGCCAATTCATGACAGAGAAAGCCAACAACTGCAGAGTTATTTAGAATGAGCTGAGGGACTCCAGCAGCTGAGGAGGATTTTCAATGGTTGGTCCCAGGGCTGGGACTTTCCCATGACTTCTGCCTTTGGAATGGATCCTGGCATTGGCCTGAGTTATTGTTAGGGCTTATTTGTTTAGATTTTGTTAGAGTTTATTTATTTATTATTGGGATTTATTTATAATTGGTTATGGTTTTATTTATTTATTATTAGGTTTTTTATTTTTTATTTTATTTATATGTAAAAATACATATAAATGTATTTTTATTTATACATTGATATAATGTATTAGGGTTTATTTGTTATTGGGTTTTATGTATTTGTAATTGATTAGCCTTGATTTATTTATTAGGATTTATTTATTTCTTTGTAATTGATTAGGCATTATTTATTTATTATTTGGGGGGCTATTTATTTATTTGTAATTGAATAGGCTTTATTTATTTTCTTATTAGGTTTTACTCGTTTATTATTTTATAATTGATTAGGACTTGCTTACTTATTAGCATTGATTGATTTATAACTTATTAGGGTTTCTTTACTTATTATTAGGCTTTACTTATTTAGAATTGATTAGGTTTCATTTATTATTAAGTTTTATTTATTTAGAATTGATTACTGTTTAACCTAATTTGTTGATTAGGTTTTATTTGCTTATAATTGGTTAGGTTCTATTTATTTATTATTAGGATTTAGTTATTTAGAATTGATTTGGTTTTATTTATTGTTAGTTTTAAACATTTGTTTCTTTAGAATTGATTGGGGTTTATTTATTTTTATGGGGGTTTTGTTTATGATTGGTTAGGTTTTATTTCTTTATTATTAGGTTTCATTTGTTTATTTAGAATTGATTATGTTTTGTTTTATATATCATTAATTTTATTTATTTAGAATTTACTAGGTTTTATTTTTCTATTATTGCAGTTTTTTATTAGTTCAGAGCCATATTCTTGTTGGGGAATCCCAGGTAAGAAATAGATACATTTAAAAATAGATAAATGAATAGATAAATGAATAGATAAATAATAGATAAATAGATAAATAATAGATAAATAAAACTGTATTTGAGGGGTCAGTGTGTGGTGAATCCAGGTGGGATTGGGTGGTGAACCCAGGTGGGATTGGGTGGTGAATCCAGGTGGATTTGGGTGGTGAATCCAGGTGGGGTTTGGGTGGTGAATCCAGGTGGGGTTTGGGTGGTGAATCCAGGTGGGTTTGGGTGGTGAATCCAGGTGGGTTTGGGTGGTGAATCCAGGTGGGGTTTGGGTGGTGAATCCAGGTGGGGTTTGGGTGGTGAATCCAGGTGGGTTTGGGTGGTGAATCCATCTGGGATTTGGGTGGTGAATCCATCTGGGATTTGGGTGGTGAATCCAGGGGGGTTTGGGTGGTGAATCCAGGTGGGGTTTGGGTGGTGAATCCAGGTGGGATTGGGTGGTGAATCCAGGTGGGTTTGGGTGGTGAATCCAGGTGGGATTGGGTGGTGAATCCAGGTGGATTTGGGTGGTGAATCCAGGTGGGTTTGGGTGGTGAACCCAGGTGGGATTGGGTGGTGAATCCAGGTGGGGTTTGGGTGGTGAATCCATGTGGGATTTGGGTGGTGAATCCATCTGGGATTTGGGTGGTGAATCCAGGTGGGATTTGGGTGGTGAATCCAGGTGGGTTTGGGCGGTGAATCCATCTGGGATTTGGGTGGTGAATCCAGGTGGGGTTTGTGTGGTGAATCCAGGTGGGATTGGGTGGTGAATCCAGGTGGGGTTTGGGTGGTGAATCCAGGTGGGTTTGGGTGGTGAATCCAGGTGGGATTGGGTGGTGAATCCAGGTGGATCTGGGTGGTGAATCCAGGTGGGATTGGGTGGTGAATCCATCTGGGATTTGGGTGGTGAATCCATCTGGGATTTGAGTGGTGAATCCATCTGGGATTTGGGTGGTGAATCCAGGGGGGTTTGGGTGGTGAACCCATGTGGGGTTTGGGTGGTGAACCCATGTGGGGTTTGGGTGGTGAATCCAGGGGGGTTTGGGTGGTGAATCCAGGTGGGATTGGGTGGTGAATCCATGTGGGATTTGGGTGGTGAATCCAGGTGGGATTGGGTGGTGAATCCAGGTGGATTTGGGTGGTGAACCCAGGTGGGGTTTGGGGTTTGGGGTTTGCTGTTTTTTCAGTGGTGTTGAACCATCCCAGCACCACGGTAATCCACCTGTAATTGGTGGTTAGACCTCAATAAAAGCAACACATGATGTGGTTAATGTGGCAGAGAACCAAAGAAACTCAGGCTGGACCTGAGTTTCATGGGGACTCTTGGAAAACCATTTTTAGCATTCAATTTTTATTAAAAAAAAAAATTTAAAAAATTAAATTAGTTCTATTGTAATTGTTATTAGTTTTGTTTCCTGCAGTTCCTGGGGGAAGTCCCAGAAATCCCATCAGCACCAAGTCCAGCCCTGTTGCCTTGGGGATGCCTTTTCCCTGAGGCAGCAAAACCAAAGCATTTCCTGAACAAAAAGGTGTCAGTGGCAGCTCTGCTTGGCTTTAGAGCTTTATTTCCCTTCCCTTCAGGGTGGATTCATCTCCATCCAGGTATTTTTTGGGAAAGGTGAGGGAGTTCCAGGCACACCTGTGCTGGTACCTGAGGCTTTGAGCTCCATTTGGCAAGAGCAAATTAAATACCAGATCCATTAAAGTGTCTGAAAAAGTGATTCCACTTTAGCATCCCTGGAGCTAAAACACACCCAGGAAATCTCCTGCCTGGAAAGCTGAACAATCTGGGCTACCTTGGCAGTTTGGGGGCATTTTGGGGGTACATTTAGAGCCTCTTTTAGCTTGTGCTGGCATTGAGGCTGTGAATGTATAACTGGGATATAAATCCCAACTGCCCTTCACACAGCCCAGACCCCCAGCCCAGCTGGGCTGGCACACCCTGCAGTGCTGGCTTGGCTCTTTTCCCTGGAAAATCTCTTCTTTTCCCTAGAAAATCTCTTCTTTCCTCTGGAAATTCTCTTCTTTCCCTTTGAAAATCTTTTTTCCCCTAAAAAAACTCATTTTTCTCCTAAAAAGTATCTTATTTTCTCTGGAAATCTCTTCTTTGCCCTGGAAAATCTCTTCTTTCACCTACAAAATCTCTTCTTGCCCCTGAAAATATCTCTTCTTTCCCCTAGAAAAGCTCTTCCTTCCCCTGCCTGTCACCCCCACTATGTCTGGACTTGTTTATAAAAGCAGGAGTGTTCACCTCCTCTCACTTCTGCCGAGTTCCTTCACTGAGTCACAGTGAATTTTTCACTCTTTCCCAGCAAAATGCCCTTTTGTGGGTGTTGGGGTTTTCACAAGGCCCTTGGTGGCCTCCTGGAGGCCCCTTCCCTTCCCTTCCCTTCCCTTCCCTTCCCTTCCCTTCCCTTCCCTTCCCTTCCCTTCCCTTCCCTTCCCTTCCCTTCCCTTCCCTTCCCTTCCCTTCCCTTCCCTTCCCTTCCCTTCCCTTCCCTTCCCTTCCCTTCCCTTCCCTTCCCACCTTTCCCCCATCCCTGCCTTTCTCACAGGGGAGGTTCAGATCAGAGACTGGAAACAATTTTTCCCTGCCCGAGTGGTGACACTGGAATGAGTTTCCAGGGTCTGGTGGAGTTTCTGGGAGTGTCCCAGGGGTGTCTGGCTGTGCCCTTGGGGACAGGTTTGGGGTGATGCTGGGGTGACTCTGGGGCTGTGAGTTTTCTGTTACCAGAGCCAAGGTGCCTTAGGCTGTGTTCCTTAAATTCATGTTTTCATTTCCTACACATCACCTTGAAAACTCTTCCACCAAAAACTGATCCATGAGAGATCCTTGTCCAGAGGGGACCACGGAGCTGCTCCAGGGCTGGAGCCCCTCTGGGCCAGGCTGGGAGAGCTGGGGGTGCTCAGCTGGAGAGGAGCAGCTGCAGGGAGAGCTCAGAGCCCCTGGCAGGGCCTGCAGGGGCTCCAGGAGAGCTGCAGAGGGACTGGGGACAAGGCCTGCAGGGACAGCACCCAGGGAATGGCTGCCAGTGCCAGAGGGCAGGGCTGGCTGGGATCTTGGCAATGAGGAATTGTTCCCTGGCAGGGTGGGCAGGCCCTGGCACAGGGTGCCCAGAGCAGCTGGGGCTGCCCCTGCATCCCTGGCAGTGCCCAAGGCCAGGCTGGGCACTGGGGACAGTGGGAGGTGTCCCTGCCATGGCAGGGGTGGCACTGGGTGGATTTGGGGTCCCTCCCAGCCCAACCCAGTCTGGGATTCTGGGATCCCCCCTAAATGTCACCATTTGAGGAGCTGACTTTCCTTGGCCACTGTGATCTTTTTGCTCCTACAGCTCTTTGCCACCCCCAGTGTCGTGCCCAGACACCCAAAACTCAGGGTGAGTTTCACACCCAAGACAAGGCTGTTCTCGGAAGGGCTGACCAGGCAGACAAGTCCATTCCTGGCAGATTGGGGTGTTTATCTCTCACATGAGTAGAGCTCTGTTTACTGGGCTCAGGGAAGCTGCTCTGATCAGGCACTGCCTGACTGCACTTCCTCTGTCTCCCAGAGACTCGATTTCATCACTGATTTACTGTAAGTGAATCACTAAACTTTTTTTTTTTTTTTTTTTTGCTTTAACACCACTGCTTTTTACTTTAACGCAATTTTTCTTTTTACTTTGAGCCTCACACCGTGGTGAAATGCACACACACAATGGGCCCAAAGGCTCTGGGAAAGCCTGGCCCAGCTCTGAATTCAGCAGCAAACCCAAAATCCTGCTCTGGGTCAGAACACAGAACATTCCACACAGCCCAGGGAGGGAGGAGCTGCTGTTTTCTTCCTGATCTCTTTGTGACCTCTCCCTTTTACAGACACAAGCTGTGTCACCTGAGCCTGGGGAAATCACAGAATCCCAGGCTGGGTTGGGCTGGAAAGGACCTTAAAATCATCCATAAACCCTCAAATCTCTTCCCAGGGTGATGTAATTTCCTTTAACCCTCTGTAGGTGAGACACCAAAGGGGCTCCAGGAGAGGGGCTGGGGACAAGGCCTGCAGGGACAGCGCACAGGGAATGGCTCCCACTGCCAGAGGGCAGGGTAGGGCTGGAAATTTGGACCAAAATTGAGTTGGAGATGCCTCTTTACACATCTAGATAATTTCCCATCTACCTCCAAGAGTTCCCAGCTGGCACGTGAGGGTCCAGACCACCCCAAACATCAGCAGAGCCCCCACAGCAGAGTTTGCAGTGAGAGGGTTTGTGGCTGACCAGACCAATGTGGGTTTTCTCTAAGAATTATTCTCCTTTTCGTGTCAGGCCACTATCAAACAACTCAATTCTGTTTCTCTTCCAGGAAGAAGGTTAAAAAACCAAGCAGCAAATACCAGGAGTGGCAAGGAATGAGGTCAGAGTTTGAAGAGCTTTTGATATAGTAAGTCTGGAATTTGTTTAAGGCTTTCTGAAGTGTGATTTGAATAGGACAGGGGATCCTTCCTGCTTTCCTTTCTTGTTTCAGTTTCCTGAGTTACCTTTGCATGAATAGAGGGACAATTGAGGAACACAATGCAGGGGCTGATTTCTCTCCCAGACCACTGTGGTCCTAAAATTGTTCACATCCTGATCACTGCCTGATGTGGAACTGCCCCTGGGTCTGGCAATGGATTCATTTCCCCTCTCTGTGTGTGATTTTTGCGTCCCTTCCTTATCTTTTTGTAGATTCAATTTTTTTTTCAGGATTCTGTGCCAGAAATTTGGCTGCAGGAAAATCACAGGATCATTTATCCCTCACTGTCTGATTTGACATTGACTTTGCTTCCCTCTCCCTAGGCTCAAAACCAAGAAAGCCAACACACAAAATTATCCCTAAACTCCTGTAGGTTCTGCAGATTTCCTGAATTATTGATATTATTTTCTTTTTGATTGGATGTTGCATTAAACCCGGCTCTCTCTCCCCTCTGTCTTCATTAAATCACTTTATTCTCCTTAAGCTCCCAGTTTTAATAAATCATCCCTCATCAGCTGGTGGTGGAAACCACTTCTTCCATTAACCTTTTGTCACTTGGACCTCCCTCCTCCCAGAGGGGACTCAGGAAGGTCATTTCTTGGGCTTTGCCTTATCAGGAGGCTCCAGATAAGACAGAGCTGGGCTGAAAGCTCTGCCTGGGCTGAAACCAAAACCCTGCCCAAGTTCCCCCTCTGCCCTGGCAAAGGGCAAGCAGACGTGACAAGTTCTGGGATTTCTGTGCTCAAACGTGTCCTTTAGCAGAAGGGAGGAGGGGAACCCCGCTGCATAAGTCACAAGTTTCTCCAATTTCGAGTTCCTCCACGCTTCTTTCATCGATCAAAGCCTCATCAATGAAGGCGTCCCTCTAATCAAAGTGCCCTCTGCGGGCTCTGTTTTGCTGTTCCATGTTCCTATTTAGAAACGGCGGCGCTGTCACAGCCTGCCCCTGTCCCTGAGTCACCCTGGGACTCCTGCCCTGCCCTGGGGCCGGGGGTTACGGGATCCCTGTAATGTGTCAGGGATATAAATAATGTAAATAATCCCTGTGTCAGCGCAGGAGGCTCCAGGGAAAGGCTGGAGCCCGAGGGGCTCAGCGGAGCCCTGGGGCGGTGTCACCTTCCCGCAGGGTCCGGGGCAGCTCGGGGCAGGCAGGCCCAGACTGGTTTTGTGCTCCTTTCTGGCCTTCATCCTTCGTGCCGGGGCTAGAGGCTGTGAGATCCTCGCCTGTTTTATCGCTGCCTCGCCCTGCACACGCCCCGAGAGCCCCGGGGCCAAGGGACAGGCAGAAATCTTCCCCCGGATGGAGAAAGAGCTGAACTGCAGCGAAAGCGGCAGCGAAATCCAGTGATTGATGCGCCGGGAGCCCGAGCTGCCAGCGCTGCCCCGCTGGCCCTGGGCTCCTGCCGCTCCTCTCCGCTCGGAAACGCCGCGGCAGCGGTGCCAGCTCTGCTCAGGGACCCCGCAGGCACCCGAGCACCATCTGCGTTTGTTAGAGGCGTTTGAAGCACCCTTAACTATAGCGGATGGTTTTGCCCCCGAAGAAGGAGGAAGAATGAGGAGGACTCCGTCTTATCAGAAGGCTAATTAATTACTTTATTATTCTATCTTATTCTATACTGTATTATGTTACATCTAAACTGAATCTGCCAAGCACTCAGCTGCTCACACTGCACAGCATTTTGTGCCTGTCACCCAGCAGTCCTGACACACACACACACCCCTGTCCCTGAAAGGCCAAGGAAACAAAGCACCATCACTTTGGGTAAACAATCTCCACATTGCATTCTGCTTTGGCACAAACACGGGCACAGCAAATGAGATAAGAATTGGTTTTCCTTTCTCTGAGGTTCAGAGAATGTGAAACCCAGAAATATTCTTGGGAAGAATTGTGCCTTGCTTTTCTCTGTGAAGAGAAATGTGGCGACACCTAACCTTGCTTGGTTCCTTTGGTGAGCAGTCCTGCTAGTCCTGCTGACACAATAGTACCACTATTAATAATGATAATGATAATAACATTTCCTCTCTGAAGTGTTTAAGAAGCATGTTTCCCCTCTGAAGTGTCTGAAGCATATTTTCCCTCTGAAGTGTTTAAGAGAGAGTATTTCAGCTGTGTTCAGGACACACATGAAATACCCCTCTGCTTCAGCTGCGTTTAACCAAAGCAGTGTTTTCAGTCACAACCTGCTGTCACTGGTGTCAGCTGGAGGTGTGCAGTGTCACCAGGGGCTGTAGATGTGTGGTTACTGTCACCAAGGGGCTGTAGATGTGTGGGACACTGTCACCAAGGGCTGTAGGGTGTGTATCAGTGTCACCACGGGCTGCTATTGTGCCCAGTGCAGCCGGAGAAACCCGGGGCGAGATGTCCTCACATCAACCACAGGGACAGGCAAAGGGGCAGGGGCCGTGGTAGGGACAAGAATAGCGATAGGGAATGGATGGGGATGGGGATAGGGGCCGGGGAGGGAGGCGGGCGCAGGAAAGGACGGGGCAGGTACTCGGACAGGACAGGAGAAGGGGCCGGAGCCGAGACAGAGACAAGGACAGGGGCAGGACAAGGGGCAGGACCGGGCCATGGCCCGGGGCAGCGCGGCCCTCCCGGGCCCTCCCGGCCGATCCCGGAGCCTGCCGGGCCCTCGGGCGGGGCCGGGCCGGGCTCAGCCCCCGGGGGCGGTGACGGTGGCGGTGACAGGGGCGGTGGCAGAGGCGGTGGCAGAGGCGGTGACAGGGGCGGTGACGGTGGCGGTGACAGAGGCGGTGACAGGGGCGGTGACAGGGGCGGTGACAGGGGCGGTGGCAGAGGCGGTGACACGGGCGGAGCGGTGGCCGCGGCCGTGCGGGGTCGGAGCGTGTGGCCGCCGCAGCCCAGCCCGGCCCGGCCGCGCTCGGGGGGACCCGCGGCCGAGCGGGGCCATGCGGGGCCGGGCTCCGCTCCGCTCCCTCCCGCTCCTGTTGCTGCTCCTGCTGCTCCTTCTCCTGCTGCTGGGCTCGGCCGCAGGTGGGTGCGGGGCCGGGGGAAATCGGGGTTCGGTGCCCGCGGGGTTCGGTGCCCGCGGGGTTCGGTGTGTGTGGGGTTCGGTGCCCGCGGGGTTCGGTGCCCGTGTGTGGGGTTCGGTGCCCGCGGGCTCGGGGTGGCCGCGGCGCGCTCTCGGTCGCCGCGCGGGGCCTGTGCCGGTGTCCCCTGTGTCTTCCCCCCGCCCCGGCTCTCCGGGCCCAGAGCAGCCGCTGGGGCCGGGCCGGGCTCAGCCCGTGCCGGGGATTGGTTCTGCCCGGGCCGGGTTCGGTTCTGCCCGGCCCGGGGTCGGTTGTGCCCGGCCCGGGGTCGGCCCTGCCCAGCCCCGGGTGCTGCTCCCAAACCCCGCTGTGGTGGGACCCGGTGGGGATGGTGTGGGGCTGTGGCACCGTCCGGTGCTCGTGGCGTGGCAGACATCTGAGAGGTGGCACCTCCCGTTAAAGGCCGTTTAAAAGTGTGAATGGACGCGAGTTTGGGTTAAGGTTTGGTGGAAATGGCTCTGCAGGCTCGAGCTCTGTAATCCCAGCTCCAGGTGTGTCCCAGGGGAGCCGCTCTGCTCTGGGCCAGGCTGGGGAGCTGGGGGTGCTCACCTGGAGAGGAGCAGCTGCAGGGAGAGCTCAGAGCCCCTGGCAGGGCCTGCAGGGGCTCCAGGAGAGCTGCAGAGGGACTGGGGACAAGGCCTGCAGGGACAGCACCCAGGGAATGGCTGCCAGTGCCAGAGGGCAGGGCTGGGTGGGATCTTGGCAATGAGGAATTGTTCCCTGGCAGGGTGGGCAGGCCCTGGCACAGGGTGCCCAGAGCAGCTGGGGCTGCCCCTGCATCCCTGGCAGTGCCCAAGGCCAGGCTGGGCACTGGGGACAGTGGGAGGTGTCCCTGCCATGGCACGGGTGGCACTGGGTGGATTTAATGTCCTTCCCAACCCAAATCAGTCTGGGATTCTGTGATTCTAAACCCCTGGATCCCTGGCAGTGCCCAAGGCCAGGCTGGACACTGGGGCTGGAGCAGCCTGGGACAGTGGGAGGTGTAGGAGGGGGTAGGGTGGGATAATGTTTAAGGTTCCTCCCAACCAAAACCACTCCACGATGGAACGAGCTGTGCACAGAATGTGGTGCTCACTCTGGCACTCAGGCTTTCCATGAGTTCAGCGTGTCCCATGTCCCGGTGGTGCCCACGGCCTGGCTGACCAGCCTGGCCCTGGTGAGCCCTGTGGGGCTCTCCGGTTGTTCCAGACCCAGTGGCTGGACTGAGGCAAACCAGGGCAGGGCCTCCTGCAGTCAGCGTTGCTCGGTTTCATCCCATCAGCAGCCGAGGGACTTCCCAGGCAGCTCTGGGAATTCCAGAATCCCGAAATGGATTGGATCAGAAAGGAACTTGTAGCTGGTCTCATTCCATCCCCCTGCCATGGAAACCAATCTTGCACTATTCCTGAGAAGCCACTTTGTTGCACTGGAACAGGAAAAGTCTGCACAAAATCCCCCAAAGCCCAGATTCCTGTTCTGCCAGGGCAGCAGGATGGTTGTTGGGGGCTGATGCAGGGGAAGGGATCAGGAATGCCTGAGGAGCAGCAGGAGCTGGGACATGGAGGGGTCACCCAAGCCAGGCTGCTTTCACTGGCTGTGATTGTGGCTTCACACTCTGCTGTGAAAGTTCTGACTCACGGTTTGAAGTACCGTGAATTCTCTGAACAGCAGGAAAAAACAATCTGAGCCTCTTGAGGCTGCTGCTCTGAAAGAACCAGCCCAGTGCAAACCCCTGCCAGTGGGAAGGGACTTCTCTGTCTTCCCCTGGCTGAGGGAGTTTGGGGTTTTGAGGGTGCTTGGACCTGTGGGTGCTGTGTTTGAAGCGCTCATGTTGTTATTTTAGGCCACGCAAACTGGAGATGAGGAGGAAGTTGAGTGTGTGATTTCAGCAGTTGCAGTCCCTGCCCTGTGAGGGAGGGATCTGACAGAAATTCAGATTTCCCTGGGTGCTGAGGAAGCAGCTCCTCAGCCTCGTGGCGCCCTCGTGGCAGCCCTCAGAGGGCACATGAGCCCGGGGGTGTTCTTGGCGAACTCTGCAGTGTCTTTGATAATCTCTGCAGTGTTTTCCATGAGCTCTGCAATGTTTTTGAGGCTGGCAGGGGAAATGACTCATTTTTGAATGCAAAATAAGCAGTGTGCAGCCAGGGGATCCCAGACTGGGCTGGAGGGAGCTTAAATCCCATCCCATGGCAGGGACACCTCCCACTGTCCCAGGCGCTCCCAGCCCCAGTGCCCAGCCTGGCCTTGGGCACTGCCAGGGATGCAGGGGCAGCCCCAGCTGCTCTGGGCACCCTGTGCCAGGGCCTGCCCACCCTGCCAGGGAACAATTCCTCATTGCCAAGATCCCATCCAGCCCTGTCCTTCATTGCTCTCGATTTAAGGTGTGGTGGGAGTTGCTGCCGGTGGCGTTCGGTTCTCAGAGCTTCCTGGAATTCTGTAGAACAGGGTGTGACAGAGGTCTGAGGGCACAGATGGTGTGAGATACCTCACCACGTGCCAGACCAGCAGCGAGAGTGCAAGAAAGGATCCGCGGGACTGGAGCGTGAAAATTTCTCACCAATTCAGAGGCGGCTCCCTGGGGGCCTTCCACACACCAGGGAGGTGAATGGACTGGGAAGCTGTGAGGAATCTCCCACAGGTCTGCAAAGCTGCACCAGCCACGTGTGGCCTGAGGCAGTGTGTGTGTTCTGAGAGCGCTGCTGAGAGATGAGGCTGAGAAATTCTTGACAGGCTGATTAAACTTTGAGAGAAGCACAGCCTGGCTTGGCCGTGTTTAGGGTCACGCTGTTCCACCCCTGCCAGGGGCAGGGTTACCTTCCACTGTCCCAGGTTGCTCCAGCCTGCTGGCCTTGGACATTTCCAGCAATGGGGCAGCCACAGCTTTTCTTGGAAAGCTAGAGGTCAACTCACTATTTGGTACTTTGGACTTAGGGCTTAATGCAACTTGATGTAGAAATCAAAAAACCACAAACTTTTTAACAGGAATCCGCATTTCCACGAAGCCTGGGCCGGAATTTGACTCAAGTCAAGCTTGATCTTCTGATCTCACTGGTGTAAAAATTAAGAGACTGGGTCTTGGGAGACTCTGTTCTTCAGAGTTAAAAACTACCTGCTGTGGTGGGGGGTATTTTGTCACAGTTCTTTGTCAGGCCAGGCTGGATGGGGGAAGCACTGGGTGATCTGTAAAGTCCCTTCCAACCCCCACCATTCCCTCGTCCTGTGACTCTGATGGTGGAGGGAGTCACTCCAGAAAAGCACATGGGCTGCAGAAGGAAAACCTTTTCCCCTGCAGGACCCAGGAGAGATCCCAGGGCTGCTGGGGCTGACCCTGGAGCCTGGGCCGTGTCCCGCAGAGGTTTTGGTTCTGCTCTTCCTCCCTGGCTCCAGCTGCTCCCTCCCTTCTCCCCAGCCCTTCCTCCTCTCCACCACCCCCATTTCCCTCCTCTTTGCCCGTGGCTGCCCTCCAGGCCCTGCCTGGCTCTGTCCCTTTTTGGCCATGTTTTGGCAGCTTCCTCCTCCTCGTCCTGGGCTCTCAGTCTGTCCTTTCGTGTCCCACAGCTCTTCCCTCTTCCCTCCTGAGCAGGAGCTGGAGGCTGAGGGTGGCTGCTGCAGTGCCTTATTTTTAAAATTTTTAAAAGTTTAATGATATTTAAATGGTTATAAAAATAGTAATAAAAATTAGAGTAATAATAATTTAGACAATTTGGATTAGGACAATAAGAACAAAGAGTTACAGACAGTCTGGGTACCTTTTCTGGGCAGCATAAGCCCGAAAAAGGCCCCACGTTTACAGAGGATTAACCCTTAAAAGCAACAGCCTGTTGCATATTCCTACACCTCATCCATGATGCATAAATTCCATTCAAACTCAGGATTCTGGCTGGGCAGTGTCAGCTGCTTCCTCTGAACCCTGACGGTGTCATCATGGCTGAGTGAGGCAGGAAGAAGTTCATTTCTCCTGAAAATGGAGCAATGAATTCTCTTTCTCTGAAAGATTCAGGTGTCCTGTGGCTGCTATCTGGTGTGAGTCCTTTCTTTAAAAAAGTATCTTACATAGCAGAGTTTCTATTTTAACATTCTGTTATAACCTAAAACTACATTTAACACACTACTTAAGAAAATTAACACAACATAACTTTCCAACCTAACATGAATAATATTCATTTTAATATTTGCCAAAAGCCAATCATAAACCAGGCATTTTTCACATCTGGGCTTGGGGCCCTCCCCACCACTGAGCTCCTGCCATTTCCTGCCTGGTGAGATCACTTCCAAAGCTGGCACAACCAGAGGTTCCTCAGGGCCACCACGTCTCCCTGAAGGGTTTCCTTTTTTCCAGCTGCCTCCTGGAAGGTTTCACTGGAATGACCTCAGGGTCAGCAGGAGGAAGATGGGGGGAAAAAGAGAGGAGAAGGCTCCAGGGAGAGCTCAGAGCCCCTGGCAGGGCCTGCAGGGGCTCCAGGAGAGCTGCAGAGGGACTGGGGACAAGGCCTGCAGGGACAGCACCCAGGGAATGGCTGCCAGTGCCAGAGGGCAGGGCTGGGTGGGATCTTGGCAATGAGGAATTGTTCCCTGGCAGGGTGGGCAGGCCCTGGCACAGGGTGCCCATCTGGGTTGTGCAGGGAGGCAAAGGTGAGCTGCAGATAGAACAGAGCAGCTGCTGTGATCACCAGTGGGCAGAGGAGGGACTGGAAAACCTTCCAGAAAAAAAAAGGATGTTCCTGTGAGGAGCAGAAAGGGGCTCAGGGGGGACCCCATTGCTCTGCACGAGTCCCTGCCAGGAGGGGCAGTGAGGGGGTCAGGCTCTGCTGCCGTGTCCCAAGGGAAAGGAGGAGAGGAAATGGCCTCAAATGGCACCAGGAGAGGTTCAGATCAGAAATTAGAAACAATTTTTTCCTCTCAGAGTGTTCAGGCCTTGGGCTGAGCTGCCCAGGGAGGTTTGGAGTCCCTGGAATTGTCTCAGAGCAGTCTGGATGTGGCCCTGGGGACAGGGATTGGGGTGATGCTGGTGGGGCTGGGGTGGCACTGGGAGATCCCAAAGGGCTCCAGGTGATTCTGGGATTCTGGGACCCTCATTTATGGCTTCATGGGGGACTGGGTGGGGTTGGTGGTTTTGTGCTGGGCTCGGTACTTTCAGCTTTATGTTCTTTATGGAATGAATAAAAAACAGGGAGTAGGAATTCATGGATACACTGAACTCCACACTGGTTTGGGCTGGGAGGGACCTCAAATCCCACCCAGTGGCACCCCTGCCATGGCAGGGACACCTCCCACTGTCCCCAGTGCCCAGCCTGGCCTTGGGCACTGCCAGGGATGCAGGGGCAGCCCCAGCTGCTCTGGGCACCCTGTGCCAGGGCCTGCCCACCTGAACGTGCCAGGGCCCCTGGAAACAGAAGGAGAAGGAGGGGAAATGGTTTTACCTGCAAAGCAGTGAAAATTTAATACATGGTGATGGAATTTGGAGACTGAAATTTGGCTACTGTGCACTTGAATGTTTCAATAATTTTTTTATTTCTCTTCTTCCTTTAGAAACTCCTCCCTATTTACCAGCCCCCAAAAATGTGGAGGTTTATTCCTACAACTTCCAGAGTTTGCTGAGGTGGTCTCCTGTTCCAGTGGAGAATGGCACAGTGCTATACACAGCCCAGTACAGAACGTGAGTAAGCAGTGAATAAAACCAACTCGTTTTGTTCTAATCCAGGATAACAGCTGGTTTTAAAAAGCCCAGAAACCCTGAAAATGAGTAAGCACAGAATGAAAGGGTGTTTTTTATCACAGATGTTTTTATGTATCTCCAAGAGCAGCTCTTGGTGAATGACAGGCCCTTGGCCCATGAGGTGTCCTCTGAGCTGAGGAGAGATTGCAGCCCTGAGGACACCCAGAAATGTTGCACAGAATTTTAGCCTTTCCTGATTCTCTCTGGGCAATTTAATTTTCCCCATATTGAGGAGCTGGGTGGGCCCTGGGGTTAGTTTAACCCATGAGAAGCCAGAGCTGTGTAACACATTCTTGTCTCACCAGAAGTGGCTGGGAGGGGGGTGTGGTGTTCCAGGTGGCTGCACTGCCTGCTCTTGGTTTATTATCTTGGTTTGAACAGCCAGGTGCCTGTAAGGAAGGCAGGAGCCTCCCCTGAAATGGGAAATGCAAACCCCCTCCTTCCAAATTATTATAATTTTGAAATTAAGGAGCTCTCAGGCAGAGATATGGGAATAGGAACGACAGTTCTTTACTAGGAAAAATAAAATAAAAATGCATAACACAAACCAACCCTGCCAGAGCCAGCCCATGCCCTGTCCCCTGTGTGTCAGGGGGTGGCACAGCCCCATCCCATGGGGGCTCAGCCCTCCTGCAGTGCCAGCTGTGGCTCTGCTGGAGCAGGGATCCTGCACAAGGGGGGAGTTTTCCTCTGCAGCTCCAGGGCTGCTGGAGATGGGCCTGGGCTCCCTCTGGCCATGCAGGGCAGCAGAAGCTGCTCCTCTGGCAATGCACTGGGCAAAGGCTGCTGTGCTGTCCCAGCACCTCAGATTGGATCCAGGTAGGAATGCTTGGCTCCTCCCCTGGGCGCAGCATCTCCCCATGGGATGGTGGGATTGGATCAGCCCTGCAGGGACACTCAGTGGGCATGGACAGAGGGTATTTGATAATTAATGGCCCATGAACAGAAGATATTTCCCCAGAGTTATGAGGGATGGGTTATGGAAGAGATAAGGAAAACTGCCCCCCTGGTTTTAACAGCTGGCCCTTTATCAGAGGATATCCCCCTGGAATTATCAGGGATATCTGTAACTTCTGCTGTTAATTCAACAATTTGAGGTGAACCTTTGGCTGTTTGAATGTCTGATTCCCATGTTTGAGTTGTCTGGTCATGCCATGTTAGTTCTGATTTGTGTGTTTTCCCAGAGCCATCAGTAAATGCTGTTACAGCATTTAAAGGCACTGCACTTAACATGGGCTTTCCTCTGAAGCTCAGTTTTGCTTGCTACAGCCTGGAAAGTGAATAGAACAAACACCTGAGAAGTTCAGTAATGCAATTTGCAAATCCTCTGATTTTGCCATGCCCAGTCAAAATATCTCTTTTTCAAGGGCAGGTAAATCCCCTTAAAATCTTTGCCTGGCATTGATAAAAATCATGGGTGAGATAAAGAACACTGCCCCACCTGGTTTCAACAGACAATGATGTGTGGTAGTTGAGATGGAGACAATACAAAGCCACACACTTCATTTTCAGAAGGCTTCAAGCTGTTTTTATTCTGGCATGCATGCTTTTTATACATTCTTACAAAGCTCAGAAGTTTACATTTTACTCATTGGTCAGGAGAGACAAAGAAAGTGCTCTTTGGAATAGGCAGGTGCAGATTTCTCTTGTTTATCCTTCTTTCTTTCTTGGTTTCTGTGTCAATGACCTTGGTAGAGTCATTGTGCAATGACCTTGGAACACTGAGCACATGCAGAGGGGCCAAGGAGGCTGGAGAGGGGCTGGGAACACAAACCCTGTGAGGAAGCCCTGAGGGAGCTGGGGGTGCTCAGCCTGGAGCAAAGGAGACTCAGGGCTGCCCTCCTCACTCTGCACAGCTCCTGAAAGGGGCCTGGGCTCAGCTGGCCCTGGGCTCTTTCTCCAGCAGCACTGACACACCCAGAGCACACAGCCTCGAGCTGCACCAAGGGAAATCCAGGCTGGAGAGCAGGGAAAAGGTTTTTCCAGCAAGGGTGAGAAAGTTCTGGAATGGCTGCCCGGGGAGGTGGTGGAGTCCCCATGCCTGGGTGTGTTTAACAAAGCCTGGATGTGGCACTGGGTGCCAGGGTTGAGTTGAGGGCTTGGGGCTGGGCTGGACTCGATGGCCTTGAAGGTCTCTCCCAACCTGGTCACTCTGGGAATTCTGTGAGTTCTGTGAAAACTCTTTCAGGGGTAAACATGGATCCTCTTACCATGGATCCTCTTACCATGGATCCTCTTACCAACCTCTCTGGCTGTAAACCCCCTTCCCCAGTGCCAGACCCCACACTGGTATAGAACACCCACCCCTCTGCTCCCATCCCGCCCTCAGCCTGAGGGATGGTGTTTGCTGTGCTCTGCAGATGGTCCTACAGGAACTGGAGCGATCTGGGCTGTGCCCAGAGCCCCCAGCCCCAGTGCAGGTTCCCCCCCGAGCTGCAGCGGCGGCGCTGGACGATCCTGCTGCGGGTGCGCGCGGAGCTGGGCACGCTGGCATCGGCCTGGGCACACTGCCCTGCCTTCGTGGCAGAGAGGAACAGTGAGTGCTGGGGAAAGCCTTGCTCCAGGGGCTCTCTGGGAACAGCTTACTGCCTCCTTGGGCTTTCTGGGCTCTGCTGGGACAGGGGTGGTGCCCTCAGGAGCTGGGACAGAGACCAGCAGTGAGTGCTGGGGAGCAGCCTTGCTCCAGGGGCTCTCTGGGAACAGCTTACTGCCTCTGGGCTTTTTGGGCTCTGCTGGGACAGGGGTGCCCCTCCCTGTGCTGCCTCTCTGGGTTTCCTGGGTTCTGCTGGGACAGGGGTGTCCCAAGGAGCTGGGACAGAGACCAGCAGTGAGTGCTGGGGGCAGCCTCACTTGGGGCTCTCTGGGGACAGCTAAGCTGCCTCTTTGGGCTTCCTGGGCTCTGCTGGGACAGGGGTGACCTAAGGAGCTGGGACAGAGGCCAGATGAGTTCAGAGGAATAAAGGGGATATTTATTGAAGGGCCTTTTGAGTGGTTTTGGGGCTGGCAGGGGGAATGACTCATTTCTAAATGCAAAATAATCAGTGTGCAGTCATGGCATCCCAGACTGGGCTGGAGGGAGCTTAAATCCCACCCAGTGCCAGCCCTGCCATGGCAGGGACACCTCCCACTGTCCCCAGTGTCCAGCCTGGCCTTGGGCACTGCCAGGGATGCAGGGCAGGACCACAGCCACAGTCATGGCTCTGCCCAGGTGGCTCCAAGATGGAAGCAAAGAGGGCTTGGTCAGGAGATCTCACATTTTAATAAGTTTTAGTCCATTTGCATACAGGAGTTAACTGTCTGATTAATAGCTTCAAATGATGAAGTTTCATCCTCGTTGCTCGCTTGCCTGCCCTCCTCTTTTCACATTGTTTGTGCTTTGGGCCTGAAGTTTGAAGAGATTGTCCTTGAGTCTCCAGCTAGAATGGGGTAGTTTTGTCTTCCCCACCCTGTGAAAAGATCCAAGTAAAGAGGATAATACAAAGCTTAAGATAAAGCTTAATATAATTTAATATAAAGCTGGACACCAAAACAGAGCAGAGAAACCTAAAACCCCAGGTATCAAGGGGATTGAGATGTTATTGCCCACAAAGACTCTGAGGCCTCCCCAGGGTTTGGTTCTGCTCTGCTCCCTCAGGTGTCACCAGAGAAACCCCTGAGCTCCTGGGTGGTTGGGCCTTCAGAGAGCCCCAGTGTTCTTCTGCTGGAGGATTTTCCACCTTCTCATTTCCCTACTCAGCTCTGCCCACACACACACCACAAACTCTCTGAGGCTAAACCACCTCTTTCTGCTGGACAGAGCCCTTTTCTGATAAACAAAAAGTGTCCTGATAAATATAAATTGTCTAAAGTGTCCTGGTAAATATAAATTGTCGTGATGAATATAATTTGTCCTGAGAAGTAGAAATGGTTCAGATAAATAGAAATGGTTCAGAGAAATAGAAATTGTTCAGAGAAATATAAATTGTTTACACTACAGTGTAGAAGTGTCAAGGCCACACTTTAAATCACAGACTGGGTTGGGCTGGAGGGACCTCAGAGCCCACCCAGTGCCAGCCCTGCCATGGCAGGGACACTTCCCACTGTGCCAGCTGCTCCGATCCCAGTGTCCAACCTGGATCCCAATCCTGTCCACCGCAGGCTGTGGGGCAGGACTGGGATCCTCAGAGGCTGGGACAGCACTGAGCTGATGGGAGCGTGGGACAAAGCAGAGGCCTGGGGGGAGAGGAGGAACATTCTGGGGTCATTCTTGTGTCACTGCCCTGGAGATCAGTTCCCAAAAACAAATCCATGGCTCCTCCTTCAGTGGAGGATCATAGTCACTGGATTTGAGGCACAGTGAGGAGCTGGTGCGTGCAAGGAGTGATTTTGGCTGTTAATGAGAACTTCTGACAGCACTCTATTGGTATTTTCATGATTTACACCCTGGAGCACTGGAGGTCACCATGCTTATCCTGATGGACACATGGAGACATCCAAGCAAGGAGGGGAACACTCATCATTCCTCTTTCCCTCTAGGGCCCAAACAGTGGTGGGGTTTTGGGGAGCATGGAAGGTGTGGCAGGCTGATCAAAGGAAGAGAAAAGATAATGATTTTATGGCCAGTAACTGCAGATAAACTGAGACACTTCAGAGCATCAGCTATTGGTTGATATTTAGTGAAAAGTTAAGCAAATATTGTAAATGCATAAAGTAGATGAGGAAATGTTGCCCTTTCCTGAGCTGTCGATATTTGGGATGTTTGCTGAGAGTGTCCAGGCAGGGAATGGAGCTGGGCAGGGGCTGCAGAATCCCTGAGGGAGCTGGGCAGGGGCTGCAGAATCCCTGAGGGAGCTGGGCAGGGGCTGGGGAATCCCTGAGGGAGCTGGGCAGGGGCTGCAGAATCCCTGAGGGAGCTGGGCAGGGGCTGGGGCTGGAGCAAAGGAGGCTCAGGGGCCCTTGTGGCTCTGCACAAGTCCCTGCCAGGAGGGCACAGCCGGGGGGGTCGGGCTCTGCTCCCCGGGAACAGGGACAGGAGCAGAGGGAACGGCCTCAGGCTGGGCCAGGGCAGGCTCAGCTTGGACAGCAGCAGCAATTTGCCCATGGAAAGGGAGCTCAGGCCTTGGCAGGGGCTGCCCAGGGAGCTTTGCAGTGCCCAGCCCTGCAGGTGTCCCCTGCAGGTGGCACTGAGTGCTCTGGGCTGGGGACAAGGTGCCCATGGGGCACAGCTGGCACTGCATGGGTTGGCAGGGCTGGGCCAGCCCCGGGGATCTGGGGGTTCTGTGGGGCTGGAGGCAGCTGTGCAGCCCAGGGTTTCCCTGCTCTCTCTGTTTGTTTTCAGCCACTCTGGGCCCCCCCAGGGTGAACAATGTCAGTGCCAGCCCTGGCTCTCTGCTCATCAGTGTCAGCCCCCCCTTCCCCCCCGAGCCTGGGGACATCCTCCAGTACCTCGTGTCCTACTGGGAGAACACCACCAGTGCCACAGAAAAGGTAAGAATTCTCTCACATCTCTTCTTGGTGCCTGGGGGCTGAGGGCTGGAGTCAGTGTCCCTTGGCAGGACAGCAGTGGGGACAGAAATTCAGTGTTCTGTGTGACCCTCAGCGAGGGTCACCACAGGGGCTGTGGGTAAAGGGTTCTGCCTTGGCACAAGGATTGCTGCACTTCCAAACTTGGGAACTTCCTCCCTCTGCTTGGAAAGAGATGCAACCCCCTGCACATCCAGGGACAGAGCTGCTGCCAGAGGTGACTTTGCACCCCACAGTTCCCTCAGCACTTGGGGAAACTCGGGAAGCCCCTCCTGCTCTGCTGTGCTGGGAGCTGCAGGAACAGGCTGGGATGAGCTGGGGTGAGCTGGGATCATCCCTGTTCATCCTGAGCCCCACAGGTTTGGGATCACCACGTGCTGCTCTTGCTCCTGCCTGGGAATTGTGTTTGGACAGGCCAGAGGTGCAGGGGAGCTGTTCAAGTCAGGCTTTAAAAAAAAAAGAAAAAAAATTAAAAAAAGAGGAAGCTTCCAAATGACGTCAGTCTGAAGCCAAACGTCTAAAAACAAGAAGCAAAAACATTTATTTACAACCTGCTTCTGCCTCAAAGTCCCTGTTAAATCATCTCCACTTCCTTCCTGACGTGCAGCACCGTGTGTTTTTCTCACACACAGGACACCTTCAGCTGACAGCCAGGAAAGGAGTCACTGTGGTTTCCTCTTGCCCTCCATTTCTCTGTGTTTTGCTCCCTGCCTGAGCTGCTGCAGAAACTGCATCAAAATTCCCAGAAAAACTGAAATATTCCACTGCTTCTGTTGTTTGGGAAAGCTGAGCGAGGAAAAATAAAAGCTGGGCTTCTTGAATGAGAAATTTAAATGGGGGAGGGATATTTGTGTTGCAAACTGGTCTGGTTTTCACAACAACACCTTTTTTGTTGTGTGTGTGTCTTTCCAGCAGAAGCTAAGTGAAAGCAAGACACTATTCCAAATTGGAAATCTAAAGGAGTCAACACTTTATTGCTTCAGTGTTCAAGTGCAGCTGAGGATTTACTCAGGTCACCTGCTGGAAGGGGAGCCAAGTGCCCCACAGTGCCACAGAACTGCCCTCAGTGGTAGGGACTGGCAGTGGGGTTTGTGTGGGGTGGGAGGGGGTGGAACACGAGTCCTGCATCACCTGGACTGTCCCTGTCACCCCCAGTGTGTCAGCAGTGCTGGGAGCACCAGGGGACTTCGCTCTTGGCATCAGTGGCAAATGAATCAGGAGATTTCAGCCAGGGATGGAGGGAGTGTGGTACCTTCTCCTTTTCCTTCCTAATCCTGCTGGAAAATGGGATAAAGGAGTTGATCCTGGAGCCAGGCTGGGGAGCTGGGGGTGCTCACCTGGAGAGGAGCAGCTCCAGGGAGAGCTCAGAGCCCCTGGCAGGGCCTGCAGGGGCTCCAGGAGAGCTGCAGAGGGACTGGGGACAAGGCCTGCAGGGACAGCACCCAGGGAATGGCTGCCAGTGCCAGAGGGCAGGGCTGGGTGGGATCTTGGCAATGAGGAATTGTTCCCTGGCAGGGTGGGCAGGCCCTGGCACAGGGTGCCCAGAGCAGCTGGGGCTGCCCCTGCATCCCTGGCAGTGCCCAAGGCCAGGCTGGGCACTGGGGACAGTGGGAGGTGTCCCTGCCATGGCAGGGGTGGGATTTAGGGTCCCTGCCAACCCAAAGCATTCCATGATTCCATAAATGTGAACCTGCCACATGTATTTGGATTTTTGTCCTTCTTTTCCAGAGGCAACCCGAGCTGGTTACGTCATCCCCCTGTTTGCCCTGGCCTTGGTGCTTGCCCAGCTGGTGGCAGCTGCTTTGCTGATCCTGTGGAAACACCGCCACAAATTCAAATACTGGGCTCAGCCCCCTCTGGAAATCCCATCCCACTTCAAGGAGGTACGTGGGGCCTGTGGGGTTTCTCCTGTAGCAGAGAAACAGGGGGAGCATCCCCCAAAGCAATGAAAAGAAATAGAGATGAGCAAGTGATGGCTCAAAATGTGCTTTTTGTGATCTCCCACTCCTTTCCTGTTTTGCTGAGCTCAAGGCTCCTTCCTGTGCCTGGCTGGGCTTTCCTGGCAAACCTGGCCTGGCTGCTCCTGCTTCCTGCTCCTCTTTCTTTGTCATTATTTTTTGCCACTATTTTTATTTCTTTGTCACCATTTTTTGCCACTGTTTTTATTTCTTTGTCATCATTTTTTGCCACTGTTTTTATTTCTTTGTCATTATTTTTTGCCACTATTTTTATTTCTTTGTCACTCTTTCTATCAGTCTGTTGCTTTCCTAGCAAACCCAGCCTGGCTGCTCCTGCTCCTCTTTCTTTGTCACCATTTTTTTTGCCACTGTTTTTATTTCTTTGTCATCATTTTTTGCCACTATTTTTATTTCTTTGTCACCATTTTTTGCCACTATTTTTATTTCTTTGTCACCATTTTTTGCCACTATTTTTATTTCTTTGTCACTATTTTTTGCCACTGTTTTTATTTCTTTGTCACTCTTTCTGTCAGTCATTGTCAGCCCCAGGCTGGGGCTCAGAGGTTTTGTGTCACAAGGGCTGCAGCAGCTCTGCACAGGCCAGCCCAGGCTATTGAAATATTTTTATTTTTGTGGTTATTGTGACACCTCAGGATGATCTGCAGGGGCTGTTCCTGGGCAATTCCTCTTTCTGTTTTTAGCAGGACTCAGAGGAAAAGCTCCCCCTGGTAGCTCAGACATTTCTGGGCTAAACCACAATGGTTTCAGTGCTGCTCTTCCTCTTTTTCCCTTGCACAAGAAGCTGCCCTCAAGCAGAGCTTTGATGTAAAAGTTCTTATTCAGCGTAAAATTCTGGTTTTTAAAGGTTTTATTTGTGTGCAGCTCGTGGAGGTGAATATTTTGTGTCTGCCAGAGCTCCTGTGGAAGAGAATTCCCAGCTTTTTGTAGCCGTGGGCTGAAGGAACCCAGAGTGAATAATTTTCTGTCCTCGTGCTGCCCCAGCTGGCATTTCATAGGGGTCACTTGTCCAGGGAAGGGCATCTCATTTAGGGGAAAAAATCCATGTGCAGTGTGTTGAAATAGCAAAAAAATCTTGTGCAGGGTAGGAAAATAATGAAAAAAATCCTTGTACAATTATTAAAATAGTAAAAAAAAATATCCCTGTAATTATATTAAAAAGGTAAAAAAATCCTTGTGCAGGGTAGGAAAATAATGAAAAAAATCCTTGTACAATTATTAAAATAGTAAAAAAAAATATCCCTGTAATTATATTAAAATAGTAAAAAATCCTTGTGCAGGCTATGAAAATAATGAAAAAAAAATCCTTGTACAATTATTAAAATAGTGTAAAAAATATCCCTGTAATTATATTAAAAAGGTAAAAAAATCCTTGTGCAGGGTAGGAAAAGAATGAAAAAAAAATCCTTGTACCATGATTAAAATAGTAAAAAAATATCCCTATAATTATATTAAAATAGTTAAAAAGTCCTTGTACAGGGTATGAAAATAATTTAAAAAATCCTTGTACCATGATTAAAATAGTTTAAAAAATCTTTGTAATTTATTAAAATAGTAAAATACACTTGTACAGGGTATTAAAATAGTAAAAAGAATTCCTTGTGCAGAGTATTAAAATAGAAAAATAATCCTTGTAAAAGTTGTAGTAGTAAAACAGTAAAAAATTGTGTAGGGTATTAAAATAATTTAAAACTCTTTGTAGAAGATATTAAAATCTATAATAAATAATTGAGCAGGGTATTAAGAATAAAAAATCCCTATAATTATATTAAAATAATAAAATATCCTTGTACAGGGTATTAAAACAGTAAAAAGATTGTGTAGGCTATTAAAATAATTAAAAACTACTTGTACAAGGTATTAAAATAATTAAAAATTAATTGTGCAGGGTATTAGAACAGTAAAAAGAATCCTTGTAAGTATGTTAAAATAGTAAAATATCCTTTTTACAGTGTACCAAAATAATAATAAATTTAAAATCCTTGTACAGGGTATGAAAATAGTCAAAAAAATCTTTGTACAGAGTATTAATATAGTAAAAAATCCTTGTACAGGGTATTAATAATAATAGAATAATCCTTGTACAGGTAATAATAATAATAATAATAATAATAATAATAATAATAATAATAATAATAATAATAATAATAATAATAATAATAATAATAATAATCTTTTTAGAGGATAATAAAATAAAGAAAAGTAAGTAAGAAGCTCATTATATAGAGTATTAAAATAGTTTTAAAATAATTGTTCTGGGTTTGAAAATAATTTTTAAATAACTGTACAGGGTCTTAATAATGAAAAAGTTGTGCTGGGTATTAAAATAATAACAAAAAAGAATTGTGCAGGGTATTAAGCAGTGCAGCCTGTCATGCAAAGCACCTGCCAGGACTGAGGCTCCTCCTGTGTTCTGAATTTCTGAATTTCCCAGATTAATGAGCAGCAATAGTGGATCCCCTGCACAGCAGGGCCTGGCAGAGGATTTAAAATGTGAATTAATAAAAGGGATCAGCCTGGGATGGGGCAGGACAGAGGGGAGAAGAAGGGAGCTGGCAGAGTGTTTAAAATGTGCATTTGTAGAGTGTTTAAAATGTGAATTAATAAATGGGATCAGCCTGGGATGGGGCAGGACAGAGGGGAGAAGAAGGGAGCTGGCAGAGTGTTTAAAATGTGCATTTCCAGAGTGTTTAAAATGTGAATTAATAAATGGGATCAGCCTGGGATGGGGCAGGACAGAGGGGAAAGGAGCTCATGGGCCTTGTGGTGGCTGCAGGGGAAGTGGAGCCTGATCAAACCTGAT
Source organism: Molothrus aeneus (assembly GCF_037042795.1). Classification (NCBI taxonomy): domain Eukaryota; kingdom Metazoa; phylum Chordata; class Aves; order Passeriformes; family Icteridae; genus Molothrus; species Molothrus aeneus. The sequence continues at coordinate 116,851,326 of NC_089647.1, read as the reverse complement.
TTATTTAGTCCCATTTTTCTAGAGCTGCCTGCTGTGGTCACCAGCCTTTGTTTGGTTTATTCCTGGGGAGCTGCTGGCTTGGTTTTGGGCGCCAGGAGAAGCTGCAGCTGCCTGGGCTGGCTCTGGGCAGAGCAGGGCAGAGCTGGGGTGCCCTTGCTGCAGGTGCTGCATTCCTGCAGCTGAGCATCCCCAGCTGCCAGGGGCTTGCTCCTGACTCAGAGGGATTTCAGCTGGCATGGAAAGATTGGCCAAAATCTATTAAAAAACCCCAAAGAGCCAATGAGGAACTGCAGCTGCTCTAACTCGCCTCAAGGGATAATTTTGGAGGGATAATTGATTTCTTTTCCCCACAGAAATAAGGGGGGGTGTTTGAACATTTTCTTTGTTTGGTTTTAAGGAAGCCCAGGATGGGATATGCAGGTAGCATTTAATGGATCCCATGGATTTAATTCCCCATGGATTCTGGGCTGGAGCAGTTTGTTGGCTCTGGGGTTTCTAACAGGACCTAACCTGGTGTTCTGTGGTTTTTCCCAGTTCCTGAGGGACCCTGGCTTGGCTGACCTGGAGGAGCTCAGTCCTGCTGAGGAGGAGCCCCAGGCCCTTGTGCTTGGAGAGGGACCTGGCCAGGAGGGTGAGGATCCTTCACGCAACACCTGCAGGGACAGGGCAGCCACTGCAGGGCCACCCCTGTGAGTGTCACCTGCCCTGGACTACCCAGAGGCTGCTGCCAGGACAGTCCTGAACAGAGGAACAGAGCCTGGGATCACAGGAGAATCCTGAACATGAACCCCTGGGATCACAGGAAAATCCCTTGGGATTACAGGACAATCTCTGGGATCACAGGAGAATCCTGAACAGGAACCCCTGGGATCACAGGACCATCTCTGAAATCACAGGACCATCCCTGGGATCACAGGACAATCCCTGGGATCACAGGAGCATCCTGAACAGGAACCCCTGGGATCACAGGACCATCCCCTGGGATCACAGGACAACCCCTGGGATCACAGGAGCATCCTGAACCCAGACCCTGGGATCACAGGACAATCTCTGGGATCACAGGACAATCCCTGGGATCACAGGAGCATCCTGAACCCAGACCCTGGGATCACAGGACAATCCCTGGGATCACAGGACAATCTCTGGGATCACAGGACAATCCCTGGGATCACAGGACAATCTCTGGGATCACAGGACAATCCCTGGGATCACAGGAGCATCCTGAAGCCAGACCCTGATGCTCCAGGGGCCTCTGCCCAGCTCCTCACCGTGCCAGAAGCACTGGGAAGAGGGAAGGGGAAGGGCAGGAACACTAAATTGCCTGAAGCCAGGTGATTGAAAGGGGTGAATTCCCACCCCAGCTTGGAGGAATAACTGCACTTTATTGATGTGGGGTGACCTGGGAATTTTCAGGGAGTGGAAAGCTGCAAGGGGAATTCCATTCACACTGCTTGGTTTCTGTTGGCAATAACACTCCCATCATCCCCACCCCAGTCTGCTTTCCTCAATCATTTTAAGTGCAGGACAAACTAAAGAGGAGTTTGTGGGTACTTTCCTGGGGTGCAGCTGTGCCAAGAGCCCCTCCCAGTGAGGTCTGTTCTTATCTGCCTGCTCCCACCCTCCTGAAGCTTTAATCTGCTGCTGCAGCCAGGCCAGGGCCCTGCACACCACAAAGGACCTGAGAGGAATTTTACTCTGAGTTTTTCCAACATTATCAGTCCCTGTCAGACACTAAAACCTCTTGCTGAGCACCAGCAGAAGAGAAGTTGACTGAGAGTTCTGGTTTTAGTGCCTTAAAACAGAAGAGCCCAAGTTAAACCCCCCCATCACCCCCTGTGGGGTCTGGAGTGTCCAATAAAGCACAAAGAATAAGTGAACCTCTTCTGTACTAAAAAAAAAAATGGGATTATTTGATTTTTTTTCCCTGGGTTTGCTACGAATTATTTAAAAACCAATAAAAAATGTGGAGTTTTTTGTAAGTGCCTGGTTGGAGGGCCCTGGCAGAGCTGAGGTGCCACTGTCCCAGCCTTTCCAGGAACAGCCCAGGCCAGCAGCTGTCAGAAGCTTCATCAGGTGCTCCCTTGCAGAACAGATCCCATCCCTGGGATTGCACAGGCTGCTGCCAAGGGAGCTCCAGGAACTCCTGACTCATGCAGGAATTGCCAGGTCAGCACCAGCTCTGCTCTGAGCACCCACACTGAGGCTGGGCTGGGAACAAAGCTCACAAAAAGGAATCACAGAACTCAGCCAGGGACAGAAATGAGGTGAAACCCCTGGGAATATCTGTGTGTATTCCTGAATAAACCTGCACTGGGCTTGTGGCAGGGACTGTGCTGGTAAATGTTTTTACACAGACATTTATTAAATTAAAAAGCATTTACTGGGAGTGACTCCAGGTTTGTTGTGACTGAGCCCCCCTGTCCCCTTGGCTTGTGAGCTGTAAAAGTGCCCAGAGCAGTGGCAGCCATTCCCTGGGTGCTGTCCCTGCAGGCCTTGTCCCCAGTCCCTCTGCAGCTCTCCTGGAGCCCCTGCAGGCCCTGCCAGGGGCTCTGAGCTCTCCCTGCAGCTGCTCCTCTCCAGGTGAGCACCCCCAGCTCTCCCAGCCTGGCTTGCAGTTCAAGTTCCCAGTCCAGGCACAACTCCTGGCACTGGGAGGAGTTCCAGGGATCAGTTCCAGCCCAAGCTCCTTCCTGACTCCCTAAAGAACCCAAGAAGCATTCCCAAGCTCCTGGAGCAAAGCCTGGCGTTCCTGGGTGGTGCAGGCCCTGTGCCAAGGTGAGTTGCTGTACAAAATTCACTGGTTTGAGCACCTGGGTTCGCTTTTAGTCTGGAATTGCAAGCAGTGAGCACCCCTGGGATGGGGTTACTGCAGCCAGGGCACGAGGGCAGCTCCACACTGGCCCCAGCTCCTGCCCCTGCAGTAATTCCCACCCAGACAAACAGCTCCCAGCCCAGCACAGCATTTCCACTCAGCTCCTGAGACCACTGAGGCAGCAGCCTGGATATGGGGGAGTTGTAAAAGCCTTGGGAGCCAGGGGAGAGGCAAATGCTGTAAAAACCACAGAGAAAAAACCACAGAGAACTCGTGAGAAGGACTCACCCCAGCAAATGGATCTGCAGGGACACTCCAGGGACATCAAACATCCTCAGCCTCACTTTCTGTTTCACTCCACTGAGATGAAACTGGATTCCAATAGTTCATTAATGGAAACAGCCATAAAATGTAAGAGGTAAATACATTTTAACTGGGGCAATAGCATCCTTAAAACTGGGTATGAGTCACTCCTAAAATTTATTGAAACTTGAAATTATTACAAGGTTGGACTGTGAGCAATAAATCCATCCATGGCCCACTTCCTTTTAAGCAGAGAGGGAACAGGTCAGGAAAACTCATTTCTCAGCAAACAGCTTCCCCTGGAGACAGTGACACTGGCATGAGTAGCAAGACACTGCTCTGACTCATTTATTCTTCATAGCAAGTACAACTGGCATCGGTTTGTTGGAGTTTTTTTATTCTAATATCAGGAAATACATTAAATACTAACTGGTATCTCTTACACTGAGCAGCATGAAATTAATTCCAAGGACTGTGGTGCCAGCAAATGTCCTTTGTGCCAGAGCCATCACAAGTCAGGAATACTTTGCTTTGCCATGCACAACCTGCTGAGTGTAGGGACTTGCTTAAAAACCCATAACCTTTTACCAAAAGAAGAAGAAGAAAAAAAAGAAATCTACTTTATTTTTACCTGAACAATAATATAAAATGTTTAAAATCAGCTCTTATCCCAGCAGGGCTGGGATGGGCTCTGTCCTGTTTGCTCACTATTGTTCACAGAAGCCTCGGACACGGGTGGAGCTGTGCAGGAGAAGCTGCTGGGAGGGCAGGGAGCTGGAGGAGAAAGCCTGGAGGCTGAGCAGGGAAGGCTGGCAGCCTGCCCTTCCCTTGGAAAGGACAGATCCTGTCCTATGTACACCACATTCACAAGTGTGTCCTGGCACAGGAGAGCTTCAGACAGAGCCTGGAATTGTCTCAGTTCCACCAGGCTGGGAAGCAAACCAAGGACAAAGGACTGTGAATTATCTACAGACAAGAACCGCGTGGCAGCTGTGGGCCAAGGGAGCTCAGCCCCACAGCTCTTCTGTTCTCCCAAACTTGTAGATCAGGGTGCTGAGGGGAAAAAAGAGAAAAGGAATAAAAGTCAGAGCACACATAGGGTGATTTTAACAGTATCCCTAAATCTTACCCTGTGCAAGTCAACAGCCCAGCCATGAACTGTGAGAGTCAGATCAGGATCTGGGTTTGGTGTTTATATTTGGCTTCCTGTGCATGGCTGGAACTGTGGGAGCCAGCTGAAGCCCAAACAGAAAAACATCCACTTTCACAGCCCTTCTGAAGGAAAGGCCTGGGAGTTATGAAATTCAAGGAGTCCAGAGCAGCAAGTCTCACTCTGCTGCCTGGGAACCAGCTCAGCGTGACAGGATGTGCTGGGATAAAACCTAAACAATTCCATTTTTCTGAACAAATCAGAGAGAACCTGGAGTCTGTGGTAGAGAACCAGATCCCACATGCCCCATGTTGTGGCTGCCCCACAGCTGGCAGTGTCCCAGGCCAGGCTGCACAGGGCTTGGAGCCACCTGGGAGAGGGGAGGGTGTCCCTGCCCAGGTGGGACTGGATGGGATTTAAGGTCCCTTCCAACCCAAACCTTCTGGGATTCTAAATAAAACGAAAAACTTCAGGCACAAAATCTGCCTTCAGCAGCTTCCCTTCTCCATCCCAGAGGGGATTTAGGAGCTGCTGTTTCCTGCAGGAATATCCCCATTTCCCAGAGCCCATGCAGGTCACTGCAAAGCACCTGGTGTGGGGCTGGAGGAAAAGGATCAGCCAGGAACTGAAAGAAGAAAGGAGGTGAGGTGAAACTTCCAGTGACTCATCTTGGAACTGACACTGCTTAACACCTTCAGTGCCTTTTATTAATAAAATCCATGGATTGCAAAATGCATTCCACAGCTGAAAGGAGTTATTAGAGACTCCAGATCGATTTTCAACTGTTACATGATAGATTTAATAATATTAGTTGACATAAATCCAGTGTGCTGTTACAAAACACACCAGCATGCTCTTAAAAAATTTAATTCTCACTCTTTAAACTGCAAGCTCAGCCAGTGAAGGGAAATACAGGGAATATCAAGTACCAGAGACCTGAGCCACTGGTGTGAAACAGTCTGGAAAAGGAGAATGGGATCCCCCAGCTGGCTCTGCTGGGAGCAGAGCCAAGGGATTGTAGGAGAGAGGTGAGTGATTGCCATTTTCCAAAACCAAAACCACTGGCAATTCCTCATCCAGAAAACTGTGCATCCCTGGCCACCCACATTCCAGAGCTGCACATCCAGGGGAGCAGAGACAGCTGGGCCAACAAGGGAGGGAGCCAAGAGCCTGGCCAGGGCAAATCAAACCTTGCTTCTCAGCTCTGCAGCAAGGGGAGCAGGAAACAGAGCTGCTTTTCCAGGAATATCAATGTATGGAGCAGGAAAGTCCCTCTGGAAAGAGGGGAATCTGCCCAGGTAACTTACCTGAAAAATATTAATGCATTCTGGAAAAACACTGCTAATCCAGGGTACACATTAGTGTCTGCAGAGGAGGAACAGAGGAAACACTCAGTCCTTTAGTTCTGGCAGCTGGGTTTAACAGGATATTCCAGCTCCTGGGAGCTGAGTTAAATGGGATATTCCAGCCACTGGGAGCTGGGTTTAACAGGGTATTCCATATTCCAGCAACTGGGAGCTGGGTTTAACAGGGTATTCCAGTAACTGGGAGCTGGGTTTAACAGGATATTCCATATTCCAGTTACTGGGAGCTGGGTTTAACAGGATATTCCATATTCCAGTTACTGGGAGCTGGGTTTAACAGGGTATTCCATATTCCAGTTACTGGGAGCTGGGTTTAACAGGGTATTCCAGTAACTGGGAGCTGGGTTTAACAGGATATTCCATATTCCAGTTACTGGGAGCTGGGTTTAACAGGGTATTCCAGTAACTGGGAGCTGGGTTTAACAGGATATTCCAGCCACTGGGAGCTGGGTTTAACAGGATATTCCATATTCCAGTTACTGGGAGCTGGGTTTAACAGGATATTCCAGCTCCTGGGAGCTGAGTTAAACAGGATATTCCAGCTCCTGGGAGCTGAGTTAAACAGGATATTCCCTATTCCAGTTACTGGGAGCTGGGTTTAACAGGATATTCCATATTCCAGTTACTGGGAGCTGGGTTTACCAGGATATTCCATATTCCAGTTACTGGCAGCTGGGTTTAACAGGATATTCCAGTTACTGGGAGCTGGGTTTAACAGGATATTCCAGTTACTGGCAGCTGGGTTTAACAGGATATTCCATATTCCAGTTACTGGCAGCTGGGTTTACCAGGATATTCCAGTTACTGGGAGCTGGGTTTAACAGGATATTCCAGCTATAGGGAGCTGGGTTTACCAGGATATTCCAGTTACTGGCAGCTGGGTTTACCAGGATATTCCAGTTACTGGCAGCTGGGTTTACCAGGATATTCCAGTGTCAATCTCAGACCAAAAGCTGGATGCTGTGGCTCGGGTTTCCCAGAGACCACAGGCTTCCATCCCTGTGGATTTCCTGCCAAAAGCTGGCAAGAGCAGCACTTTCCTGAGGAGCAAACAGGCAGACTTACTCTGTGTGACATATGCTCCAAAGAGAATCCACATGGAAGCAATGAGGGATCCAAACATCAACATGAAGCCGATGAAGAGCCAGATCCGAGCCCCTGCAGGGAGAGTGAAATGTGGCTTTTTATCCACAGGGACAGAGAATCCAGCTGCCCCTCTGGGAGGATGGAACACAGCACCTCACTAAAGGCACAAATGGAAAGGGTTAAAGCCAAGGATCAAGGACAAAATCCACCTGCTCAGTCATTGGGAAGTAAAGATATTCCTGTGCTGAAGTTCTCTGAGCTGGAACATGAATGACACACAAAAAAGCACCACATGCCACTTCAAATGGCAGCAAATCCCTCCAATTTCACAAATCCCATGGAAAAGGCTGCTGGGATCCACGTGGGAACTGGAAAGGGAATTATGAATGGAAGCAGGGAGGACAGCAGGTGCAGGGACACCCACAGCAGTGACACAGGGGAAATGGAAATGTTTGTGACACATGCCCAGGGAATGCCTGCTCCTGAGCCACCCCCAGGCAGGAACTGATTTCTCCCAGCAGCTCTCCAAGATTTGCAGGGAAAGTTTAGGAAGCTAAGACATCCAGAAGTTTAATTTAACCAAGTTCCCTTTTTAACAAGGCCAGCACTTATCTCCAAGGGTTAATTCTGTAAAGAAACTAATTCACAGAAGTTCTCTCCTGCTCCTTATCTCCTGATTATTTCTTTCACCACCACTTGGAAAAAACCCCATCAGGTAAATGATCACCTGAGCAGGATTTGTAGAGTTCATTTACCTGTTCTTCCTAAGCATCCATCACTGTAGCTGTCTCCTCTCACCTGTGCATTTGATACAGCATTTATCCTGGGGGCAAAAAAAGGAGATACACTTTAGATTACAGAAAATCAATTTAGAGTTCTAAGTAAAACCCCAGTTTTTTTTTTTTTTTAAGATGTGACAAATTCTGGGAAATTCCCTGGCATTCTGTGTAGCCACAAATCCCAAATAATCCCTTTTTCTTGCCAATACTGAATGATTCAATAAAAGTTGTTACTTTTATTTACATCTCCACAACAAGAGCCAGGCTATTGTTACCCCTCCCGTTTGAGAAAGTTTTGGGCAGGGAACAGCTGTAAAAATGGTAAAACCTGAGGGAAATGCAGTGAATTGTTTCATATTGAGGTAAGTATTGCATTCTCCATCCCAGGCCAGGCCGGGCACTGGGGCTGGAGCAGCCTGGCACAGTGGAGGTGTCCCTGCCATGGCAGGGGGGGCACTGGGAGGGCTCTGAGGTCCCTCTAACCCAAAGCATTCCCTGGTTGTGTGATTTATCCATGCTGGGCACAGTGGCAGTAAAGCCTGGCTGCTTTCTGGTGGCTCTGTGACGAGCCCTGTCCCCTGCACTCACATGAAGAAGGCCAGGGTGGAGAAGACCCCGCAGGTGTGGAAGGCGTGGTTCAGCTGCTCCGGCTTGGGATAGACCACGGCAGCATCGATCATGATCCACCAGCCTGTGAAAAACTGGGCACAGACACGGGGGGTGAGCCTGGGGGGCAGCCAGGGAAAGCAGGCAGGGCTCTGGACAGCACTGCCTCCTAACAAGCACCAGTTCCTCTGGACAGTGATGTAAATGTGCTCAATGGGCAATGCCTGCACAAATCCCAACGTTGCTGTTTTCAGCGGAGTGTCTGGGAATCAGCCACACTTTCTGTTCACATTAAGGAGTGGGGTATGGGTAAATTTATGCCCAGAGCAGCTGGGGCTGCCCCTGCATCCCTGGAAGTGCCCAAGGCCAGGCTGGACATTGGGGCTGGGAGCAGCCTGGGACAGTGGGAGGTGTCCCTGCCCATGGGTGGGCTTGCAGGTCCCTCCCAGCTGAAACCCTTCTGGGATTCCATGAAATTCCCTGTGCAATTTCAGTGAAATTCCCCATTCCTTATTCCCCTTAAGAACAAGAATCCAGACTCTAAACACACGTGAGATGGAGATGGTGCAGAACAGAGCAGTTCTAGCAGATCCAATTCTGCAGGAATCCACAAGGAATTTCCTCTCAAGGAGAGAGAGCAGAAATGGCTCATGACCAGCAACGTCACAGGCCTTGTGACAACGCTGCTGCCAACCCCACAGTGACCCCTGGAAGGACCAGGCTGGACTGGGGGCAGTTAAGAGGCAGAAGTGGCAGAACCTGAGGCCCAGGTGTGACAGTTTGTGGCTCACCAGCACCCCGGCCACGATGGAGGCGATGGCGTTGCGGCGCTCGCTCCAGTCGATGCACTCGCACTCCGGCCAGCGGAAATTGTCCAGGAACCCTGCCATGGCCACAGCTCACAGTGCCTGGGCACGGCTCAGGCTGCCCTGGGCACGGCTCAGGCTGCCCTGGGTATGGCTGTCACTGCCCTGGGTAAGGCTGTCACTGCCCTGGGTAAGGCTGTCACTGCCCTGGGTAAGGCTGTCACTGCCCCGCTGTCCCAGCACTCTGTCCTGGACTCTTCCATCAACAGCAGTTCCTGAGTGCCTGAAACACAGCCAAAGGTGAGGTCAGTATTGATGCCCTCAGTTTGAGTTTTCATATTTTCCACATTCACTGCACTGTACAGTTATACTCTGCAGTTACACAATGCATTTGTGTGCAATTCTGAATTTCACATAAAGTGTCAGCAGTTCTCACACCTCAGTCAGACAGAACAATCATTTTCCAGCCCCAGAACCAAGGACACCGCTGCAGTTTCAGCCCAAAAAGAGTAAAACCAGTGAATTGAGGAGAGCAGTCTGGAAGGATGGATTGCATCACCTGGAGCTGTAATTGTAATTAACCCCAATAAGGAAATGGAGCAAAACTTATAAGAGTGTGAAAAGTGCCCAAGGTGCATCCTTTAAAGGCCTTTTATTAAATCCCTGCTTTATTCCTGTAACCCTGTCCAGCCGCTGCTCCAGGCAGACTCTCAGTTTCAATCAGGAACATCTCGAGATGTTGGACAACTCCCGTGAGGTCCAGTCTGGGGGCTTTTACAGAATTCAGGTTTTTACACAGAATCTTCCAGTGGAATTTGCCCCACCCATGGCAGGAGAGGGAAGGAGATTGTTTTAAAGCCATCCCAGCCCAAACCATTCCATAATAAACTCTATTGGTGCTGCATTGAGCTATATTCACAAAACAACCTCCCTTGCACAGAACTACAAAAGAAAATCACCACAACCCCAAAGCTTGTGGCAGAACTTGGTCCTTAAGTCATGTCAAGGAGTCTCAATTAAACACCAATATTTCCAGTCTCCAATCTAACAGATAATATGATTTAGTGCCTTTTTAACACAGAGGAAAAGAGCCCAACTCAGCAAATCAAACCCTGATTCTGAGGGTAAAGAAGGTCTCACGGCACAGAGAAAAGGTCACAGGGAACCTTAAATATGGGGAGAAGAAAGCAAAGTTAATTAACTGACTCACAGCTGCTCTGAGCACCATTCTAATTTGCTTTAGTGTTGTCAACTTCTGCATTTCCCAACCTGCCATAGTTCATTTCCAGCCATTTGGTAAAGACTAACAAAAATGTCCTTCACAACTGTGTGACAGCACAGACTGCTGGAGAACATTTTCAGGTTAAGAACAGCAGTGAGAACTGGAATAAAAATCAACCAATAAACAGTTTGTCGATGCTACAAACACAGGTCACCTCCTGGAACACGATCCAGAAGTTTGTCCTCCAGAAACCCACACTTGTGATGCCACTTCAAATCCCAAAGTTATTTTAATTTGTGCAGCATCTGGGCTCAGCCATCTGGTTATTGTCCTCAGGAATTCTCCTCTCACCTTTCCCTGGCAGTGCTCAGATCCCTGCTCATCCCACAGCTTTCATAGGGAATTGCTCTGCTCCTACAGAATTCCAGGATCAGCAGGGTGGGAAAAGCCCTTTGGGATCATCCAGTGCCACCCAGGGCCAGCCCTGAACTGTGTCCCCAAGGGCCACATCCAGACTCCTCCTGAACACTCCCTGGGACAGGGACTGCAAAGCTCCCTGGGCAGCCCCTGCCAAGGCCTGAGCTCCCTTTCCATGGGCAAATTGCTGCTGCTGTCCAAGCTGAGCCTGCCCTGGCCCAGCCTGAGGCCGTTCCCTCTGCTCCTGTCCCTGTTCCCTGGGAGCAGAGCCCGACCCCCCCGGCTGTGCCCTCCTGGCAGGGACTTGTGCAGAGCCACAAGGGCCCCTGAGCCTCCTTTGCTCCAGCCCCAGCCCCTGCCCAGCTCCCTCAGGGATTCTCCAGCCCCTGCCCAGCTCCCTCAGGGATTCTGCAGCCCCTGCCCAGCTCCTTCAGCTGAATTACAGCTGCTCCTGAAGCCCTTCCTCATTTTCCACTCTTAAATGGCTCCACTTTCTCTGTTCCTCTTCAGAGCTGTGTCTGTCCCTGTCCTGCAGCAATTCCTGCTTTCCCCTCCCAGCTCCTCACCCACCCACACTGGAACTCTCACAATTCCTGCTGTTGTCCCAGTGTGGAGCTGAGGGGCCTTGCCTGGGAGTGGCTGCAGGGAAACAGGGAATTATGGAATGGTTTGGGCTGGGAAGGACCCTAAATCCCACCCAGTGCCACCCCTGCCATGGCAGGGACACCTCCCACTGTCCCCAGTGCCCAGCCTGGCCTTGGGCACTGCCAGGGATGCAGGGGCAGCCCCAGCTGCTCTGGGCACCCTGTGCCAGGGCCTCAGCCCCCTCACAAGAGGCTGAAGTGCTGCACTGAGATCAAGTTTTGTGCCTGAAAATGTTCTTGCCCCCAGTTTTGCTGGGAGGGTGGGGAGGTTCTGAGGTGCCCCTGGATCCCTGGCAGTGCCCAAGGCCAGGCTGGGCACTGGGGACAGTGGGAGGTGTCCCTGCCATGGCTTTAAGGTCCCTCCGAGCCCAAACATTCCATGACCTGTAATTCTCCCTAATTCCTTAGAGAAAGAGGAAGAACACAATAAACTGCACCAGCCCCAGAGCAAAGCTGAGGCTCCATGGACAGCACAAGAGCCAGGCTGAGGTTTGTCCCCAGGAGCATTAGCAGGGACACGGGGCCAGCTGCCAGCCCAGGACAGCTGCACACACCCCTCTGGGGAAGGCAGATGCCTTCAGCTGGGATTTCCCACCTGGATCAAGGTGCAGGACTCACTCTCTGCTTTAAACTCTCCCACCCACACAGCTCCCAGGCAGGAAACAGGTAAAGCCCTTGGAATTCCTGTCCTTCAACGCCCTTCCCACCATCAGCCTCCTCCCTCCTCCCAAGGGCAGGCAGGGACTTTCCTCAGCCTGTCCAGCAAACACAAACACATCTGCAGGAACAAACTGGAGACGCTGGAGCTGTAAAAACCACCCCTGGCAAATGCCAGCAAGGAGAGCAAGCCCACGGCTCTGTTGTCCAGACAGAAAACACAACAGCAGCTCCACATTTTCACCTGAAAATCAGCTTTTCTCTCCCCAAATGAGCTGATTTCACCTGAACAAAATACTGAAAGCAGTTGCAAGGAAATACAAAAAGTCTGCAGGAAGAAAAACGCCTTAATGTGGAACACCATTGGGTTAGTAAAGAACAGAACTGCCTGTTTCCAAAGGGAGGAGAAGACAGAAGGAAAAAGGGAAGAAACTTAAAGGCATGAAGAATATACAAGTTTTCCTTGAAGAAGATGCATCTTCCACAAGCAACTCATCAGAATATCCTTTAGGTCACACATTTCCCCACATGCACAGAGGATTAAAAGCATATCAGGGGCTTATGTGAACATTTCTGTAACAGCCATTGTCATCTCCCCACTTATTTCAGTAATTTCCTTCACTTTCAGTTCTCCCTATTCCACAGCACTGATTTTTAAGTATTATAGAAAGACAAAAGCAAAGAAAGGAAGTTTTAATTTACACAAAAACAAGGCTATGTGGCACACTTATTAAAAAGTGATATTAACTATATTTCCATTCCTTACAAGGCCCCTGATCCCTGGCAGTGTCCCAGGCCAGGCTGGACACTGAGGAGCAGCCTGGGGACAGTGGGAGGTGTCTCTGGCAGAGGAGGCACTGGCTGGGATTTAATGTCCCTCCAAACCCCACCCAAACAATTCCATGATTTATCCCTTTACAGCAATGTCCTGCTCAGCCCCGGAACTGCCCGCAGCCGGGATTCTTTAGGAGCGCTAGTAAAGTTTAAAACTTGAGGGGGCAGGGGACAGAACCCATGTGGATTCCGCAATTCTCCAGAGGCCGTTCTGCCTCAGGCCCGCTCCGAGCGCATCGCTGTGCCCGCCCTGGCACCGGGGCGTGACGGGGCACGGCGAGCCCCGAGCCTGAGCTACAGCCCCGCCAGGGATCCCTACGGCCCGGCCGGGTACATTGTTATTGAGATAAAACACGGCATTTTCTCCTTTCACCTCCCCTACAGACCCCGCTCCCTGCGGAGCACCGGGGGCGCGCCCTCAGGGCCGGACAATCCGTGACACACCGGTGTCCCAGGGAGCAGCCGCGGAGTTCCTCCCGGCGCGGGTGCCGCTCTCTCTCTCGCTCCCCATCCCGCTCCCTGTCCCTGTCCCGGTCCCGGTCCCGGTTCCAGTCCCGGTGCCGCCCCAGCCCCGGTGCCGCCCGGCCCGGCCGCACGTACCCGCTCCCGGGCGCGACGCTTCCGCCTGAGGGCACCGAGCCCCCTGACTGACGCGCCCTCTGGCCAATCAGAACCGAGCGCTGCGCGTCAGCCGAGGGCCGGGTAAGGACAGAGCGGTGTGATTGGTCAATGCGGCCCCACAGGCCGAAAGCCCCGCCCTTTCCTGCTCGGGCGGGGCGGGAAGAGGCGGGGCCAGCGCGCTCCCGCCTTTCCTACAGGCCCCGCCCCCCTCACGGCCGGAGCCCCTCCCACCATGGCCGCCCCCTCACGGCCCCCTCAGCCCCAGAGCCGCCTCCGCACGGCCCTGAATGACCCCCGGACTCCTCCGCTGCCCCACGGGAGCAGCACAGTATTGTCATTCCCATGCTGGAATAGATAACGTTCACCCCTAAATGCCCTTAAATCTCAGTCCGGTGTCTGGTTTAATGAAAATAAGCGGAATTAATAAACATGGATAAATTCTAATTCATAGGATCAATCACGGAATGGTCTGGGTTAGAAGGACAAGCAATACTGGACAAGCAATATGGGGATAACATACATGTCAATAAATGCCCATCTATAACAGCAAAACAAATAAGTGACAAAAGACAGATGCTGAATAAAAGCCCTGGGAAAAGAAGAGAAGTGGATCAAAGTCAGCGTTTTGAGGATTAGAGGGCACATCTCACAGACGAGGAATTGAAAGAATCACATTGTGCTCAAAGTCCTCCCTGCTTCCTTTTATAACCTTAACCTGCACGTACACACTGTGCTCCATCAAGCCCAGAGACACCACACTCCCTGCTCCCTCAGAGGGACATAAGAATAAAGATTTATCACTTACATATTTCTTTTGCAAGATGCCCTGCTCTTGCTTCTCCTTTATTCCTTCTCCTCAGAGCCTCCTCTGTTATCTCCACTTTCATCCTGAGATGTTACTGCTCTGAAACACAGAAATCCTCAGCAGGACTCAACATCTACAGTGCCTAGAGAAGGGAAGAATTTCTTCTCAATATTTTGTTTAAATCTCTCTTTCAGTTTCAAGCTATTCCCACTTGCCTGTTGGCCAAGAAACAGATTCCTCACCCTGAGAAAAACTGATACCTGATATCTCAAATATTGTATCTACATAATATATAAAATTATATACCTATACAATCTTTTGTCTTCATATTAAGATGTCACTTAAGCCTTTCAAGCCACAAAGCATGTGGTCATTAAACCAACAAATAGGAAGTTCTGGGAATAAACAACGTGGTTTTGGATCTGGGGTCAGCAATGACTGCACCCTTTTTCACAGTCATAAAATAACATTTATCAAATTCAAATTAACAGTCCAGTGTCAGCCAGAAAAAATTTCTTCTGAAGGCCATTCTCTCCTGGATTTTCTGTGTGCAGTAGTTGATATTCCTTAGTATTCACTAAACACTGCTCTTAAGAGCAACAAAATTATAGACAAGCTCTGAAACACTGAACTCCTCTAAACACCTGGGGAACATTAAAGTAGAAATTATTTTCCCATCATCACTGTAAATGTTGCAGAAGTGAATATTTGTGCCTGGCAGTTAAAGTTCCTCAGTCAGATCACACCTGCCCCATTTAAACCCAAGTGGTTTTAATAAGAACATAAAAATCCCTCAGTCTGCTGATTCACCCTTTATGGCACCTCTGGTATTGGAAGTGCTGATGTTTCTTTGTGAGCCAAAGTGGGTCCCATTTCCTGCAAACTGGTTTCTATTTACCCTTGTGCCATGAACTGGATTTGCTTTTGAAATCTCCCACTGGATTTGTCTGAACAGCAATTCTGATCCAATTCCTGCAGATCCTAACGTGAATCAAAATGTGAGGTTTTCAAGAGTACCATGTCAAAGGACCTTCAGAAAAGTATCTTTAATTCACAGCATCTTTAATTAAGTTTTTGTTCTAAACAAGAATAAATTATGGAAATAAACATTCATACACAGAGCTGGAAGGTATCCCTGCCCATGGCAGGGGGTGTTCACCAATAAATAAATTTCCAAGACCTCTTTCTCTGTAAAAGATGCAAAAATGGACTTGTGCACATGTACATTCCAAGCCAAGACATCCAGAACCCTCCCTTCACAGCCACTGAATCTACCCTTGAAGAGGCGAATGTACTGCTAAAAAATACGCAGAGAACCTGCCAAAAATTCATGAGTTGTAAGTATTGAAATAAGAGAGCAAAGGTCAAACAGGGCACAGCAAGACGTTTGCCTCCACTTTAATGTGTTTTTCTTATGCCTCCATTTCCTCTTTGAAGTGATAAGAGCCTGTAAAAGTGATTACTGTGCTGAAGTGCAACATTAATTTGGATTTCAGCAGAAGGAAAATGGCCTGCAAGAGAAGAACTGATTTGTTGCTGCTGTGGTTTAACCCAGCCAGCAGCTGCTCAGGGGTGGGCAGGTGGGGAGGGCACAAAAGGTGCTGTGCAAGCCCTGCCCAGCAATAAAAACACCCTGGAATGGTCAGCACTGCCTCCAGCCCGAACCCAACACGCAGCCCCAGACTAACAATGAGGAAAATTAACTCTACCACAACCCAAACGGGCACATTTCATTTAATAATATTTTAAAATAACTCAATTATTTATAATGCAAATGCTCATCACACAACCAAATTTCCTTCAAGTAGTGTAACAGCGTGGATTTGACATTTCCAGCGAACCTGAAATTTCTCTAGTGCTATATTTCATTAATAAAGTGCTTTCAAAAACCTTGGCAAGAGGAATTAGTATGAAATTATTTCGGTGCAAGTTTTAACCACTTCAAGAGAGAAGACTTCCACCCAAACCTTTTGCCCTCTTCCCCCCCGTTTTCCTTCGTGCCTGAATCAGAAACCTTTTCCACGACAGCCTCGTAAGTCTTTCGTGCTCGCAGGATCTCCTTGTCGGTGCTGAAATGCACCATCTGCCTGCTCAGGATGGGCACCACCAGGTTGAAGTTGTCAACTCTCTTGTTCAACTTCCTGATGTCTTCTGCAAACTGCTCGCAGACCCGGCCCCACTGCTTCTGCTCCGGGAGCGTCATGGGCTCCCCGAGCTTCCTCCTGGAGGCCACGATGCTCTTCCTCAGGCGCTCGATGGTCTCGCGGATCTCCTTCTGCAGCAGGATCCACTCGGGCTGGTAGCCGTTGTCGATGAGGATCCTGTTCAGGTTGTGGGTCATGGGGTCGATGTGGGGGCTGTGCGAGAACTTCTGCAAGGGCTTCCCTTTGCCGCTCAGGTTGTCGAAGTCTCCTTTGGCCATGGACTCCTGGATGAGGTCCTCCACCAGCCGCTCCACGGCCTGGGTGATCTTCACCTTCTTGCTCTGCCGCACGTCCTGGGCCCGGCTGAGGTCGCTGCCGGCGTAGCGGCTCTCCAGGCGCTGCTGCCGGTACTCCAGCACCTGCTCGGTGGCGCGGTCCACGCGGAACTGCATGTACTGCTTCTCCCGCTGGCTCGGCGTGCCGATGCCCACGCCCTCGAAGCTCAGGTAGTGCCTGTGCTGCAGGGACTTGGATTTGAACTGGTCTTCCTCCTCCTCACCGGAGTCTGATTTCTGTTTGGCTGCCAGGTCGCCGAGCACGACCCTGTAGGCCTCCTCCACCCGTATGAAGGCCCTGGAGTCGGCCATGCCGGAGCTGCTGTCCGGGTGGTATTTTTTGGCAAGATTGTGATAGGAGTTCCTGACGTCGTCGAGGGAACAGCCTTCCTCCAGCTCCAGGACTTTGTAAGAGTCCTTGACGTCGTTTTTGGGTTTGTAACCCGACAACATCCTGCAGAGAAACGGCTTCAGCTTCCTTGGGATCATGGCTCCCCGTCCCATGAAACAGTGCCCCATGTTGTTACTCAGCATGACACAAAGCCACTGGGGATTTCTTCACATGCAGCTACATTATAAAGAACCTACAGACACATTTAGACAAAAATCATGTTAAATATCCTATTTTTTAAAGAACTTCCAGGGCATGAGTCTTATCTTTAGCCTGATATATTAAAGAAATCCCTACTGAAATTTAGCAGTATTTTTTTCTTTTACAGACTGTTACTGAAGTCACAGAAGCCCAGAATGGTTTGGGTTGGAAAAAGCCCATCCAGTGCTACCTTCCACTGTCCCAGGCTGCTCCCAGCCCCAGTGTCCAACCTGGCCTTGGGCACTGCCAGTGTCCAACCTGTGCCAGGGCCTGCCCACCCTGCCAGGGAACAATTCCAGATTCCCAACATCCCATCCAGTCCTGCCCTCCCTAAGCTTAAAGTCATTAATTTACATTTCTAATTGATTAGTATTAAAATAGTAGTATTACAATGTAAATGAAAATTACTTCACAATTTACTTTTTTCCTGGTATGACAACAAGAGCATGGGTTTGTTTAGCACTGCAGAATTCCCTGGAAGCACTTTTATCGCCTTTATTCTTCTACTATTTATCTTGTTGCCTTTCAGCAAACATTGTAAACTGGAAATAAGCTTGAAGCTGAGCAATAACTGCTGAAACAAATCCCTCCCTTCTCCTCTGTACCTACATTCAGCAACAGCTGAATTTCCTACTCCCTTGGATCAAGACCTACGACCTGGAAGGCTGGCAAAGGAGGTCATCGCAGCACATTATTGGCATTTCACAGCAACATCTGGATCAGCACTCAGGTTATAGATTCACTAGGTCAGCCTTTGTATCCCAGCAGTGGCCAACTTCCTTCGCTGGTGTCAGGCAGGGACATAAACCTGGAATTCAGAACAGATCAATAGCAGTGAGTATGCCACTGTGTCAGCAATTCCAGTGATTCTGGGTTATCTGGGGACACAGCCAGGACAGCACCTCAGCAGGTGACAAAGTCAGTCCTTGTGTAAAATCAAAGTAGAAGTATATAACACTAACTGGACACACCAGTTAGACATCAGCCAACTCTTCTTTATTCATGGAAATCCTTAAGGAAATGCTGGATCAGTGGACCTAAAGACACAGAGAGGGAAACATCTCCTTTGCTCACTCCATCTCCAAACAAAACCTAGGTCAAATCAACTCCTCAAGGTTAATCAAAGAATAAGCAGCATTTACATCTTCTGCACAAACCAAACTGCCCTTCTGCCCTAACCCTGAGAAGGAAAAGGACAAGTACCTGGGACGGGATCAATCCTCAATGTTTTCAGCTGGCTTTGATCCATGTAAGGCATTAAGTCATCAGCTTGTGATAATGGAGCTCATTAACACCTTTTATTTATGACCCAGTGATTTCACTCCGTCTGGGTGGCGGACAAAGATAACTACTAATTTTCATAAAATCCCATGTAACTACTACTTAAAGAGAATGATCAATAAACACACTTTTAAAATTCAATTATTGCTCCGAAAGTGACTTTCTCATAACCCGGTAGCCCCGATTTTAATAAACCTGTTGTTAAGATCCATATACAGAACCCTCACCCCCCGAGGGGGCCGGCTGGGAAAGGATGGTTACTCCCTGGCAGTGTGAACGCAGCGATCCCTGCTGGGATTTGGGAAGGGGGGGATGCATTGGGACCCCCAGGAGCCAGCCCCGCTCCCTCCCTCCCTGCTCCCCGGGGTCCCGCACCTGGAGCCCGGCCCGCCCCCGCCTCACTCAACTGGCGCCGCCGGCCGGCCCCGGGAACGGGCCGGTAACGGACCCGCAGGAAGAGGAGGGGCCGCAGGAAGAGGAGGGACGGGCCGCGGCTGTGACCGCGCGCCCAAGGACAGAGAGAGGGGAAGGAACGGGCAGGGAGGGGAACAAAGGGGGCAAGACGGGAGGGACGGGGAATGGGGAGTGAGAGAGAGATAGGGAAGTAGGGCGGGGAGAGGGAGAGAGAGAGGGGAAAAAGTGGAGAAGGAAGGGAACAGGGTGGGAGAGGGTCCCGCTTGTCCCCGCTCTCCGCCAGGGGGCGCCCGAGCGGCGCCGCAGCCGTGAGGAGAGGGAGCCGTGAGGGGAGATGTGCCATGGAGGAGCCGTGAGGGGAGATGTGCCATGGAGGAGCCGTGAGGGGAGATGTGCCATGGTGGGGCTGTGAGGGGAGATGTGCCATGGAGGAGCCGTGGGGGGAGATGTGCCATGGAGGAGCCGTGGGGGGAGATGTGCCATGGAGGAGCCGTGGGGGGAGATGTGCCATGGAGGAGCCGTGAGGGTAGATGTGCCATGGAGGAGCCGTGGGGGGAGATGTGCCATGGAGGAGCCGTGGGGGGAGATGTGCCATGGAGGAGCCGTGAGGGTAGATGTGCCATGGAGGAGCCGTGGGGGGAGATGTGCCATGGAGGAGCCGTGGGGGGAGATGTGCCATGGAGGAGCCGTGAGGGTAGATGTGCCATGGAGGAGCCGTGGGGGGAGATGTGCCATGGAGGGGCTGTAAGGGTAGATGTGCCATGGTGGGGCTGTAAGGGTAGATGTGCCATGGAGGAGCCGTGGGGGGAGATGTGCCATGGTGGAGCTGTAAGGGTAGATGTGCCATGGAGGAGCCGTGGGGGGAGATGTGCCATGGTGGGGCCGTGAGGGGAGATGTGCCATGGTGGGGCTGTGAGGGGAGATGTGCCATGGTGCGGCCGTGAGGGGAGATGTGCCATGGTGTAGCTGTGAGGGTAGATGTGCCATGGAGGGGCTGTGAGGAAAGGTGCCATGCAGGGGCTGTGAGGAAAGGTGCCATGGTGGGGCTGTGCATGGTCATCACATCTCAGGTGGGCTGGGGAGCTCTGCATCGAGGCAGCAGGGAATGGGAGAAAAGACAGGGAGTGGGAGGAAAGACAAACCTCTCCCAGTTAAGGCTGCTCTCTGTGATTGAAGTGCTTGCTGTGAGAGCAGTGAGGACATGTCTCACCTCTGCCAAGCTGAACAAATTGCTGCAAAGAGAGGGCTGATACCCAGCAGTTCCTGGTGCACAATGAAAACTCTTCATCCCATTACAGCTAAACAGGTCACAGTTTTCCTTCCTCTGTGTGAGCCCAGGGGCTGACAAAAGTCAGGCTGGTCTGCACGTAGAGCTGCCCCTGTTCATTTTTCCAACAGGAAAATGTTTCATGAAATCAAGAAGGCACAAAACAGTTGTTGTTCCTGTGGTGTTCTTGGGTTATCCCTGTTCCAGAACTCTGCTGCATGCACCTTCCTGCTGGAGGTGTCTATCTTCAATGTCCTAGTGGGAAGAGAACAAATAGTAGGAGGATGAACTAAAGAAACACAAGTAGCCAGGGCAGATGACACTGAGCTCTCCCCTGGGGATAACAAGGGTGCCTTGGAGCTGTCCAAAGGGAAAATGCCACCGAACTCTCCCCAGGGGCCAAGCGGAGTGGCCAGGAGGCATCCCAGGGCCAGGACTACCACAGGACAGAGCTGTCCCAAGGGGAGAGTGACAGTGACGAGGGGCTGTCCCAACAGGATAACAGCAGCAACAAGAAGCTTTGCCAAGAAGGCAGCGAGTATGACAAAGAGCTGTCTTTGGGGAAGACTGCCATGTCCAAGACATGTCCCATGGAAGCAGATGAGGACAAAGGGCTCTCCCAGTGGGAAGCAGATGAGGATGCAGAGCTCTGCTGAGAGGCACAGGACACTTCCAGGGAACTGTCCCAAAGGAGGCAAACAGCACCCAGGGAGCTGCTGCCTGTCTGGAGGAAGCAGCTCCCTGGATCCATCTGTGCTGGAGGATGACAGAAATTATTGAGAAGATGGACAAGGAGAAGGAGACCCCCAATTCTCCTTCCTTTCTTTTCCACACCAAAGGAGACTCCTGCAATGGGAAAAGGAATTGTTCAGGGTGGAGCTGCCCTGCAGGGCTCCAGCCCAGAGGAGAGGCCTGGGGGACATCAGGTGTGGTCCCACCTGCAGGTCGGCACTGTTCCAGGAGTGGGAAAATGGGAGAGAAAACAGATGATCCAGAAGCACCCTTGATCTGTCTCCTCTCGCTCAGCACACTTGGAGGAGGCTCTGGATCAGTGGTGCAGGGCAAGCCTAGGAAATCAGGAGGAACTCTGATTTTACTGCTGGTGTGCTGCCATGCAGCCTGGGAAAGGAGAGGGGCTTTGTGCACGGCTGGAGCGTGGCAGTGCTGCGGGAGCTGCACAGCCATTCTGCAGCCTTGGAGCCAGCTGCTGGTGTTTCCCTGCTGCTGCTCAGTTTTGCTTCAATGTTTCCAAAAGAATGAAGAGCACAGGAAACAAATTTGAAAGTTTAAAAAGAATGAGAACAGCAACTGACAAAAACTGTGTAAGTATTTTATAGCATAGTTCTTCTTTTCGTAATTCTTTTGTAAGTAGAGATGTTGCTCCTAACTACCTCTTTATGACTTTTGAGCCACATGTATTTCTAATTATACCTTTGTAGTACTTGTTATGGCTTTTGAGCCCCATGTACAACAGATGGATGCCATCGAGAGTAGATTTCTCTCCCAAATAGCCTCAAACACTCGTTTCTTTCTCCCAGAGAGGCTGAACCCGGTGTGGTTTGTGTCCCATCGCACACCCCTGGCCCCGGTATCAGCACAGGGGATTGGGCCCGGGCGCAGCCGTGCGGCGATGCTGCCGCAGCCCAGCCCAGCGCCTGGGCACACGGGCACACGGTGTCGGGGCCCTTTGTGATGTGGGACGTGCTGGTGGCCAGAGAGCCTTGTGACATCAGGGAGCCCGGCCCTGGCTGAGGGTGTCTAAGGGGCGCAGAGCCCTGCGGTGCCCAGTCACAGGAGAGCCGCTCTCTGTGCAGTCCCATCTGCACTAGTGAGCAATGGAAATTACTGAGAAAATGAACAGGGAGAATGGGAACCCCAACTCCCAGCCTGCCCAAGGTCAACTGTTGAGTGTGCAGAGGAGGATGAGAGTGAGGGATGAGGCAGAAAGGAGAGGCCAGTGCAGGGACAGGGCCAGGGCCTTTGTCCTGCCGAGGGAGCCGTCTCCATCCCACACCTCCTCATCCTCATCCTCCTACTGCTCCTCACTGATGCTTATCAAGCTGCCACCAGTGCACCTGGGGCAGCCAAAGGTAGGACCCAGAAAGCCCAAACACCCCAAGGTCCCACAGGTGCAGCTCTGGCAGCTGCAGGCAGTGCCACAGCACAGCTGGAGCCAGGCCCTGTCCCTCTGTGGGGACAGACTGCCACCACTGCCACCTCTGCCAGCGCTGTCACCACTGGCACCACTGCCCTGCCTGGTGAGCCCCAGGGATGCTCAGAGACAGAGCCCAGAACTGGGGAGCACAGGGGAGAAGGAGCCCCGGCCCTGCAGCCGCTGTGCTTGGCAGCCATACACCCCCGTGCCCAGGGTGTCCTTGCCCCCACTCAGGGTGGCCCAGGAGGGCACAGCCCGTGTGTGCCCGAGCTGGCAGCTGCTGCCTGTGCTGCCCATCCCCTCGGGGGCTCGAGCCATGGGGTGCAGCCTCACAGACACAGAGCTGGAGAGACAGAACAATGACAACGAGCTGTCCCACGGGGAAAATGGCAGTGATGAGGAGCTGTCCCCAGTGGAAGAGGCCATCGAGAGCCTTACAGGGGACGGCAGCACTGACCCAGAGCTGTCCCCAGTGGAAGAGGCCATCGAGCTCTCTCTAGGGGACAGCAAGTGTGACCAGGAGCTGTCCTCAGTGGAAGATGCCATCGAGGTTGGTCCAGAGGACAGCACAAGTGACCGTGAGCTGTCCAAATTGGAAGAGGCCATCAAGCTCTTCCCAGGGGAAAACAGCAATGACAAGAAGCTGTCCCCAGTGGAAGGTGACAATGAGCTCCCAGTGGGAAATGGACATGAGAGAGTAGCAGGAGCTGGGATGGGGAGAAGACAAAAGATCCCATGAGGAGCTGTCCTTGGGTGAAGAGAAGCATGAAAAAGAGCTGTCCCAGGGGAACAGTGACAGTGACAAAGAGCTGTCCCAAGGGGTTAACTATGAGCATGAGAAGCTGTCCCCAGCAGATGTCACACACCAGACAGAGCTGTGGTTTGGGAAAGACTATGATGTCCAAGACATGTCCCCATGGGAAGAGGATGACAATAAACAGCTCTCCCGTTGGGAAAAATGTGAGGATGAAGAGCTCTGCAATTGGGAACAAGATGAGGATGAAGAGCTCTCCCATTGGGAAGAACATGAGGATGAAGAGCTCTGCAATTGGGAACAAGATGAGGATGAAGAGCTCTCCCATTGGGAAGAACATGAGGATGAAGAGCTCTGCAATTGGGAACAAGATGAGGATGAAGAGCTCTCCCATTGGGAAGAACATGAGGATGAAGAGCTCTGCAATTGGGAACAAGATGAGGATGAAGAACTCTCCCATTGGGAAGAACGTGAGGACGAAGAGCTGACAAGGAGGGCCCTGCTCGGTGGTATGGACAGCAATTCAAGCTTGTCACCTAAACTGCCAGTACTGGAGAGAGTGTCAAGGCATCAGATGGTGCTGGATTGGCTGGAAGCCAATTTCCCCAACGATTATGATGCTGAGGAGGAGGAAGAGCATGAAGCTGACAGACACCAAGGACTGTCCAATCTGAAACGGGGCAAGGAGAAGGTGGAGGCCCACTGGCAAGAGCTGTTGGATTCCATGTCATCTCTTGATTTCAATGTTGGTGACAATGCGTGTTCCAAAGGAGTCCCAGTGGTGTCTCAAGGGGACAAAGCCATCCAGAACAACATCTGGAACAAACCCTTGGGCTCGGTGAATGATGAGGACCCCCTGGAAGGACCCAGCTGTTCCAGGCATGTGAGCACAGAGGTGGCAGCAAAGTCAGCCTGTGCTGATGAGCCCAGCGCCTCTCCTGCCCTGTGGGGTCCCACAGGTGCCAAGCTGGCAGCTGCTGAGGAGGAGGAGCCCCCCAAGCCTCTCGGTCCGGAGGTGACAGAGGCACAGAGCCAGCGCTCTGAGAAACGTCCCTCCCGCTTCAGGCGGGCGCTGCGGGGGCTGTTCCGCTGTCCCTCTCTGGTGCGGGGGACATTCCGCTGTCCTTCTCTGGTGCGGGGGACATTCCGCTGTCCCAGGCTGGTGTTGGGGCCATTCCGGTGTCCCAGGCTGGTGTTGGGGCCATTCTGGTGTCCCAGGCTGGTGTTGGGGCCGTTCCAGTGTCTCTGCCTGTTGCGGGGGCCGTTCCGGTGTCCCAGGCTGGTGTTGGGGCCATTCTGGTGTCCCAGGCTGGTGTTGGGGCCGTTCCAGTGTCTCTGCCTGTTGCGGGGGCCGTTCCGGTGTCCCAGGCTGGTGTTGGGGCCGTTCCAGTGTCCCAGGCTGGTGTTGGGGCCGTTCCGGTGTCCCCGGCTGGTGTTGGGGCTGTTCTGGTGTCCCTGTCTGGCAGCACAGCTGGAGGAGTAGCGCCCACACCAGCGCCAGGCCGGGCCTGGAGGCGGAGGCAGAGCAGCACTCGGGCAGGACAAACATCCCGGTTGTGGTTCCTGGAGGTCAGCGCAACCCAGCACTGCAGGCACAGGACTCGGGCCAAGAGGTGGCCATGGACCAAGAGCACAAAGACCCCCAAAGCCGCCGACCCTTTTCCAGAAGGGTCTGAAAGAACAGACTGTGCAGGAGGCCTGGTTTGCATAGAGGTGCGAAACCCATTTCAGGGTGGGGAACCCAGTCCATAAAAGGGTACCCCCACCAAGTCCCTGACCCTGGACATCCCAACAGCTGGAACCACGCTGGATCTAGGAGTGACATCCTGCCAGCTGGAACCATGCTGGATCCAGGAGTGACATCCTGTCACCTGGAACCACGCTGGATCCAGGAGTGACATCCTGTCATCTGGAACCACACTGAATCCAGGAGTGACATCCTGTCACCTGGAACCGCGCTGGATCCAGGAGTGACATCCTGCCAGCTGGAACCACACTGGATCCAGGACTGATGTCCCATCAGCCAGAACCAGGCTGGAGCCAGGAGTGATAATCTCTTCCCCCTTCTTTCCTTGTCTTTCTTTCTGTCTGTCACTTTATAATTCATCTTTTCCTTCCTCTCTGCCCTTTCACCTTTCCCTTTATCCCAAACTCACTGCCATGTGTTTTAATTGTAGGTCAGAGATTAATGTAGCAGTTGTATAGCAGTAAGTCAAATTAACAAAATATAAATACATTGCTAAAATAATCCTAAGTGTTTAACAGAAGTTTTTGCTTATTTTGTGGATGCTCTGGCTTTTATCATTGCTTTTGTCCTTGAACATTTATGATTCTTGGGTGCTTCCTTCCCCTTATGGGCGGGTGATCACAACACATTAATAAAAAATGCTGCTTTTCCCAGTTGGGCTTGTCTGTGCCTGGTCCACCTCGAGAGCAAGGCAGGTGCTGGCAGCATAAATAGTCATGGAATCATGGAATGTCCTGAGCTGGAGGGACCCCCAGGGACCCCCCAGTGCCAGCCCTGCCCTGCCCAGAGCCCAGCAAGCCCAGCCTGGGCATCCCTGGCAGCGCTGGCCAAAGGCTCCTGGAGCTGTGGCAGCCTCGGGGCCGTGCTCATTCCCTGGGCAGCCTGGGCAGTGCCAGCACCCTCTGGGCAAGGACCTTGCCCTAAAATCCAACCTAAATCCCTCCAGACCCAGCTCCAGCCGCTCCCTGGGTGCTGTCCCTGTGCCAGGAGCAGAGGTCAGAGCTTGAGGGAAGAGTGACTCATCTGCAGATGTCCTGACTCCATCTCCCTCTTCTCCAGCACTTCTCAGAAATGTGACAGCACACAGGTAAACTTTAAAAGTTATTCTTGCATCATTTGCATTTATTCTTGCATCATTCACTTGCACAAGCCCAGTCTCAGCTGTGTCCCACATTGCACAGCCCCACACCAGCTGTGCCACCACAGCTGGAGCAGCACCAGGCCTCACACAGGGGGGCACAGTTTAGGGACTCTTGTTTAGTTATAGTTTGTCTGTAAATAGAATTGTTTAACCCGGAGGGACCGAGGGAACAGGACATTCACAGCAACTGAAGTCAGTTAAAACTGCATTATGAGAAACAGTGTTGCCTAATGCATACCTGTTACAAATGCCTTGAAAACCAAAAGGAGCCATCCTCACAGTACAGATATTTCACTGAGGAATAGTTAAATGTGCTGTAAATCAAGAGTACAAATTAATTGCATTTTCTTGAAAGAAAGAGTAACTTTATCTTCTATTGCCAGACAATTTTTATAATGCCTTCATAATTTTTAGGATCATACAAATTCTACAGACATTAGAATTTTTCTGATTTTCTTAAAAGAGAAAAAGAAAAGGAAACTACTCCATACCATTTGTTTGGCAAAAAGCAAAATGTGCATTAAAAAGCCAGGGTGAGATGGGGAAGAGGGAGCAGCAGCTCTCAGAGGGTGGGCAGGCCCTGGCACAGGGTGCCCAGAGCAGCTGGGGCTGCCCCTGCATCCCTGGCAGTGCCCAAGGCCAGGCTGGACACTGGGGACAGTGGGAGGTGTCCCTGCCATGGCAGGGGTGGCACTGGGTGGGATTTAAGGACCCCCCAGAGCATCCTGTGATTCCCTGAAGAGCCGGGCTGGAAACAGGGCCAGCCCTTGGACCAGCACCATGGTCCCACACCCAACCTTCTCCCCCTCCTGTGTCACACCCCAGTCCCCTTCCCATGGAGCAGCTCCCGGAACTGGGATGGATTTCCCTTGCCATCCATCACCCTTCAGGCACCCAGCCACTTCTGGGGGATGGAGGGAGGGCAGAGCTCCTGCTGCTCACCAAGCTCTGACCCTTCAGCTCTGTCCCTATTTCTTCTTTCTCCCCCTCTCCTGTGCTCAGGGCAGGAGCTGGACCCAGGGGCTGATGGGGCTTGGAGGAAGCCCCAGTTCCCTTTGCTTGCACAGCACTGTCAGATCCCAGACCTGGTCCCTAAACCCAGGGACAGTGACACTTGACAGCTTTGCAGCAGCCAAGGAAATGACCCACAGTCACAGCAGAGCCTTTGACAACTCTATCAAGTAATTAGGGTCGTTTAACAGACTCTCACTGCAGTTCTTTATTTTTTTAATGAGATCCTAAATATATCCTACATACAGAAAAATAATTTCCTGAGGACACTCCTTCTTTTAAAATATTTAAATGAACAAACAATACCGGATGCCTTTAAACGCTTTTCTGTGAGATTTCCTCTGTATTTGACAATGACAACAGAGCTGTGGTTTTGTACTGTATGCACAATAATCACATATATATCTATAAGCACGTACTGAACTCTGGATACAGCAATGTGCACATAGGACAGGAGTGGAGAGGCTGAACAAAGCAAGGGCAGATGTGCAATGTACACACAGAGCAAACCCTCAAAGCAATTTCTCCTGGTTCCCAGCTTCTCTCTGTTCCAAGGGCTTTGGCTGCTGGATTTGAATGAACTGAGATCTCACTGTGACAAGCAGAGCAGCCTGGAACCAGGCATTGCTGTTGGAGTCAGAGTCTGGAGTTGTGACATCTCAGTTTTGAGAATGTAAGAAAAAACTCCATTACCCACAATGTTTCCCACCCCAATCCTCCTCACACGTAATAACAAAAAGTGATTGAATTATTTTTAAAGGGTAAAAAAACTGTAAAATGAGAATTGAAAAAGTGCCCTCATAAAAACTCACATTGAGAAAATGCTGAATAATTAAGTGCATCTAGAAAAATACCTGCTGCAATCACTCAGCTATTTGGCTCAGTGTCAGCTCAGAGCCAGGCTCTGTCTCCCAGGTGCCCAAGTCCCTTCCCCAGCTCTGAGCAGCCTCTCCCGACTTTCCAGCCTGGCTTTCCATCAGCTCTGCCCTGGGCAGGCTCTCAGCATTTCTGAGCCAAGGCCAGCCTGGGGATGGTTTTATTTTACAGCACTTCCAAGTGTGTGGCATTGGCAGGGGCTGCCCAGGGAGCTTTGCAGTGCCCAGCCCTGCAGGTGTCCCCTGCAGGTGGCACTGAGTGCTCTGGGCTGGGGACAAGGTGCCCACGGGGCACAGCTGGCACTGCAGGGGCTGGCAGGGCTGGGCCAGCCCCAGGGATTTGGGACTGTGTGACTCCAGGAGGCACAGCTGGGTCTGGGGAGCCAGCAGTGCTGCTGTGCCACCGAGCTCCAGGGCAGTGACGCTGTCCAAGGGCAGTGACCAGGCCATGGGCACAGCCTGTCCTCCATGCACAGGGACAGGCTGAGCTTCCCCTTTAGCATGGCACTGCTTGTGAGGGATTCATTGGATCTCTTGAGTCAAACCCCAGCCTGGCACTGGCAGGAGTTCAGCAGTGCTGTGCATCCAGGGGCAGTGGCACATCCCAAGCGCTGGGGCTGTCACAGTTCCCAAAACGGGGCAATCCTACAGGCTGCTACAGCACTTCCCTGGCAGTGCCCAAGGCTGGATGGGGCTGGGAGCACCTGGGACAGTGGGAGGTGTCCCTGCCATGGCAGGGCTGGCACTGGATGGGCTTTGAGGTCCCTCCCAACCCAAACCATTCTGGGATTCTGGGGTTCTCTGATGTCCATGACGGGGGTTGCAGTCTGAGAGGGGCCCCTGAGTGAAGGGTCCCCCACTTCCAGCACCAAATGAGCCTCAGGCATGTGCAGCTCCTTGTGGCTCCCTCCAAACCCTGGCCAAGGTTCCTGCATTCCAGCCAGGAGATTTTTTTGTCCTGTTGGTCGATTCAGCTGTCACTGTAATTGATGCTGGTGAAATGACACTATTAACAAACAAAGTGATGCTACTTGTGAAACACTGAAATGAATGTTCACCTTGTTGGCAGCACTGAGTAAAATTAGGACAGCAATAAAAGGTTAGACAATGACATTTAATGGTACTCCAGTAATAGATTTTATCACTTTTTTTATCCTACCACAACAATGTGTATTTTCATATACATTATATTTAATAAAATGTATTGATATGGAATTAGGAAAGCATGGGTTTAGTACTATTTACATATTTTAATTGAAACAATTTTCTTAACAACATTGAAAAATAGAAACTTAAAGTTCTCTTAATCGTGTTTTCAGCCAGTTAGTGGTAAACAAATGCATGCCTAGGAAGTCACACTCCCTCTAAAATGTGGTCAGTTGAAAGTTTCTAACTAAAGTGTGTATCTCTGTTTTGTTTCAAAAAATACATAAGTATGTCTGTCATTTCTGATACAAAATTCTACACTATCTTCAATAAATAAATAATAAAGCGATTCTGAAAAGTATGAAATGTAAACTTTGTTGTCCCTCCAACATACATTTTTTTCCTTCCCATTGCTTGAAACATTACAGTGGTCTTTTAGGAAATTATAATACACAGACACTTCCCAGCACAGTTTACACTTATTACCATACTGATCTACCTACCTGTTATGGATATATCCTAATTTCCTAATGGAAACCAATAAGACTTGGAGTGCTAGAGAACACCGCCGACACAGGAGAGGTGGGAACCAGTACTGAAAGGACATGCAAGGAACACCAAAACCTAACAACAGCTCCACGAGAACGTTCACATGCGAATGACATGGGCTGGCACCTCCCATCCGGAATGAAGTCCTTACAAAAATACCAGTGGATGCATGGCAGGGCAGGAACAAAAGGAATCCAAGCAGAACAAAGAGGAATTTGACTCTCAGGGATGTGCTGTCCCCCGAGTCCCGACTCAGCAGGGCACTCACACGTGTGCCTGAGGGAAAGCAGACGTTGTGCCCAGGAGCTCTGCCAAACAGGGACGTGGGCCTGGACGTTGTTATCCATGGAGTGAAAGGGATGGAGAGCCCTGCATTCCCCGGATGGCTTTGGGTTCCCCGCTCTGCAGCAGCACCACGAGCTCTCTGGTGACACCCAGCAGCCGCCCCGTGGGATGCCCTGAGCCCCCGTGCCCTGGCTGCACACAGGAGAGCTCAGCTCAGCTCCGCACCTGGGCACCACCCACTGCTGTGCACACCAGGCCCTGCAGGCTGCACCTTCTCTTCCTGAGCTGGAGCCACGCTGGTTTCTTCTCCCCCACTGCAGGTGAGGCTCAGCCTGGGAGCAGCAGCAGTGAAGGAGTACCTGGGAGGTACACACAACACCAGCAGGGCTCTGTGCCTCACCCTTGGCTTCCTGCCCCAGCACTTACAGTCCTGGGGACAACAGCAACTTCCACAGGGACTGGGGGCTGGGCTCTTCTGGAGTGCAATTCATCTCTGTGCAGAAGGCCTGGACAGCTTTTATTTTCAGGGGCAACACGAGTCATGAAGTGGTATGTTAATAGAATCTTCTCTGTTTATAGATATAGACTATTTATTTTCTAAGTCTTTTCAGTACCATCATGAAGACCTTCAAAGATCTTCCTGCTGCAAAACTGCTCCTTCCATTCACTCGCATTTACACACCACACTGCTAGGCAATAGGCACAGAACTCCTGAAGGGGGAAACCCTCAGAAAGCCTCCAAAACACACCCACACTGCCTCCTCCATGGGAATTAAACAGCAGGGCAGCTGGAGCAAGCACAGCCACCCATGTGTTTTGCCAGCTATCCTCACTGCAGCACAAGGAACAACAGGGTTGTTTCACCAGCCCAGGAAACCAACGCCAAGTTCCACACAGAGAGATTGAGGGAGATCTCCTCACTAAATTGGGATTCGTGTGTTCAGTGAGAATTATCAAGGCACAAAGCTGCTCCTGTTTGCTTTGATAACCCTCTGACGTGTGAAGGGCGAGCAGTAATTTCATGCCACACCAGCAAGGACTCGGTGACAGCTTCTGCAGACGCCTCCTGCAGCGACCTCTGGCTGAATTCTGACCTTGGCCCCTCTCTCCTAAGGCTCATCAAACAGCTGCAGGTCCAGGCGCACCACGATCTCTCCCGTGGGAACTTCGTGCAGAAGGAGACACTTGGTAACTGGTCCCTTGGAACCCTGATCCTTCTTGATGTCTGCCACACGGATCTCTGTCCTGCCCAAAAAGTCTGGAATGCAGAAACACAGCATGCTCAGCTCAGGGAACCAGAGCCAGCAGAAGGACCTGAACTTCCACCCACACCCAGCAAAAGAGACAACAAGCCTCCAGTCCTACTCTAGTTGTGCACTTGAAGAGGGCCAAAGGCTGCCAAGCTGCATAGCAGGGCATTTAGCCAGACCATGTTAAACAGCAGCAGCATTAAAACTAATTGGGCCCATGAGTGGAAAAACCCACTATGGAATTCACAGCTGCCTCGCTTCAGGGACTTCTTGATTTTATGATCTAAAATAACCAAAGCCAAAGGCCAAAGTTCTCAGTTAAACCTGAGTGTGAACCTGCTGGAGATGACAGAGCCAAGCAGGTCATCAGCCCAGCAACGAGGTCACTGAGCCAGTACAAGTCCTACCCAAACACTGCCTGAGAGATTGTGACTCCAAAATACACCTGTGATGCTCCACACGTTCATCCCAGCTTATGAAACAAGAATGAGAGAGGCTGTGGAATCTCCAGCCCTGGAAGTGTTCAAGTGTTTCTAACTAAAGTGTGTATCTCTGTTTTGTTTCCAAAAAATACATAAGTATGTCTGTCATTTCTGATACAAAATTCTGGACAGGGCTTGGAGCAACATGGGATAGTGGAAGGAGTCCCTGCCCATGGAAGGGTTTGGAACTGGATGATCTTTAAGGTCCTTTCCTTTAAGCCAAACTGTTCCATGACTCTCTTGGGTTTGGGATCCTGGGCTCATTTTTGGTACTGTTATTGCATATAACAGGAGCTCAAAGTAATTTCTCTTCCTCCTGCCTGAACCCATCTGTGTGCAAGCACCACCCAGAGCTTTCTGGAGTCTCAGCAGAACTACAAATCACATTTTAGTTGTTGTCAACTGCTCAAGAAAAGGAACTCTCAAAACTCAGAGGGAGCTGCATCCTTTTTGTGCTGATACTGTGTGGAGTGAGGTTAAGTTGACTCTTCCTATGCAAAGAGGGTCAAATCTGGGGTATCTTTAAAGATCATCTCCCAGCCCAGCTCATTCCCTCTGCTTTCCCTCAGCAGGAATGCTCCTCCTCAAAAAAGAGCTCTGCAAACGCCCTTGGCAGGGGCAGCCCCGTACGCACCATCCGGGGAGAACTGGTCCCGCTCGAACACCGTGATGCACAGCACGTCCTGCTCCAGGTCCTTGATGAAGAACTGGCAGTTGGAATTCCACTTGGGATTGAGGGTGTCCTGGATGGTCTTGGTGATGTGGCACTGGGAGCCCATGGTCACCTCGCAGTAGGGGTTGCTCTTTCCTGGGAAGATGGGAACGAACAGAAATGAGCGGGGCTTTGTTAGCTGCGTGCTCCTGCTCCTGAGCTTCCTTCTGCTCCATCAGCCACCTGAGCTGGGAAAGACCTTGGCCACACCAGGCCTCTGGCCCCATCCCAGGCTCTGTTCCCATCCCAGGCTCTGCTTCACTGCCTCTGTAATGGGCTACATTAACATCACAGTGAATGCTCTGCTCTGCTGGGTGCTGAGCACCCTCCACCCTTCCCTTCAGGACTTTATGGTTTGTGTGGTGGAAACAAAGCCAGCCTGAAACAAAAGCCTCGTGCAGGACAACTGCAGGACCATGGCTCAGCTGCACAAAGTCACCTCTGCCTATTTTACCTTCATTAAACCCACGTCCTTTAACAAAATCGTGTCTGGGACAGAACCCCTGCAGAGTTAGGCTGGCAAATGGGAATGTCCTCTGGATGGAGCAGGGAAAGCCAAGGCACTCACCGTGGGACCTGCAGGGTTTTAGCTCAATGCCTTCAACAACATTCACCATCAGCCTCCCGATGCCTGTTGCCCTCTGAGAGCGAACTGTGGTGGAACAGAAGAGCAGAGAGAAATGTCACCAATGGATTTTCCTGCCCAGGACTTTTCCACAGAAGATGAGACCCCCACATCCTATGCTGTACCTAAGTAGGCCTTTTCCCTCTTCTTCTTTTCAGTCTCTATGTAAAGTTCTGAAGCAGCTTTGATCTTCTGAACCCAGGCAGTCCTTCAGAAGGAAAGGAGAAAAAAAAGTTGGAAAATGCCATTTCTGTTTTTCCTTGCTGGAGAACAGCAGACAAAACCAAAGCTGTCCCTCCTTCCCATCCCAGGCTCTGGCCCCATCCCAGGCTCTGCCATCCCACAGCTGTCTGCCTGGAAGGGATCTTACTGGAGTTCACAGCACCTGCAGAATGGAACCATCCCAAGGCAGCAAACCCCAGCACACAGAGCAAGCTCAAGAGAGCCATGAGCAGGATATGCTTGGTGGGAAAACAAAAGGTCTTAAGAACAGGTTTGCTTTCATCCAGCCCCTTGTTTTCCTGAAATAAACTGATTTCTTGGAGCAAGGGGGTACAAGACACTGCTGCTGCTGAGGTGGCCACTGTCCTTGGTCCCTGAGATTTCCAACCCAATTCTTCTGACTCTCAGGGCTTTAAAAGTGTAACCTGGGCAGTCCACACACCACCATTCCTGGTGGTGAATGGGCCCTTCTGGGAAACCATTTCATGGTTAAGAGTCACAGAACATCCTGAGTGTGAAGAGACCCACGTGGATCACTGAGCCCATCCCAGCAATCCCAGCCTGTGCCTGAAGGAGGCTGAGGGGAAGGCTGACAGACAAAAAGGGTGGCACAAGAGCTACTAAGGGACCTCAAGGGCTTCAGAGAACTGCTGTGACATACAAGGAAGCCTGAGCCAAGGAAACATGGGAGAATCTGGAAGCTGTGGATCAGTTTTGGAACCCCAAATGAAGAGATGCTGCTCCACAGGACACTGGGTTGGGAGATATCCTAAAGCTCACCCAGTCCCACTCCCTGCCATGGGCAGGGACACTGTCCACTATCCCAGGTAACAGCAGAAGATAGAATTGCATCTCTTGGCTTCTTCACATTACCATAAAATGTGAAATGCAGCCTAAACATCCACCCTCAGCCATTTCATCAGTGGTCTAGTTGGAGTTCAGGAAACATTATTACTCCCTCTTTGTCAGATCATCATATCCCAAGAAGAAATTTTCCAGTCTTGTAAAATAACCAGCTTGGAGAGTGCTCTGCAAGTTTCCATCACAACCATTCCCATCCTACAGTTCCCAGACTTTTTAAAGGGCCCACGAAGGCCCTTACCTTTCATTAATGCTTTCAGCCCGGAGTGTGTAGACTCTGTCGATGTGGGAGATGTGGAAGATGGGCTCATCTCCAGAAGGGTCTGTGGGTAATTTTACCAGTACCTCGTTGAGGAAAATGGGCTGTAAAACATCAGCAGAGCTGGAGTTGTACTGCAGAGTCTGCACAGGGGCATTCAGCACACATCAGCTCACAGCAGGATTATTCCATGCCCCAAGTATCTCCCCCCTTCTGCCTGCTATATTTCTGCAGAAAATTTTAAAAGCTGACAGAGGTGCCTGCATTGCCAGGGGACACTCCTGGAGAGAGCCAAGCACAGCAGAGTTTCCTGGAGAGAGCCAAGCACAGCAGGGCTTCCTCCCCCAGAGAGCAGTGAATCCCACTCTTCTCTGCTCCCTCAAACACACGAGCCCTCATGGAAGAGTTTTATTCCAGCAAAACCTCCAAAGCATCTTTTCTTATTTCCCTAGAGCACACAGACACCCTTCCTGCCATCAGCCCCTGAATCCCAAAGCTTTCAAACCTCTTCTCTAGGGAGGCTCCTGCCCACACCCTCAGAATGGAGCTGCTGAGCCCGTCCCCATCCCCGTGTCAGAGCAGCACTTACAGTTTTGTACATTTTGTACTGCAGGTTGGACTTGGGGCTGAAGACCTTGTCTGTGCCAGAAGAGCCAAGAGGTTTTATGATCTGAGTGAGGAGGAGGAAGTCGTTGAAGAGAAAACCATAGAGCTCCTTGTTACTCTTGGCTTTATAGAGCTTCCCACTGTGCAGGAACTTGCGTGGTCCCAAGCAGTTTGTAACTGAATTAAAAACGAGTTGCTGCGAAAAGTAGAAGAAGAACAACAACGCACTGTATAAAGTGAAACAATCGGGGCTGCCCTGCAAGAGACCAAACACAGTTTTGAGTCCTGGTTCCAGTCTGTGGCAGGGATGACCAGCCATGCCTCGAGCACCACAAGCAGCACAAGTCACAGGGGGCCCTGGGAGAGTCCCTGAAGGCCGCAGGGCTGGGCAGGCAGGGGAAGCCAAAAGCATCTGTGCCCCCTGGCCACACACATGCACCTCCAGGGCTGGGACTGAGCCAGGGCAGCTGTCCTGGATGAGCAGCAGCTCTGCCAACGGCCTCTCCACAGGCTGAGCTTCCTTAAGGGCTGCATTCTGAATTGTGCTTGAATTTCACCCCTTACAACACTCCAGAGGACTTCAGATGGCCACAATACCCCGAGTTAGAGCTGCTGACCACTGGGACTGGCACAATCCCAGACTCAGCCAGGCCTTGTTAGGGATCAGCAGAGTCTTGCCCTTGCCTAAAGTGCCATTTGCAGGTTTATTTTCACCAGGGTTTGGCACAGCTCTCCCCAGCCTGGGCAGCTGGCTCTGGAGGGGCTCCTTTGGCAGGCTGGAAACCCCTTGGACAGAAAACAGGGAGAGGCTGAGCTGTTCCCTGCCATGGCTGGGGCTGCTGCTGGTGTTATGGTGCAGTGAGCACCACAGGCTCTGCCAGGGTGTGGAGCTGCTGTTCTGGGGCAGGCACCACCTGCAGAAGATAAAAGCAGCCACTTTCCTGCTGGCAGACAGCTGGATGTGCTGACATTGTCACACCTGTCCTTCTCCCAGAACAGTCAGGCTTCCTCAAGTGAAATGCAATTTTTCTACTTTATGAACCAACCAGTGCCCATTAATTTTTACCTTCTAGAATCATGCATACTTTGAAAATCAGGTTGTGATCTGTCTGTCTCTGTTACTTCCACCAGCAACAGGAAGGCCATCAGAATATCTTCCCTCCTTTTGCAGGACATACAAACACAGTATTTCTAGAAACTTATCACGTAACGTGGTATGGGAGGCAGGGGTTCTCTCTGTAAAGTCTCCAGAGACTTGATCAGTATTCTTGAGTTTTCAAATGTATACAAAGCTTTATCACAGAAAATATTTCTAAATATTTGGTTTTCAAAGCAGTCCATAGTGGTCAAGTGCAGCTTTGGAGTGGGATCCAGCAGCCCCATAACCACTGCACCCCAAAGGACTGGGAAACTGGGAAGTGCTGGTTGCAGATGGCAGCGTTGAACCTGGGAGTGCTCCGGAGCCAGGCACCCAAGCAGGGTTCAGGAGCACGAGCAGCAGCCAGGAGGGGCCAGGGGCCAGGGGATGGGGCAGTGCTGCCGTGTCCCTGTCCCCGGGGCAGCCCCGTTACCTCGGAGAGGCCCTCGCACTGCACGTGGGCCTGGATCCACTCCAGCCTGTCCGAGTTCTCCTTCTCCCGCACGCCCTCGTTCACCTGCGAGCACAGCTCCTCCGCCTTCTCCAGGGCCTGCTTCAGGTGGCTGTGGTCAGGGTGGTTCTCAGGGGTGTTCTCTATGATCTGCACACAAGCAAAGGCAGCATCAGGCTCCTGGCACCGCAGCTCAGCTGCACTCGCTGCCAGCCCCACACTTCCAGTCCAGCCTTCACTGCCAGCAGAGCCGGCCCCACGTTTATTTTCCCCCTTGACAGATGTGAGAAATGGGAGACAAACACTATTTGGGAACAGCTGGACTGCAGGCCTGCCTGCACAGCCTTTGCAGCAGGACATTGCCGGCTCCTCTGATAGAAGCACAGACATTGCAGCCAAATACAGAAATGGAGCCATGACTGCTGAAGGAATCCCTAAATATCAACATCCAATTCATAATCCCCTGTGAAAGCCTTGAGCCATGCTCCATGGTGTTATTTGGGATGGGAAGTGTTAAGCAACAAGTGGAAGTTAGGCAAGGGCTGTAAATCCTCCAGCACCATCAGCACAGGGGGAACCTCAGCCTGTGGGGAGGGAATGGCACTGAGGGGAAAGGCAAATATGAGCCCAAGGTTGTCTTGTTGCTCCTGTTATCTGAATTTTAAATTTTCCCTCAGCACTCACTGCCTTCTGGTTCTTTGGGTGCAAGCTTCAGCTCTGTTTCAAATGGAAATATTGAATAACTTTGCCAAAGCCTAAGGAGTGATCCCATTTTCTGTACTGGAATCGAGTATTAAAAGACATCCCACATTCCCCAGCACATCAGAAACCTCCCAGTGACAAAGCCTGACATAAATAAGGAAACAACCCTGTAATTAAGGTGTAAGCAAAGCAGCACCAAACCCAGCAGGTGTGCAAAGGAACGTACATTTTTAATGATTAGTGGGTATCTGGTTACCCGTTGCATAGGCTTTAGTAGAAAACTTGATAGTGGCATTCCTTTACAGCGAGGATCCATTGCTAACCTCTGAAACATTAGAGAGGGAAAATCTGGTTAGTCAGGAGGTTTAAACCCCAAAAACTGAGCTCCTCCAAGAAAGGAAAAGGGAAGGCAATAAATGAGCACCAATCCTCAGCTAAATCTGCTCTGAGATCACAACATCAGTAGGAGAAGTCCTGGTGCTTTGTACAACATTTCTTCACCTGCCTTGTCTGGACAAGAATCCCAGAATCATCAAGGTGGGAAGAGCCCCCAGGATCACCCAGTGCCACCCCAGCCCCACCAGCATCACCCCAATCCCTGTCCCCAAGGCCACATCCAGACTGCTCTGGGACAATTCCAGGGACTCCAAACCTCCCTGGGCAGCTCAGCCCAAGGCCTGACCACTCTGCCAGGGAAAAAATGTTTCCAATCTCCATTTTGAACCTCCCCTGGTGCAATTTCAGGCCATTTCCCCTCCTTTCCCTTGGGACATGGCAGCAGAGCTCGACCCTCCTGGCAGGGACTTGTGCAGAACCACAAGGGCCCCTGAGCCTCCTTTGCTCCAGCCTCAGCCCCTGCCCAGCTCCCTCAGGGATTCTCCAGCCCCTGCCCAGCTCCCTCAGGGATTCTGCAGCCCCTGCCCAGCTCCCTCAGGGATTCTGCAGCCCCTGCCCAGCTCCGTTCCCTGCCCTGGACACGCTCCAGCCCCTCCAGGGGTGGCCCAGAAGTGACCCAGCCCTCACGGGACGTGGTGCCTCTTTTGCTCAGCATTTCAGCCAGGCGAGAAGAGAAGATGCACACAATTCCCAGGGGCTGCTGCTTCTCCCACCTTGACAAACTCCTTGAAGTCGGGCACCTCGTCGGTTTTCTGCTGGATGAGGGCGGCGCCGTTGAGCTGGCAGCTGCAGAAGCGGATGTAGGGCTGCATGTGGGGCAGCTGCGCCGTCAGGATGTCCCCGATCATCTTCACCGGCATCTTCTCCCCCGACATCTTCTTCCTCACACGCAGGGCCCTGGGCGGGAGCAGGGCAGGGGTTGGACACAGAGCCACTCCTCAGTTATGGAACAAAGGGGTGCTTCTTATTCATTGTGGAAAGGCAGAGAACCATAAATACACCGGGCACAAGATTTACTGCAGGGATACCATAAACAGTTTCTTCTTACTGAGCTGCTACTTTTACACGGGGGCACCAGTTGTGGCAGTACCAGCTGTGGGTTTCTCTGGGTCTGGATTGAAGGCATTTGGGACAGTAGTTCATGTTTGGACTCAGGTGTTTATTATTTGTTATCAGTAAAACAGTCTCACTGCTGTGAGTTCTGCAGCTTTCCATTAGAAGGCACAAAATGGCCAACAATCTCTTGGTACAAGGTTTTTTAAGACTGAACTATCCAATTAAGAACTGACACCTGGATTCTTTTCCTTTTTAACCCAATAACTGATCCCAAAGAGCTGCAATGGGGACTTTTCTGCCCAATTACAAAATGCCACCCAAACCCATGGAGAAGAAGGAGGAAGAAGCACCATGAAGAAGAAACCCAGGACCACACCCTGTGCCCTCCATCTTGCTTCCATCCACAACACACTAAAAACCCCAAAACCTCAATTTCTCACCCAGTGATCCACCTGCTCTGCTCTCTATAAAATCTATTTCACACTTTTGTGGGTTCCAGTCTATGTTGAAGTCTGGGAAACTTTCTCCATGGATGAGGGTCAGAGTCAGTGCTGCCCTGGGGGTCAGGGCACCCCAGAGCAGACAGAGAAATATTCCTGGTGCCCTGGGTTTCCACATAACCCAGGCTGCACTCTCAGCCAACACCTTTCCCTCTCCTGTGATCCAGCTGCTGCCTGACTTTAATGCAATGCCAGATCACAGCTGAGAGGAAGAGGAGGGTAATTTCCTTTTCTATTGGCTTAGAAAGAGAGTTACTGATGTGCGAGTGAGGCAAGGAAAACCCCATCACTTTGAGTTTTTAGCCTGGTGTCCTGAGGAAAGGTTCATTGTCACTTGTCCTGTCACTGCCACAACTTTTCAACTTGTGGGCCATTTTCAAATACATTTTACAAAAAAAAGGAGATACTACAAAGCTGTAAAATCCCTGTAGGTTCAGTGAAAATTAGCAGCTGAGTAGGGAAAGAAAATAACTTTATTAATGCTTTTGCTTATCAAGGTGCAGGTTTAACTGTGCCCCCACTCAGTTTCCCTGGCAGTGACTGGGGGCAGCAGCACCCAGAGCCTCTGGAGAGGGGTGCCCTGGGCACAAACCCTTTGGAACCAGGCAGGGAAAGTCCTGCCCTGTGGGAAGCCTTGGCAAGCCCTGCTCTCCAGGGGAGAGGAGGATTTGCCTTCTGCAGCAGGAACCAAGGGAGTGCAAATGGCAGAGAACTGCTGGGCTCTTCTCAACAGCTCACAGCAAACCCTGCCCGCAGGTTGCTTTTTCCCCAAGGAGAAACACGGGGCCCTTCTGGTTAGGATTTGTGTAAGTGGCGAATGTTTTCATGCAGAGAAAAGGAGAAGCAGGGGGAGAGGCCCAGGGTTCTGGTTTTGTGAAGTATGGGGGGAAAAAAACAACTTACTTCAGTAGTTTTATATTGCACATAATCAGCTCCTTCCAATTCACAAAAATCATGGCAACTTCTTTTTCTGTAACCAGCTCAGACTCCATCAGTGGTTTCTGGAAGATCTGGGGAGTGAGAAGAGGCCATTTGGAGTGCACAGGGTAAGTACAGAGCCAGCACACCCCTGTCCCTGACAGCCATGGTGTTCCCTGGGATGGCTGGGATTAAGGAGACCCTCAGGTACAGGGGGCTTCAACAGGGAATACTCTGAATTTCTGTGGGTGCTGGATAATCTGTAGGGATCTGGAAAATCTGTTTGAAACCTGGGAATTTTAGCAGAAGTTTCCTGCAAAAGATCCCAGGATTCCTTTGATAATCCAGCTGAAAATAGGTTGGACTCTTCTATGGAAGACCTGATTTCTCTGAGTCCTAATTTTTGCATATCTTGAGCTCTTCCTCAAAAAAGGACTTTGCTTCTCTGTCAAAGGAATTGTCCATAGTTGGCTGTATTAATTCATTTTTTTTCTACCTCTAAAGCCAATCACAGGAAGTGATAACTGAGCCCCGCTGCTCATTTATCACTCAGTATCACTGCCCCACCTCAGAGTGTAGGGAATGTGCTTCATTCCAGAACATTTCTTTAAGCTTCACAACTTGTACATGAGAAATGAACACTGAGAGTCAGGAGCAAAAGGGCTTTGCTAAAATGACACTTCAAAGATCAGCACTTTCTGGTGGTAGCACAGGGGACTGCCATGGTTTGCACCCACCCACAGCTGTATCTGTATCTGTATCTGTATTTGTATCTGTATCTGTATCTGTATCTGTATCTGTATGTAACTGTATATGTATCTGTTTATCTGTATCTGTATATGTGTATCTATCTGTATCTGTATATCTGTATCAGTATCTGTATCTATCAGTACCTGGATCTATCTGTATATCTGTATTTGTATATCTGTATATCTGTACATCTGTACATCTGTACATCTGTATCTATATCTATCTGTATATCTGTATCTGTATATCTGTATTTGTATATCTGTATATATGTACATCTGTATCTGTATATCTGTATCTGTATCTATCTGTATCTGTATATCTGTATTTATCTGTGGCTGTATATCTGTATATCTGTATATTTGTATATCTGTGTATCTGTATATCTGTATTTGTATATCTGTATCTCTGTATTTGTATGTCTGTGTATCTGTATCTGTATGTCTGTGTATCTGTATCTGTATATCTGCATATCTGTGTATCTGTATATCTGTATCTCTGTATCTGTATATCTGTGTATCTGTATCTGTATATCTGCCTATCTGTGTATCTGTATATCTGTATCTCTGTATCTGTATATCTGTGTATCTGTATCTCTGTATCTGTATATCTGTATCTCTGTATGCCTGTGTATCTGTATCTGTATATCTGTATATCTGTATCTGTATATCTGTGTATCTGTATCTGTATATCTGTGTATCTGTATCTGTATATCTGCCTATCTGTGTATCTGTATATCTGTATCTCTGTATCTGTATATCTGTGTATCTGTATCTCTGTATCTGTATATCTGTATCTCTGTATTTGTATGCCTGTGTATCTGTATCTGTATATCTGTGTATCTGTATCTGTATATCTGTATATCTGTATCTGTATATCTGTGTATCTGTATCTGTATATCTGCCTATCTGTGTATCTGTGTATCTGTATCTCTGTATCTCTGTATATCTGTACCTGTATCTGTCTCTATCTGTATCAATATAGATAAAAGAGGACTGGGCAGAGACCCCCAGGTTGGCAGTGAAATGCAGGGATTTTGCACAAGGCAGGGATTTGGCCCAGGCCAAGGGAGGAGGGCCGGGGCTGCGCACCTCTGTCACCAGCTGCAGGTCGTTCACGTAGTTCTCCTCGGTGACGATGAGCTCGTGGATGTAGCCCTGCCTCTTCCTCTCGGTGGGGGTCAGCATGTCCAGCAGGTGCAGGTCTGCACACCCTGCAAAACACAACAGCACTGGGGCTTCAGTGGGGCTGGGGGCACGGGGACCCACTGGGGCAGCCACACAGCCCTGCATGGACAGCACTGCTCACTGCATTACTGCTCACTGCATTGCTGCTCACATGGCACAGCCTGCATGGACAGCACTGCTCACTGCATTGCTGCCCACTGCATTGCTGCTCACTGCATTACTGCTCACATGGCACAGCCCTGCATGGACAGCACTGCTCACTGCATTGCTGCTCACTGCATTACTGCTCACATGGCACAGCCCTGCATGGACAGCACTGCTCACTGCATTACTGCTCACTGCATTACTGCTCACATGGCACAGCCCTGCATGGACAGCACTGCTCACTGCATTGCTGCTCACTGCATTGCTGCTCACTGCATTACTGCTCACATGGCACAGCCTGCATGGACAGCACTGCTCACTGCATTGCTGCTCACTGCATTGCTGCTCACTGCATTGCTGCTCACATGGCACAGCCTGCATGGACAGCACTGCTCACTGCATTACTGCTCACATGGCACAGCCTGCATGGACAGCACTGCTCACTGCATTGCTGCCCACTGCATTGCTGCTCACTGCATTGCTGCTCACTGCATTGCTGCTCACATGGCACAGCCCCAGCAAAGCTCCATCTCTCAGTGACTCCAAACATTCCATTTAACACCTTTTTTATTTATTGCAACAAAAGCCATCTCTGTGTGTGAGCTCCTCCCTGGTGGCCAAGTTTAAAGTCTCCCTCACCTCTGCCTGCCCCTTCCCAACCTCTCCCTGGAGGCCCCCAACCCTTTGGGTTGTGCCATCCCAATTCCACATGGATGGCTGGCAGTGAAAAGGGAGAAAGGGCTCCATGTGCTGTGAAGAAAACACAGAGATATCCCAGAGGGAATTAGGGAAGAGCTGCAGGTCCCTAAAGCTCCAAGGGGCACTTTGGATGAGTCCCTCAGCTGATGGATGCTCCATATTCAAGGTTCACCTTGGCCCCTCT
Source organism: Molothrus aeneus (assembly GCF_037042795.1). Lineage (NCBI taxonomy): Eukaryota > Metazoa > Chordata > Aves > Passeriformes > Icteridae > Molothrus > Molothrus aeneus. The sequence goes on along the minus strand of NC_089647.1, from coordinate 116,808,385 downwards.
GCTCACAGAAATCCTGCTCAAGAAGGGCCTGCAGGGCCTCTTCCCTTCTCCACCCTCCAATAAAAACTGCTCCCAAATATTTGAAGGGTCTGAGCCTGGACATGCACAGGTCACTGCAGATCCCCACTGATGTGTGGGCTGAGCCAAGGGTGGATTTTGTTCTCCTTTCTGTTTAAAAGCACAGTAAAAGGCTGGCACTGAGAGCTCCTCTTCATCAGTTCTGTCCTTTCACTACTGCAAACCTCCCTTGCATTGACCCCCTCAGATGGGAGGGGTTTTATATCAGTTCCACAATCTTGAATTTTCTTTTCTACTCCGAATTAGACTGAACATTTAATTCCCTCCTTTCTTCTGTAGGCCATTGTTTTTCAGCTGAGCTTAATTAAGTTCTTCTGAGACTGGAACACAGAATGTTTTCTTCCAGTTTTTGCTACTTTTTTCTGCATAAAATATAATGCATTGCAAAAAGCAAAGTTGATTTCAAACAGGTGGAAAATGTTTGGCTCTAAAAATGATCTATTCAACTATTTTCACACAACCAAAATCCTCCAGCTGAATTCTTTCCCTCACCCCTCAGCAAATTCAGTATATTTCTCATGGAAACAAACTTTTCTCATGAAAACATCAGGCCCCAGGTAACTCTTTCAGTTCTTTGCATATAAAGTTAAAATTTAGGGAGTATTCCCTATTTTAGCTTCCTGAATGGAGCTCAGACAATGCCACTGGGAAGGTTCAGATGTATCACCAATATTTCCATGAAATACCAGCAACACCTGCTTGAACTGATCTGTGCTTCTGAAAGTGGAATGATGGATTTGACTTAAAAATAACAAAAAAACCCACACCAACCAAACAAACCCAACAAAGTGAAACCAAAAGCCAAGCCCAAACAAAGCCAAATGAAACAAACCCAGAAAAGGAGATGCAGCCAAGGTTGTTTCCTCTCTGACTCTGAGGCTGGGAGCTGGGATCAGGTGGGAAGCACAGTGACACTGACAAGGCTCCCTTGGGACACAGATGGCACAGCCCTCCACAAAATGCAATTCAAACTTGCAACAAAAAGCAGGTGTGGAGAAATATCATTTTCATGCCAGAACAAGGGATTTTGGCCCCTTCCAAAAGCCAGAAGTTCCATCTCTGTTGAATAAATGCCTGATTTCAGAGCAGCTTCTTTGGTACCAAGTAAAGCACAGAAACAGCCCCAGCTCTCCCAGTGCTTCATTAGAAGAGATCCAAGTGTTTAATTCCTTTTCCTTGGGGAAGTTCTTGTTCAAAGATGTCCAAAATCTTGGCCTGAAGGTGATTTCCAAGCACCAAGCCCTGACATTTTGAACAATGAGCCATTTTAGTGGCTCCCTTGGCAGCCAGCTGGGCTGGGAATGGCTGCTCTGAACCACTGAAACATTCTGCTTTTCAAGTGTTTGGGGAAAAAAGAAGCCAAATGTGAGCAGAACATCCCAAAGAGACTCTCCTGGCAGGAGATTTCTTTGTGAGGTGCACAAGTGCAGAGATTTTTCTGGTCTTTGTGTGAAGAACACTGAAGAAGACCTGGATTCATTTCCAGGTGGAAATGCCTGGCTCGTTCTGCCAAAGAACTTTGGTGAACTGGATTCCACAGATCACAGAGTCATGGGGTGGTTTGGGCTGGAGGGACCCCAGAGCCCACCCAGTGCCACCCCTGCCATGGCAGGGACACCTCCCACTGTCCCCAGTGCCCAGCCTGGCCTTGGGCACTGCCAGGGATGCAGGGGCAGCCCCAGCTGCTCTGGGCAATTCTTTGCTTCAGTCCAGGAAAGCCAGGGAAGGGTGGGGAAATGACAATAATGAACTTGGTTGTTCTCAGGAGGGTGAATCCACCCATTCTGCCATTCTGGCTGGACTTGGAGAACCAAGATACAAATGTTGGAACTGCAGATCTGTGCCTTGACCTCCCAGCACCACAGTTCCTGCAGATTAATGGGCTCCAGAAATGTAAAAAATCACTTCAAATCCTTTGCACAGAGTGAAGATGTTCCTCTTCCTTACAAAGTCAGCCCTGAAGATCTGGGTCTCCCAAGACAAACACTGAGCCTAAAACAAGATGCTGCTTTTTGGGAAGGGAGGTTCTGCTGTGGAAATCACAGATCCACATCCATGGCCACAGCTGCTGATCCTTTTTCATTTCATTTCTAGGCAGTGCCACTGCCAGATTTCCCTGTAAGCCTTGAGCTGGCCCAGGCTGTGGTGACCAGGTCACAGGAGACAGGAATCTGTCCTGATAGAGGGACAGGAGCAGGCAAAAGTGATGGCACAGTTTGGAGATTTCCTCCAAAAGCTTTAGGAGAGGGAACAGCACACCAGGAGAGCAGCCCTTCCCTCAGGCAAATTATTCACAGATCCCAAATCCCTGGGGCTGGCCCAGCCCTGCCAGCCCATGCAGTGCCAGCTGTGCCCCATGGGCACCTTGTCCCCAGCCCAGAGCACTCAGTGCCACCTGCAGGGGACACCTGCAGGGCTGGGCACTGCAAAGCTCCCTGGGCAGCCCCTGCCAAGGCCTGAGCTCCCTTTCCATGGGCAAATTGCTGCTGCTGTCCAAGCTGAGCCTGCCCTGGCCCAGCCTGAGGCCGTTCCCTCTGCTCCTGTCCCTGTTCCCTGGGAGCAGAGCCCGACCCCCCCGGCTGTGCCCTCCTGGCAGGGACTTGTGCAGAGCCACAAGGGCCCCTGAGCCTCCTTTGCTCCAGCCCCAGCCCCTGCCCAGCTCCCTCAGGGATTCTGCAGCCCCTGCCCAGCTCCCTCAGGGATTCTGCAGCCCCTGCCCAGCTCCCTCAGGGATTCTGCAGCCCCTGCCCAGCTCCCTCAGGGATTCTCCAGCCCCTGCCCAGCTCCCTCAGGGATTCTGCAGCCCCTGCCCAGCTCCCTCAGGGATTCTGCAGCCCCTGCCCAGCTCCCTCAGGGATTCTGCAGCCCCTGCCCAGCTCCCTCAGGGATTCTCCAGCCCCTGCCCAGCTCCCTCAGGGATTCTCCAGCCCTCACAGCTCTCTTTCCTGCCCTGGACACGCTCCAGCCCCTCCAGGGCTCTCCTGCAGGAGCAGAACTGGGCACAGCTCTCAAGGGCCTCTCAGTACTGAGTAATTTAAATCACAGCATTTCAACATTCAGCTTTCTTAGCACCTGTTCCAGATGCAACCAATTCCTCTTAAATCTCCTGGGAGGGACCCTCCACTGAGAGGCCACCCCAGGCTTTTGGTGAGGACATTGGGATCAAACAGATCTCTCCATCTGCAATGCTCAACCCCATTTCCCAGCTGTTTTCAATCATTTCAGCAGGTTTGGAATTTCTGAAGCAGACCAGTGTGTCCAGTTCCCTCTGAGGTGCAGGGAAGGAGCTGGAATCAAATCTGGGCAGTCCCACTGGCAAAACTTGCAGCATTATTTAGGGCTGGGGTTGCCCTCTCTGGAGTGTTCAAAGGTTTGGATGTGGCACTTGAGGATGTGCTCACTGCTGGGGCTCCAACCTCAACCACTCCAGAGTCACTGATTCTACCAATCCCTCTCCAGAGGCTGCTTGGGGACAGTAAAATCCCACATGTGAGGGCAAGAATGCCTCAAAAAATGCAAATCACAGAGTTAAGCAAGGCCTGGAGGGGTTCAGAACACATCAGGAAAGCAAACCCCACCCCTGGGTTGTGCCCCACATCAGGAAAGCAAACCTCAGCCCTGGGTTGTGCCCCAGGCCTGTCTGAGCCCCTGGCACTCCGGGCACAGGAGCAGCAGAGTCACAGGCAGCAGCCACAGGTCCAAGGAGAAGGGACAGCACAGGCAGTTCCACTGGGAATTCACAAATACAGCTGCTGTGCAGGCACTTCACTTGGAACCAGCAAGGTGGGAGCCAAATGCAGTATTTTAGATGTTGCAGCCTCTTTTGAAACAGCATTTTATCATTTTTTCACTTTCATTTGGCAGAGGGACAGCTCTGACCTCTGCCCCTGTGACCTGACAGCACCCAGAGAGGGGCTGGGGCTGGGCCAGGAGGGATTTGGGTTGGATTTGAGGGCAAGGTTCTTGCCCAGAGGGTGCTGGCACTGCCCAGGCTGCCCAGGGAATGGGCACGGCCCCGAGGCTGCCACAGCTCCAGGAGCCTTTGGCCAGCGCTGCCAGGGATGCCCAGGCTGGGGCTGGGGGGTCTGGGCTGGCACTGGGGGATCCCTGGGGTTTATTCCCAGCTCAGTTCAGGAGCTTTGCTCATTGGAGTCCCCAGGTGGGCAGTGAAGCCCTGGTTAAACCATTTCCATTTGAACTCCAGGACAATGTCCTGAAACCAAAAGGTCACCTCAGCACTGTGCTTACCTGAGGAGCCCTTGGTTACCCTGCCCTGTCCATTCTACTCAGCAATAGTTGAGATATATTGCTCCTGAACCTACTGAAGTTATCTGAAGTTAAAAACAAGTCATTTGTCATCAGAATTTACTGCACAGAAGTTGCTATTTAACAAGTTAAATAGCTGGAGTCAATAGCCACAAAGAACTAAAAAGTGCTTTAAAACCAGAGAACAAAAGCAGAATTTCAGTCATTTTGCTTATGGGAATAAAATGTGCTCAGTGAGCTCATGGTGACAAAGTGAAGCCACTAAAGCTCCAAAAGAATTGAGGTTTAAATAAAGCTGATCCTGAATGTAAAGCAAAATGTTCTTGATAAACCCACATTTCAGACTCAGAGTTGTCTTGGACAGATTTCAAGTATTGAACAAATTCCCTGAAAGAACATCCATGGGAATTCTTTGTGAGCAGTTGAATAAAGGAAGAATTCCCACAAACATAAAACCAGTGAAGAATAAAACCCTGCAGCACTGGCAGCCTCTGGAATTCCAGTCTCCATCCCTCAAGTGACAATTCCTGTGCAGGGGGAGAAGGCCCCTAGCACAGGGAAGTGGGGATAAAGAACCAATTCCCAGAATGCCAGGATGATTTGGGTGGGAAGGGATTTTAAGGATCAGCCAGTGCCAGCCCTGCCATGGCAGGGACACCTCCCACTGTCCCCAGGGCCCAGCCTGGCCTTGGGCACTGCCAGGGATGCAGGGGCAGCCCCAGCTGCTCTAGGACAGTCACTGTCACACTCCCTTTCTCACGTGTATATTTACATATTTTTATATATTGATATCCACAAAGACAAGTAAAGCAGTCACTGCAATGCCTCGTTCCCTGCAGCTCAGGGAGGATCCCTGATGAGGAGGAGGAGGATGAAACCCTCCCTGCTGAGCCAGCAGAGCCCCCTCAGGGACTCAGGGAGGAAATGAACGGGGATTTCAGCATCTGTCACTGAAGGCCCAGGGGAGTGTTTGTGTCTGGGACTCTGTACATGGGACTCATGTTCCTCTTCTGCCTGAGGCACCAGCAGTGCCTTGTGTGCGTTCAGCTTGGACAGCAGCAGCAATTTGCCCATGGAAAGGGAGCTCAGGCCTTGGCAGGGGCTGCCCAGGGAGCTTTGCAGTGCCCAGCCCTGCAGGTGTCCCCTGCAGGTGGCACTGAGTGCTCTGGGCTGGGGACAAGGTGCCCACGGGGCACAGCTGGCACTGCATGGGCTGGCAGGGCTGGGCCAGCCCCGGGGATTTGGGGATTCCCTGTGAGGGACAACCCCAGACTGCTCCTCCCAGTCTCCCAAAGCTGCCCCAGGAGCTTCCAGTGACCTTGGGAGGCTCCAGCCCCAGCCCTGAAGGCACTGGGGGGGAGAATCTGCACCCTCAGGGACTGCAGGAGCTTCTTCCCTGGATGGAAAGAGGAAGAAGAGAGCAGCACCTGAATCCCCTACGGCTGCAGCACTGCAAATGTTTCACCAGATTCAGTCTGTAGTTCTGGCCTGAGGTCACAGGACCCACGGGGTCCCTAAGGGCCAGAGCTTTCAGTCGAGTCAGGTTTTAACCCAACAGCTCAGGATGGGAAAAGAGGGAGAGGCTCTCATGCAAATGTCAGTTAATGCACAAAATACTGACAGAGTGGAGTCAAACCTGGCTCCATCCCCTCTGAGAGCACTGAAAATCACAAGTGGGATGTGCTGCTCCATTTCTGCACTTGCCAGCAAGTGGCCACGATGGAGAAGAATTATTTTTTTAATGGTAAGAATGAAAGATGTACTACTATTTAAATACTGTCCTAAAAAGAAGGAAAATCTGTGCAGTTGTGCATATCTTCAGAGTTGAGCTTCTGGCATGAAACACATCCCAAATCCAGGAACACCTATGTTCAGGCATAGGAGCAGGGCAAGGAGCCAATGGACTGGAACTTAGGAGAAGCCCCTCCAGGGCCTCCACAGCAAACCAAGAAAGAATATTTAATTTATCTATTAAAAAAAAATCAAAATCCACTGCTTGGTACCACGTAGAAACCCTGGGCAGGGAATCAGAGAATCCCAGAACATCCTGAGCTGGAAGGGACCTGCCAGGAGTCCAAGGACACAGCAGCAACCCCCCTGAGGCAGAGGGGCAAAGGCTGCAGGGAGCAATGATGGATCTGAGCAGTTCCAAGAAGCCAGGCAGGTGTCCCTGGAGGGCTCCAAGAAGCCAGGCAGGTGTCCCTGGAGGGGCCAAGGGCTCCAGTGCTGCTGCCAAAGCCCTCGGGGCGAGCTCGGCGTGACCCAGACGAGACAACAACAAACACTGTCGGCCTCTTTTGTACGAAGGATTTAATTCTCTATACATGGAACTAATTGGAAAGGCTGGATTACAGTTGTTAAAGCTGCAGGTTTTTATATATTTATATAATTTACATTCATAGTGATGAAATACTGAAGTGCAACTGAGTAAGGAGCTTCACTTGTCCTTTGCACCTTTGCAGGACGGGTGGGGAGCAGGGAGCTGGGCTGGGAGTGCCCCAGGCTGCCAGCAGGGGCTGGGACAGGGGGACACAGACACCAGGAGTAAGCCCGTGGTAAATCATGAGTAGCAGGGCTCTGTTGTGCTCTGTGAGGCGTTGGGAGAGGGCACTGCCAGCACCTGCAGCAGCAGCCGGGCAGGGCTCGGCTGCAGCACAGCTCCAGCTCCACTGAGAGCTCCAGCTCTTACTCATCTGTGTCAGTTCCACAGTTCTGCTTTAAAAAATGTAAACATTGGAAATGGATTGCGGGGATTGAGTTCTATACATTCGTTCTTGTCAGGAGAATGACTCGTTCACAAGGTGTTGTTCCACAGAAAGCACAGCTGAGCAGCCCCAGCGCCGTCCCAGGGGCGTTGGGAATTCTGGCAGCCCCAGGAGGGAACATTGCACCCATTTCTGACCCAGGAATGTGACAAACCCAGGGACACACACACAAACCAGGCTGTTTGCTCACTGTTTGCAGCTACAAGTAATGTGCAAAATCAAATGAACAGAGCTGGGTAAAACATCACTCCAGGTTTGCCTCTGGCACGGGGGGAGGGCATCTCCCCTCCCCACAATGGGTTACACACTCGACAACAACACCTGTTACAAACAGTACAGTAACTACAACAAAATACCTGGAACTGGGCACATTTAAACCTCCTTAAACTGATTTTAACTCCTTCTGTTCTTTTGTAATTAAAAAAAAAAAAAAGGAAAATTAAAATAATAAAAAAAAGACACATTGACAACACTGGACAAGTGAACAATAAAAAAGAAAGATACATAAAGTCTCCAATTCATGGACATTTGGAACAATTTTAATAGCACATGCAGCATTCCTTGATAGTGGGTCTTTTTGCACAAACAAAAATTGCAATGAAGAAATTAAATTTATACTTTTCCTTTAAAAGGCTAGAATATATCTTTAAAAAATAATTTTTAAAACTACCAAAAACACCTGTGCAAAGGTGGAAAAATTAGTTTGGTAACTCTGAAAGCCACAAAAGGACCCACTATCCTCTGATTTTTATTATTTTTTTTGCGTGTGTGTGTTTTTGTTTTGTTTTGTTTTGAATCAGTTTAATTTTGTCGGTAATTAACTCAACCATTGCGATTCCATGCAACTAAATGTCAAATGAGGTAAAACTGCTGTGCAGTGTGTTCTTGACTCAGAAGGCAGTAGATGATCATGCTGGAAGCCACATGATCAAGGCTGCATCTCCCATCATCCCTCTGGGCACTGCTATGGGATAGTGGGTCTCTTTGAGGACTTTCAAGCCTGAGTGGGGGATGGACAACATATGATTCCTAGAAAAAGGAGGAAAACAACACATAAGCAAAACAAAACAATGAGCAAATTCAAGCTGGGGAAATGAGGCAGGCGTGGCAAGGCATGGAGCAAAAATGATGGGGAGAGGGGACGTGCTGGGGGATGGGAACAAAACCAACCAAACACAGCGGGGACAGAAGGTCTTCAAAGAGCCCGGGGGCCCGGGGGCGGCGGGGCCCGGCAATGCTGCATGTGGGAGGGACACCAGGGACACCAGGGACACTCACACTGCTGGCTGGGGTCCGTGTCCGTGGTCAGCTTCACGTAGTTGGACGGGAAGAGCCCCACGTGGCCGTTGACCTCCCCCTTCCACCAGTCGGGGTCCTCCCTGCTGAGCACGGTGATGATCTGGCCCTTGCTGAAGGCCAGCTCGTCGTCGTTCTGCGCGCTGTAGTCGTACATGCCGATCACCTGGCACACTGGGACAGGGGACAGGGGTCAGCCGGGGCTCAGCCGCCCCCAAGGGCACCCCTGAGCCACCCTGCCCTGCCCAGAGCCCAGCAAGCCCAGCCTGGGCATCCCTGGCAGCGCTGGCCAAAGGCTCCTGGAGCTGTGGCAGCCTCGGGGCCGTGCCCATTCCCTGGGCAGCCTGGGCAGTGCCAGCACCCTCTGGGCAAGAACCTTGCCCTGAAATCCAGCCTGGCCCTGCCCACATGCAGAGGTCACCTCTGGACATTGCCCATGGCTCAGGACAGCTCCACAGAACTCACAGAATTCCCAGAATCCCTGGGTTGGGAGAGACCTTCAAGGCCATCGAGTCCAGCCCAGCCCCAGCCCCTCAACTCAACCCTGGCACCCAGTGCCACATCCAGGCTTTGTTAAACACACCCAGGCATGGGGACTCCACCACCTCCCCGGGCAGCCATTCCAGAACTTTCTCACCCTTGCTGGAAAAACCTTTTCCCTGCTCTCCAGCCTGGATTTCCCTTGGTGCAGCTCGAGGCTGTGTGCTCTGGGTGTGTCAGTGCTGCTGGAGAAAGAGCCCAGGGCCAGCTGAGCCCAGGCCCCTTTCAGGAGCTGTGCAGGGTGAGGAGGGCAGCCCTGAGTCTCCTTTGCTCCAGGCTGAGCACCCCCAGCTCCCTCAGGGCTTCCTCACAGGGTTTGTGTTCCCAGCCCCTCTCCAGCCTCCTTGTTCCCTCTGCATGTGCTCAGGGTCCATCCAGGACCCTGCAGTGACCAGGGCCCACCCTGGGGCTCAGCTCAGCCCCCCAAACTCCAGGGGTTTAAAAATCCCAAAGAGTTTCATGGAATCCCAGCAGGGCTTGGGTTAGAAAGGACCTTAAAGCCCATGCAGAGCCACCCCTGCCATGAACAGGGACATCTTCCCCTGCCTCAGGGTGCTCCAGCCTGGCCTGGAACCCCCACCAGGACCGGTCAGTGGACAGGAAAATCTGGGACACACTGGAACTTCCACTATTGGAAGCTGCATAATCCAAAAGAAAGCCAATGGTGATGCCTTTGTTGTCCCTGTGAGGTTTTCAGAACAAAAAAATCTTGGAAAATAGAAGAGAAAATGAACAGAACTGGACAAAAGCATCCCAGGCCATCCAGGCTGCTCTGCTGGCACCCAGGACTGGGTCCAGCAGGGATTTTCTATTCCCTTGCAGTGGAACTCATCCAATCCCAGAATCCAGCTGGTCCTGCTCACTCCTGACAAAGCAGCTCCCTGAACTCTCTGAAGCAGCAGGACTGTTCAGTTAAATAAATAATCCCCTCTATTTCTCTGCTGTTTTCTCTTTGCCAGGCCACAGGGCTTCTGCTTTTCCCACCACACATCAGACTTCCATTAATGAGCCTTGCTGGCAGGTTCTCCCCAGTGGATTAATCCTAAAATTTGCTCTTATTTTTGTCCTTGTACCAAGCCAGCAACTTATTTCAATTTGCCAAACAGCTTTTCTTTTTTTAAAATTACAGTTTCATTAAGATTTTGATGATCTGCAAAAAGTGCTAAAATTTTATTTGTAAGATTTAGCATGTGGGGAAAGCCACAGATTGTCAAACCTGAAGTAATTTCAAAAAAACATCAAAAAATCTCATCCTATTTCCTTGTAAAAGGTTGTGTCTCAGTGCTGAGCTGCCATTCTCAACCTGAATTCCACGGGGCTTTAGAGAGGCATTGGCTGCATCTTTGTAGCAGCCACCAGAGGGGCAGCCAGCAGCAGTGCCACAGACACAGCACCATGGGATGGGCCTGGGAGGGCCCTTCCAGCCCAGCCAGGCTGGGATTCTGGGGGAACGTTCCTGTTCTGTGGCTCCTGAGTCCCAAACCTGCACAGCAAAGGTCCCTCCCCATGGGGGTTTGTCCCACCTCAGACCAGGGGGCTCTGCAGGAGAGGAGCCCCAGGTGCAGCCCTGGATCCTCCTGAGCCTCTGCAGCTCCTGCTGCACCCAGGGCAGGGCTGGGCTGGGGATGGAGACACATCCCAGAGCTGCTGTTCCATGGACAGGGCAGGGCTGGGGATGGAGACACATCCCAGAGCTGCTGTTCCATGGACAGGGCAGGGCTGGGGATGGAGACACATCCCAGAGCTGCTGTTCCATGGACAGGGCTGGGGATGGAGACACATCCCAGAGCTGCTGTTCCATGGACAGGGCTGGGCTGGGGATGGAGACACATCCCAGAGCTGCTGTCCCATGGACAGGGCTGGGGATGGAGACACATCCCAGAGCTGCTGTTCCATGGACAGGGCTGGGCTGGGGATGGAGACACATCCCAGAGCTGCTGTTCCATGGACAGGGCTGGGGATGGAGACACATCCCAGAGCTGCTGTTCCATGGACAGGGCTGGGGATGGAGACACATCCCAGAGCTGCTGTTCCATGGACAGGGCAGGGCTGGGGATGGAGACACATCCCAGAGCTGCTGTCCCATGGACAGGGCAGGGCTGGGGATGGAGACACATCCCAGAGCTGCTGTTCCATGGACAGGGCTGGGCTGGGGATGGAGACACATCCCAGAGCTGCTGTTCCATGGACAGGGCTGGGCTGGGGATGGAGACACATCCCAGAGCTGCTGTTCCATGGACAGGGCTGGGCTGGGGATGGAGACACATCCCAGAGCTGCTGTTCCATGGACAGGGCTGGGCTGGGGATGGAGACACATCCCAGAGCTGCTGTCCCACAGTCAGGGCAGGGATAGGAAGAAGGAACATCCCAGAACCCAGAGCCCATGTCCCACAGTCACTGCAGGGATGGGATGGGTTTGGGGATGGAGACACACCCCAGAGCTCCTGTCCCACAGTCAGGGATGGGCTGGGCTGGTTTAGGGGATGCAGGAACACCCCAGAGCTCAGAATTCCCACAGTCAGGGCTGGGCTGGGCTGGTTTAGGGGATGCAGGAACACCCCAGAGCTCCTGTCCCACAGTCAGAGATGGGCTGGGCTGGTTTAGGGGATGCAGGAACACCCCAGAGCTCCTGTCCCACAGTCAGAGATGGGCTGGGCTGGTTTAGGGGATGCAGGAACGCCCCAGAGGCTCTGGAACCCCACACCCTTCCCAGCTGAAGGCCCAGCACGGGCACAGCAGGCAGGGCAGGGCTGCCAGGGGCAGGCAGGGCTCACCTGAGGGTGCTGCAGGCCTGGGCAGCTCGGTGGGGGTGCTCTTGCTGGTGCCAGGGCTCAGCAGTTTGACGTAGTTGGCCGGGAACCAACCGATCTGGCGCTTCTTGCCACGCGCCTGCGGAGACAGAACGGCTCAGGCAGGATGGACAGCACCAGAGCTGCCCAGGACTGCCCAGAACTACTGCCCAGAACTACTGCCCAGAACTACTGCCCAGAACTACTGCCCAGAACTACTGCCCAGAGCTGCTCAGAACTGCCCAGAACTACTGCCCAGAGCTGCCCAGAACTGCTCAGAACTGCTCAGAACTGCTCAGAACTGCCCAGAACTGCCCAGAACTGCTCAGAGCTGCTCAGAACTGCCCAGAACTGCTCAGAACTACTGCCCAGAGCTGCTCAGAACTGCCCAGAACTACTGCCCAGAGCTGCCCAGAACTGCTCAGAACTGCTCAGAACTGCTCAGAACTGCCCAGAGCTGCTCAGAACTGCCCAGAGCTGCTCAGAACTGCCCAGAACTACTGCCCAGAGCTGCTCAGAACTGCCCAGAGCTGCTCAGAACTGCCCAGAACTGCCCAGAACTGCCCAGGACTGCCCAGAACTGCTCAGAACTGCCCAGAACTGCTCAGAACTGCCCAGAACTGCCCAGAGCTGCCCAGAACTGCTCAGAACTGCCCAGAGCTGCTCAGAACTGCCCAGCCAGGGGCTCAGAACTGCTCAGCAGGGCCTGGGCAGCTCCAGGGCTCAGAACTGCCCAGCCCAGAGAGGAAAGGGCTTGGGGAAGGAACTCAGCTGTTCTGGGCCACTAGCTCAATGTTATAACGTTAACACAGAATCCTGTTAGTATTTCTAATTGTTAACATAGAATCTTTTTAGTATTTCTAATTGTTAACATAGAATCCTGTTAGTATTTCTGATTGTTAACATAGAATCTTTTTAGTATTTCTAATTGTTAACATAGAATCCTGTTAGTACTTCTAATTGTTAACATAGAATCCTGTTAGTATTTCTAATTGTTAACATAGAATCTTTTTAGTATTTCTAATTGTTAACATAGAATCCTGTTAGTATTTCTAATTGTTAACATAGAATCCTGTTAGTATTTCTAATTAAACACTTGTTCATTATTTTACTTCCCCAGGTTGTGACAGCTGAAACAGAGATTAAGAATCCAAATTTGCTCTTTTCTTTTGCAGAAACAGATCCAAGCTTTCCAATGCCTTGTGTCACCAAAGCAGGAAAGCTCATCCTGTTATCTCCCCAAAGCCCAAATGTTCATCGCAAATCAAATCCATAAAAATTCCTTGCAGTAAGAAAGTTCTTCCAGAACTTTGAATCCCAGCTTCTAACTCTACCTCAAGAATGATTTTAATGTTTATTCTCTTTGTGTTAGAATAAGGTTGGCATTTTGGGCAAGGAGAATTTTGCCTCTGAAAAACATTGTTAACTCTGGTGGAAAAAAGTCATCTAAAGGATTTGCTATTCTTGAACTACTTTCTTCCCTGTCTAAACCTTTACTAAAAAAGAAAACACTTGATCTAAAGCCTATTTAGATAATTTAAGATACTTCTGAACACTGCATTAATGCTTAAATACTTAATGCTAAAAACATTTGCCTTATTTTCCCTTCACTCTGACCCCAAGTGTGGAGCAGGAGAATAAAAAGAACAGTCAGGGATTGCTAACAAAATAAAACCCAATTGTAAAACCACATGTAAGACATTAAAGCATCTAAATTACATCTGAGTATTTACACAACCAAAACTGAATTGTTTCAGAGCCTCCCAGCAGCTGCTCAGTGGTAACTGTGGCAGCTCTTGCCCAGAGAAGTTTCTTTTCTGTCTTCAAATACATTTAATGGAGACTCTTTAAAGCTCAAAGTTACCAACAGCCCCAAGGTTAGTGAGAGAAAACCCCAAAGGAACCCTGGAAAAGGATTTCTCCACAAAAGATGAAAAAAATATCACCAGGAAAGGCAAAAAGGGCACAAAGAGTTAAAAAGAACTGAATTAGTCAGAGATCTGCCCTGCACAAATAAATCCATGGCATTGTTCCACCCCAAATTTCCTGCTAAAAGCCCCAAAGCAACCAGAGCCTCCTTCAGGGGGCCCAAATGGTCAAATTCTGCTCTCAGAATCACCTGGGAGGGTCCAGAGCAGCCCTGGGCCCTCCCTGCTGAGCTCCTGCTGCCCCCAGGCCAGGCCTGGCAGGGGTGGGAGCTCCTGGAAGGGTTTTTGGGGTTTTTGGGTTTCACTGGCACCTGCTGCACTGCACAGCATTGTCACCTTTATTTCTCATTGACACATTCGGCATTCTGAGCTACTAAAAGCCATTTTTTAAAAGTGGGATTTTACTAGGAAACAAAAAAAGGAACTAACTTGGAGCTCTCCTTCCCACCAACCACCTGGATTCTTCTTCCTGATGAGAATCAGCTGGCCAGGAGCAAGAGTCAGCTGTTCTGGGCCTGTTGCTGTGTAAGAGGCAATAACTTGGGCAATTTCTGTTGAAGCAGAGGAGGAAAGAAAAGGTTAATCTGAAAAAAATCCGGGCACATTCTATCCAACATTAATTCTGCTGCTATAAGACTGTGTCACTCTTTTCCATAAAATTCTTATAGATTTATGTATTTCCATGAATACATGTGGTAACTGGAAAATAAATGAGAGGTTCAGAGAATAAAAAAGTAATAAACCAGAGGTGCAGCAGCTCTGTGGTAGGAGATCAAAAGTGTTTGAAATAGAGGATAATAATAATAATAATAATAATAATAATAATAATAATAATAATAATAATAATAATAATAATAATAATAATAATAATAATAGCAGCACAGCTCTTAAAATGCAGTGCTATTATTTTATTATTTCTATTTTCCAGTAAATCCATCTTTGCACTTGGCTCCCTAAGGAGAGGAGACACACCAATGACAAAATATTGAAGCTGCACCCAGAGGCACAAATCAAGGCTGGCAGAGAATTTCTCACCACCTGGCCCCAACAGGAATATTTCTCCCATGCAGCAAAGAGGATTTCCCTGGAAATCTCTGTTCCCTCCCAGGCCAGGAGCTGGGAGCTGACAGTTCCAGGGAATTGGCCCAAGCTGTGCTGGAGCTTCCTCTGCCCCCAGTGCTGTGGAACAGTTCTGGTCCCCACAGGCAGCCCAGCTTTGGACCCAAGCGCAGCTGCAGAACTCGGGTGCCCTCCCAGAGCCAGGCTCAGCCCTGTCCCCAGGCCATGTGCAGGTTCAGGGGGGCACCTTTAACACAGCCAGAGTGGGCTGGGGCTGCTGAGCCTTCCTGAGGGAGCCAGGGCAGTCTCAGCCCTCAGGGATTCATTCCCAGGGCAGCTGCAGGCACAGGAACCCACAAACCCTGCAGGGCTGGGAACAAGGGAGGCTTTGGGGCAGGGGAGAGTCAAAGGGAGGTGAAGCCCAGCGTGGAAATGATCAATGACTGATGTGAGGTTTAGAATGAAAGCACCAGTAGGAACATGAAAAATGATCAGAGAAGCAACTGAGACACAAATGAGCAGCATGAGGAGGATGAGGAGCAATCCAAGGGCCCTGCAGAGAACACAGAACAGCAGAACCTCCCTCAGGAGGGACAGGACAGCCAGGCAGGGATGGAAGGTCTGGAGTGACAAAGGGGCTTTAAACTGGACCTGGGGTCAGCACACACAGCCATGGAGTCATGGAATGGAGTCATGGAATGGTTTGGGTTGGAGGGACCCTAAATCCCACCCATTGCCACCCCAGCCATGGCAGGGACACCTCCCACTGTCCCCAGTGCCCAGCCTGGCCTTGGGCACTGCCAGGGATGCAGGGGCAGCCCCAGCTGCTCTGGGCACCCTGTGCCAGGGCCTGCCCACCCTGCCAGGGAACAATTCCCCATTGCCAGTGTCCCATCCAGCCCTGCCCCTGTCAGCAGAGCCAGTTCCCAGCCCAACTCCTCCCTGTTTGCCCTCACCCAGCCCTGACTCTGCTCCTGGCTTTTCTCTGTTTAAACCTCCCACTCCCCTGCCAGGACCTGCTGTATTTAATGACAAATTCCTCCTCCTGTCTGCTGCTTCCACAGCTAAGAAACCTGGAGAGGGGCTGGGGACAAGGGGGAATGGCTCCCACTGCTCTCTGAGCAATCCAGCAGGAAGTTCACATCCACCTCTGAGCAAGCAGATTTTCATTCTCTAGCTACATGTTATTTAGTGATTGACACACTAGAATGATTAGAGGATGAATTCTTTTATTACATTTACATTATTTATTAACTGCATTTATTCCAGTTATTTGATAATGGTTTTCATCAGTGCAAACCACTCCAAGATGACCAAGAGCAAACACTCTATTTTCATGGAAAAGGCTTTGTTGCCATTGAATTGAACACTTAAGAACAGAGAGAAGGTGCTGCCACAATATTTGACTCACCAGGTTTCTTCCCTAAGCTTCCTGTTTTCCCAGCTGCTCCTGGAGCCTTGAAATGGAGAACAAGAGGCAAGTTTAGCACTCAGGTTTCTTTCTCCAGTACATGAAAATGATTTACAAAGCTTCACTCAACAAGCATGTGAGTCAAAAACTCACAGGAAATTCTGTTCTTACAGAAATCCTTAATATTTCAGATGGCAATAAACATCTGGGAATAAATACCAAGCATGAAGTGGATGGCTTGCTAATGCAGAAGTGCAGACTTTTAGTCCTTTTCAGGGGCTGCAGATACCAAAGGAGATCCCATTTGTAATCCCAAAGGAGATCCCAGTTACAATCCCAAAGGAGATCCCATTTGTAATCCCAAAGGAGATCCTATGTGCAATTCCAAGAGATCCCGTGTGCAATCCCAAAGGAGATCCCATGTGCAATTCCAAGAGATCCCATGTGCAATCCCACAGGAGATCCCATTTGTAATCCCAAAGGAGATCCCAGTTACAATCCCAAAGGAGATCCCAGTTACAATCCCAAAGGAGATCCCATTTTAATTCCAAAGGAGATCCTATGTGCAATTCCAAGAGATCCCATGTGCAATTCCAAAGGAGATCCTATTTGTAATCCCAAAGGAGATCCCATGTGCAATCCCACAGGAGATCCCACGTGCAATTCCACACTAGATCCCATTTTCAATCCCAAAGGAGATCCCATGTGCAATTCCACACTAGATCCCATGTGCAATTCCACACTAGATCCCATTTGCAATCCCAAAGGAGATCCCATGTGCAATTCCACTCTAGATCCCATGTGCAATTCCACACTAGATCCCATTTGCAATCCCACAGTAGATCCCATTTGCAATCCCACAGTAGATCCCATGTGCACTCCCAAAGGAGATCCCATTTGTGACTGCAGATCCATGTATCTGCAGAATGGGAATCCTGTGGAGCTGAGCTGAAACAACAACAGGAGTTTCCATCCCTCCAAATTGCTGGATTGCAAATATTCCTGAGCAGCTCCCTGCACCCAGACAGGGTGAGGTGAGGGATGAACATCTGCACCCAAGGGATTGGGAAGCAAAGCCTTTGAAGAGCCACTAGAACTGCAGCAGAACCTGACATCAGTCCAGCTCCTGGCCCTAAATAATCCCTGCAGTCTCCTCCCAGGCCACTGACAGTTTTCTGTCCTGCAGGAAGAGGTCTGAGGTGGAAAACAGCAACTTTAATCTAAACTGGAGTGTGGCCAGGAATGTTGGGGAGCCATAAAATCCCCTTGCCTTCAACACTTCCACCTCCCTCAACTGCACCTTCAGGATCCTCCTCACTCACAAACTTGGAGCCAACATCAAACCACCTGAAGGCCTCCTCAGAATCCTCATTCCTGTGTGGAAAAGAACAGTTTCTTCCTCCTCCACATTCTCCCTGTCAAATGAGGTTTGAAAACTTGGGGATTCTGGCAGGAATGAAACTGAGGAGTAACTGAAGAACAGCTCAGGGCTGAGAGAAAAGGGCCCCTCAAACCCCTGTGCTGGCTGTGAGCCACCTATAAAATGGATTTGCTGACATCTTCAGCTTGCCTGGATGTCTCAGAGCTCCTTTCCTGTCACACATTATTACATTTGCACCCCACAGGAGCAGCAGATCCTCCTCTCCTCCCTCACTCCTCTGACTGTCCCCAGATCCCCAGCCTGCCCTGTGAGCAGGGCCCCAGGAGAGCCCCCAGGGGCAGAATTGTGGTGTCCTTGCAAAGCCAGGCTCAGCCCTGTCCCCAGAGCATGTGCAGGGTGAGGGGAGCAGTTCAACACCCCCACAGTGGGGCTGGGGACAGGGGGACATGGCCCTGACAGCCCCACAGAGGGGGATGGACCAGGCTGGACAAGGAATCCTCCTGCTCTGGGAAGTGTTTCTGGCAGAGGAACACCCTCTGCTCTCTTCAGCAGAGAACACGTGCTGGACCTCCACAGAAACCTCTCCAGAACAAGAGCTGGACCTCCACAGAAACCTCTCCAGAACAAGAGCTGGACCTCCACAGAAACCTCTCCAGAACAAGAGCAGGACCTCCACAGAAACCTCTCCAGAACAAGAGCAGGACCTCCACAGAAACCTCTCCAGAACAAGAGCAGGACCCTCACAGAAACCTCTCCAGAACAAGAGCTGGACCTCCAGAGAAACCTCTCCAGAACAAGAGCAGGACCTCCAGAGAAACCTCTCCAGAACAAGAGCTGGACCCTCACAGAAACCTCTCCAGAACAAGAGCTGGACCCTCACAGAAACCTCTCCAGAACAAGAGCTGGACCTCCACAGAAACCTCTCCAGAACAAGAGCAGGATCTCCACAGAAACCTCTCCAGAACAAGAGCAGGACCCTCACAGAAACCTCTCCAGAACAAGAGCTGGACCCTCACAGAAACCTCTCCAGAACAAGAGCAGGACCTCCACAGAAACCTCTCCAGAACAAGAGCTGGACCTCCAGAGAAACCTCTCCAGAACAAGAGCTGGACCCTCACAGAAACCTCTCCAGAACAAGAGCTGGACCTCCACAGAAACCTCTCCAGAAGAAGTGCTGGACCTCCAGAGCAGCCTCTCCTCCCAGGCATGCCTTGCTCACACCCATGCTGCTGGATTAGAGGCACATGGACACACCAAAGGCTGGGACATTGCCTTTACTGGGAAACAGAGGTGATTTTAAAATAGAAATTCCAGAACCACCTTGATCACACTGGGCCTGAATTGTCTTTGAGGATTCTCTGAATCCTCAGTGCAAAGCAGAAGGGACACATGGGAAAGTCCTACAGCACTTCAAGAAATATCTGAATTCATTAATAACACATTTAGGATGGTGCCCATTTCTGGCCCACTCAGGAGAGGCAGAAGCTTTTCCTATTCCTCCAGCTGAGAGAAAACACAGCAGTGAGGACAGAGCCTGTCCCTGCACACCTGGGACACTCCCTGAGGGCACTTTGTGACAAGGGATGAAGTCTCCTGAGCCAGCAGAGCAGAACCTGCTCTGTCAATTTAACAATCCCCAGCGAGGACTTGCCAATTGTGCTCTACACAGGACCCTCCAAACCCCAGCTTGATCCATTCAGGGATTATTTTCTGAACCCCTATGCAAAGTTTTATAATCAGATGTCTTGAAATTGTTGTGCTTCCAAGCCATCCCCACAGAGGGAATTCTCAGCAGTGCCCAGAATAAACCCTCTATCCATCCCTCCCCTAAGGAACAGCCTCAGAATGGGCCATTGTTCCTCTGAAGAACAAAGACTTTCCCACTTTTTTAATAAACTGAAGCTTGAAAGAACAGGGAATGGTTTGTTTTAGCACCCTGATGTGAATGGGCACAGAAGGACAAATTTAAAAATTCTTCAGCTGTAGAAACCATTGAGATTTTGAGTCATTTCTAGAAACTCTGCCCTTGCTGCTGAAAGATCACCCCTGCTTTTCTTTGGTTCTGTCAGTAGTGCAGAACACATGAAATTATTCCTCTTCTCAGAACATTTTCCAGCCCAGGCAGCTGTCCAAGCACAGCAGCACATGTGAGTGTGAGAGAGTGAGATTCCAGAGAGCCAGGACTCTGAAATCCTCTGCAAAAACTGCCTCTGGGAGCAGGCTGGGAGCAAAACCCAGTTCCCCACTTGGAGGCAGGTCTGTGTCCTGCAGGACCCCTGGCATGGAAAAACATCCCAGAGCAGGGCTCCACCTGCTCTGTGCTTCTTCCTCCCTCTCTCACCCAGATCTGAGCTGAAGGTGGGATTTTCACCAGCACAAAGGGCATTTGGAGCAGCTCTGGGTGAAGTGCACTGAGCTGGTGCAGCCCCAGCAGGCTGGGGTGACAGAAACCCCAAAGTGAGCTCTCTGAGCAAAGGGAACTGAACACCTGAGCTCTGCACACCAGCAGTGCCCCAATCCCACCTCTCCAGGGACTGCAACACCAAACATCACTAACTGCAAGGGTTTTAATCCACAAACCCCAAAGTGAGCTCTCTGAGCAAAGGGAACTGAACACCTGAGCTCTGCACACCAGCAGTGCCCCAATCCTCTAGACTGCAGTACCAAACATCACTAACCACAAGGGTTTTGATCCTGGCCCAGAGGATGTTGCTGGAATTTCGTGACACTGCAGAAATTTCCTCTTGAAAGGTTTCCTGCAGCTGAATTTCACTGCAGCTTTTATCCTCTGGCTTTTCCAGCAGCAGGAATGGCTTTAAGGACTGACTCTGCCCAGGTTTGTGCTGCAGTCTTTCAGTTTTTACCACCCAAATCCCCCCAAATCCACTGATTTTTATTCATTTATCTTTAACCCCCCATTATTCAGAGATATAAACCAGAATCCTTCTCATCAAGAGATCAGTCATGTACCCAACTCTGAATCCAACCTAATTCCTACTGGGAGATAAATTATCCTCTCAAGCCATATAAATGAGAGAACATCTCTCTTTAAAATGCCTAAAAAGAAAGAAAAAAAAAAACCCAGAAAAACCCCAATGAGGATGTGTTCTATGGAATTATTTCAAGATAAAAAGAGATTAAACAGAACCTCTATTATTCAGTCAAAATCTGACAAATAAATACAGTAGTTAGCAAAGTTTTGGTGCAAATTTTGTTCTTGACTGGAAGAAATTATAGGGAAAAATGTAACAGACTGAAATAATACTGGGTAGATTTTGGTTTTTTTTAAAATAATGTCGGTAAGATACAGCTCAGGCATTAAAAACTTACCAGGACAATAAAACAATCTTGGCTGTCCTGATCAGTGTCTAAAAAACTGCCAAGTGCACTACTGATGTTGGCATTATTGTCATGGATGATGCCCCAAGATATTTATAAAATTAAGTTGTAAAATACAACAAATATAGTTGTTATTGTAATTGTTTAGTATAGTTGTATATGTTGTTATATATATTGTATGTATATATATATGTTGTATATATATTGTTTGTATATATTGTTATATATATATTGTATACATATGTTTGTATATATGTTGATATATGTTGTATATATTGTTTGTATGTATATTGTTAAATATATTGTATATATATTGTATATATATGTTGTATATATTGTGTATATATGTTAAAATATGTTGTATGTATTGTTTGTATATATATTGTTATATATATTGTATACATGTTTGTATACATGTTAATATATGTTGTATATATTGTATATATATGTTAATATATGTTGTATATATTGTTTGTATATATATTTGCATATATGTTAATATATGTTGTTATACATATTGTGTATATATTGTATATATATGTTACTATATGTTGTACATATTGCTTGTACAGTTGTATTTGTGATTTTTGCAGTCTCAGACAGTAAATCTGCAAAGCATTTTCATTTCCCCTACCACGCCCTGCCCTGCAGCTAGCACTACAACCCCAAAGAAAACATTTCTCTACCTCAGAATCTTTGAGTCTCACATAATTAGATGGGAAAACTCCTGATTTATCACCCAGCGTTCCCGTCCACCAGTCACCATCTTTCTTTGTCACCAGGATCAGGTCACCTTGTTGGAAAGTGAGGTCCCCCTGCTCCGAGCTCTCGTAGGTGTACATGGCAATGTACTCTGCAAAAGGGAAATGCAGCATCAGTAAATAAATACACAGCATCAATAGATAAATATAAAATGGAAAACTCCTGAGAAACCCCCAGGGATCCCCTGCCAAACCTCAGTAATGTCAGGGCTAGGCAGAAGGAAAAATTATTCTTTATTGCTCATAGAAACATCAATATTTAATGAATAAAATTGTATTTATCAGTACTGAATAGGATCTATCAAAAGGCTGCCTCAGGGGTTTGTATATAATTTACTATTTTAATTTTCTGTACATATATATATATTGCTACGTACATATTTTATGTACATTTTAATCATTTAAATGTACATAAATCATTCCCTTAGATATTAAACATGTTTCCCAGTGCTTTCTGGGTTGTGCTGATGAGTGGGATTTTCAGAGTTTGGGATGCAAAGTGCACACACCTTATAAATCACCTTCTGCACATGAGCTTTTCTTCAACCTTCTCCACAGAAGATGTTAAATCCCTGCTTTATTGGTTCCCAAAACCACAGCTTTTTTGAAGTGTTTAAACTAAAGCTGTGTTCATTTTTAATACAAACACAACACCTGAGATATCCCACCTGGCACAAGACTCTGCATGCCCATAATTCCCTCTCCTCAAACACCAGGAAAACCAGAACAAGGTGATCTTTAATTCAAGCCCCTTCCAACCCAAACCAGCTGGGATTCTATGGAATAATCACTGAGCAGAGCAGCTGTACTTGGAAATAACTGATTATTTCCCTTTTCTCCGCTGCTCCCTCCTTTTAGTTTCTGTGGTGCTCAGGCCAGACACAAATTCAATGTAAATGTCCCCAAAACTGTACCTGGAATTGCAGTTAGGACCTTCAGGGGTGCAGCAGGGACCACACACCAGTGTTCACCTGCAACCTGCATTTAATTAATTGATCTCCTCTGCCTGTGATTTAATGAACCTGCAGCTGCCTCTGCACTGCAGGGGATTAAGGCAGCTCAGGTGGGGACACTCCCCTCCAGCTGAATGGAATTCCCCTTCTAAAACCCTTCAGAAAAGTATCTGTGAATTCTGAGTCTGTGCCCAGGCTCCAGCTTTGAAATGGAGCTGCCCAGAAGGATCCCAGGATTCCCTAAGTGATGTCACTGCCTTCATTAGGAGCTCTAAAGAAACACTGGCAATGAGCTTTGGGGGAAATTAAAATATTTAACAATTCCTGACACCATGGACAGATGTGCTTTTTTGGCCCTCTGTGAAAACCCATTCTAGATCAGAAAATGTTACCAAAATAATGGCAAAAAAATAGAAATATTGGAAGAAGTACAAACTACAAAATATATTTTCATATCTTTTGTAGTTTGTACTTTCCCCAATATTTCTATTGGATATTTTCACATCTTTTGTAGTTTGTACTTTTTTCACTATTTCTATTGGTTATTTTCATATCGTTTGTAGTTTGTACTTTTCCCAATATTTCTATTGGTTATTTTCATATTGTTTGCAGTTTGTACTTTTCCCAATATTTCTATTGGTTATTTTCATATCTTTTGTAGTTTGTACTTTTCCCAATATTTCTGTTGCATATTTTCATATCTTTTGCAGTTTGTACTTTCCCCACTATTTCTATTGGTTATTTTCATATCTTTTGTGATATGTGAAATTATTCCTTCTCGATACACAACACACATAAACTGTTACAATAACAATAACAATAACAATAACAATAACAATAACAATAATAATAATAATAATAATAATAATAATAATAATTCTTAATTATTCCAGAAGCAAACTGATTAGTGTTTGGATTTTAACAGCACTTGAAGAGCCCAATCTGGCTCCTGATTTTGGCAAACAAAGCAGAGTTCTTGTGTTCAATGCAGAGCAAGAGCTGCCAGGGCAGCCAGGACTCACCTTCCCCTGACACTGCTGCCTTGGCTGCTGGGGATGCTACTCTTTTCAGACTAGCAGGACTTTCTGAGGAACCAGAATCCATGCTTTAGAAGAAAATAATGGTTATTTAAGAAATTCAATCTCTTCAGAAAAATTATTATTATACTTCAAATATAAAATGCACCTGCACCCCCAAGCAACTCCCTGGGTTTTAAAAGAAGAGACAGTGCAAAATAAATGTGCAAAATAAAGCTTTGAATCCAGTGCTCTGCCATGCTCACATTTAAACAACTGCCTTAAATACAGAACTTTTTTTCCTCTTTATCCTCAGGAAAAAAATGATCTAAAATCATTCTCATTTGTATTCCTAATGCTAATGCTGCCTTTACAATACAAAAAAAAAGAGATTTTAAACGTTTAATCCTCCAAGAATAATGAGAAGTGATTTAGATTTGAGGAATACCTTTAATTTTGGGCAGAGAGGAGCTCTGACTTACACAGCTGTACTTCAGAAAGTCCAATACACTCATTTTTCAGTTGCAAGTCACATAAAATGAAGAAGGTTAATTGATCTTTTGTTGGTGAGGCAAGACCCAAAGAGAACTGAGGTCAGTTTTCTTATTCTTACTTTCTTATTATTCTTATTGAGGTCAGTTTTCTTATTTCTTAAATTCTTATTTTCTTATCTTTTTATTAAAATTATGTCTTAATTTTCTTATCTTCTTATTATTATTTCTTAATTTCTCAATTACGAAATTGAACATTTCTTAAGTTTTCAGGATTGGAAGTCAAAACCCTCCAGATAAAACCAGGGTCCCTTTTACAGGGCAAAACTCTAAAATTCAAGTGTGCAGATCTTCCAATTTCCTTCTACCCCAGCACAGAAGTGAAGGACAGGAGAAGCAAACAAAATACCTTGTGGATTTCCTAATGGGGCCTGAGATGAGCTTGACATAGGATTTGGGGAACCAGCCCTTGTGGCCCTGCACCTCCCCAAACCACCACATGTCCTGCTGCTCCAGCACGGTGATCACGTCGTTCTTGTTGAAGTTCAGGTGGTTGTCCTTCTTTGCTCTCCAGGGATACAGAGCCTGGGCCTGAAGCCCCTCCACTTTTTCACCCTTCAGCAAGGAAACCAGGAGTCAGCCATGCTCCCCCTTCAGCAAGAAAGCTGCTTAGGGAATGATATCCTCAGGCTGCTTAGACAGCAACAAATCTCTCAGCTAAAGCATCAGTTAAACTTGCAAAGTAATTCCAGAAATGGTTACAGCCCTCCTGCATTTCTGTCTGTCAACACATCATCAATGCAATGCAAGATTAAATTAATTACTTTTATTCAAGACACACATGCAATAAACCCTTGTGAAGCTGCTTTGGCAGGACTTCTAGGCCATTTTATGGAAAATGATGCTTTGCTGCACTTTATTCATGGCACATTGCAATTTCTTTTTGCTCTGAGGTAGATATTCAGCACTTCCCAGAACACAGGAGCTCCCAGAACAGTTTGTTGTTCCACTGAGGAAAAGGAGATGCCTGAAGAGAGGGACAGAATTCAGCTGGGAAGCTTTGCCATTGCTATTCCACTTAACCCCCTTGGGAGTGAGGCTGTCATGGGAGTGAAGAAAGCCCCAAGGAACTGACTCAAAACCTGGACCACCAAATTCTAAAAAAGCCATCCCAGACCAGCAAACCAGAAACTGTTCTGTGTTAAATCCTGCCCCAGATGTTGCCAATCAGAGATCCATAGAATGGCCTGGATTGGGAGGGACCTCAGAGCCCACCCAGTGCCACCCCTGCCATGGCAGGGACACCTCCCACTGTCCCCAGTGTCCAGCCTGGCCTTGGGCACTGCCAGGGATCCAGGGCTGGAATTCCATGCCAGCCCCTGCCCACCCTGCCAGGGAACAATTCCTCATTGCCAAGATCCCACCCAGCCCTGCCCTCCGGCACTGGCAGCCATTCCCTGGGTGCTGTCCCTGCATCCCCTGGAAATTGTCTCTCTCCAGCTTTCCTGGGGCTCCTGCAGGCCCTGCAAGGCCACCCTGAGCTCAGCCCAAAGCTTCTCCTGTGCAGGTGAACAATCCCAGCTGTGCCAGCCTTTCCTCCCAGCAGAGCTGCTCCATCCCTCTGCCCATCCTGGAGCCTCCTCTGGGCTCTCTGCAGCAGCTCCAGCTCCTCCCTGGGCTGGGGCAGCTCTGCAGGTGGGACAATCCCTGCCACCCCTCCTGGAGGTGCTCACTATGTCCTGTCAGGTGAGTACTTCAATGCACAGGCAAGGACCCCCCTTTGCTCTCCAAGCCTTTTGTAGTTTCTACTTTTCCTAATATTTTTATTGGATATTTTCATATCTTTTGTAATTTGTGCTTTTCCCAATATTTCTATTGGATATTTTCATATCTTTTGTAATTTGTACTTTTTTCAATATTTCTATTGGATATTTTCATATCTTTTGTAATTTGTACTTTTTTCAATATTTCTATTGGATATTTTCATATCTTTTGTAATTTGTGTTTTTTCAATATTTCTATTGGATATTTTAATATCTTTTGTAGTTTGTACTTTTCCTAATATTGCTATTGGATATTTTCATATCTTTTGTAATTTGTGCTTTTCCCAATATTTCTATTGGATATTTTCATATCTTTTGTAATTTGTGCTTTTCCCAATATTTCTATTGGATATTTTCATATCTTTTGTAATTTGTGCTTTTCCTAATATTGCTATTGGATATTTTCATATCTTTTGTAATTTGTGCTTTTCCCAATATTTCTATTGGATATTTTCATATCTTTTGTAATTTGTGCTTTTCCCAATATTTCTATTGGATATTTTCATATCTTTTGTAATTTGTGCTTTTCCTAATATTGCTATTGGATATTTTCATATCTTTTGTAATTTGTGTTTTTTTCAATATTTCTATCGGATATTTTCATATCTTTTGTAATTTGTGTTTTTTTCAATATTTCTATCGGATATTTTCATATCTTTTGTAATTTGTGTTTTTTTCAATATTTCTATCGGATATTTTCATATCTTTTGTAATTTGTGTTTTTTTCAGTATTTCTATTGGATATTTTCATATCTTTTGTAATTTGTAGTTTTTTCAATATTTCTATTGGACATTTTCATATTTTTTGTAGTTTGTAGTTTTTTCAATATTTCTATTGGACATTTTCATATCTTTTGTAATTTGTGTTTTTTTCAATATTTCTATTGGATATTTTCATATCTTTTGTAGTTTGTAGTTT
The DNA here is from genome assembly GCF_037042795.1 of Molothrus aeneus. Classification (NCBI taxonomy): domain Eukaryota; kingdom Metazoa; phylum Chordata; class Aves; order Passeriformes; family Icteridae; genus Molothrus; species Molothrus aeneus. The sequence continues at coordinate 116,781,570 of NC_089647.1, read as the reverse complement.
TTTCAATATTTCTATTGGATATTTTCATATCTTTTGTGACGTGAAATTACTCCTTCTCAACACGCAACACTAATAATAATGTTAGTCTAATAATAATAATAATAATAATAATAATTCTACATTATTCCAAACGCAAACTGGTTAGCAGGTGGACTTGAACCCCACTTGCAGAGCACCATGTGCCTGTGCTGAGAGCAGGGGCGAGGCCAGGAGCTCACCTGGCCCAGCACAGGGGACGGGGAGGAGCCGGTGACAGTGGCAGGGGTGAAGGCCGAGCGCTGCCGGAGCTGCCCCGCGCTGGGCACGGTCAGCGAGGGCTGAGCTGCCCAGGCATCCCAGTTATCACTCTCTGCCTTCTCACTGCTGTTTGATGGCCAGCTGGAAAGAAAAAGAAAAGAATGATGTGATTCCTACTGGTTTTAACAGTAGGAACAAAAAAAAAAAAAACCACACAGAACAAATATTTCAACGCTCTACATGAATTTCTTTTCCGTGATATCCAGCACCTTAACTCCAGGTGCAACTGAACACTGGTTAGCCAAAACTTCACTTTCAAAGGCAACCCCCACACTGAGCTCCTGGTCCTTGCCACTGAAGGACAGGTTTTTATCTCAACTCTTAGCTGAGTCCCTACAAACAGAAGTTCAAGCAGTGCAGGCTGCATTATGCACAGTGGAAAGAGAAATAAAAATAATTAATAATTCTTTCCAAAACTGGTTTGAAATCTTCCCCCTGCATATCACTGACCTCTCACATCCCTTTCCTTTAGACACAGGATCATGGAATGGTTTGGGTTTGGACCTCACAGCCCACCCAGTGCCACCCCTGCTATGGCAGGGACACCTCCCACTGTCCCAGGTGCTCCCAGCCCCAGTGTCCAGCCTGGCCTTGGGCACTGCCAGGGATGCAGGGGCAGCCCCAGCTGTGTCAGGAGTGCCAGGGCCTCCCATTGAGTTATCAGTTTATAAATATGGATTTCATAGTCAAAGGAGAAGGAATTGCAGTTGATAAAAGTGCCCAGTGTATTAAGACACCCAGGGATGGGCACATGTTCCAATTCCATCAGTTTTACTAATGGAGTGACCAGGAATTAAATCCCCTTTCATGTCATCTCTGCCATTTGCATATTGTACATAAGAATATGTATATATGTGTATATATGTGTGTGTATATAACAATATGTATATAACAATATATTGTACATAACAATATGTATATATATATATATATATAGATGTATATAACAGTATGTATATAACAATATATTGTACATGACAATAAGCAGGTTGGAAACCTTCATTCTGGCTTGGTGGAAACTAAAGTAGGAGAAAGGGATTTAGGAGTGGCAGCATCTGAAGGGGCTCCAGGAGAGCTGGACAGGGACTGTTCATTAGGGAGAGCAGTGGCAGGGCAAGGGAGAATGGGTTCCCACTGACATTTCAGTGGGAGATGAGGAGGGAATTGTTCCCTGGCAGGGCGGGCAGGCCCTGGCACAGGGTGCCCAGAGCAGCTGGGGCTGCCCCTGCATCCCTGGCAGTGCCCAAGGCCAGGCTGGGCACTGGGGACAGTGGGAGGTGTCCCTGCCATGGCAGGGGTGGCACTGGGTGGGCTCTGAGGTCCCTCCCAACCCAGAGCATTCCTGGATTCTGTGATTCCAAGGGAAGTGAACCCCTTGGGATTTCCCCCATGCCCACACCCTCACATGGGGATGTCTCCTGCCTGTGCTGTGCCAGGCAGGGGTGATGGGAGCAGCCCCAAGGCCACAGGGCTGCAGCCTGCCCTGATTCCCACAGGAAGCACCCTGCACTCCCCAGAAGTGTTTTCAGTTTGCACCCTGGCTCTGTGCTCAGTGCCAGCTCCCAAGGACCCCGGGCACTGAGGGCTGAGCCCCCAGACCTACGTGGAGCTGAAGTCTGCCCAGTTGTTGGCTGCTGCAGGAGCCTCTGCAGGGGCAGGAGCTCCCAGGGAGGTGGAGCTTTCCTGCACAGACACTTTGGGAGCAGCAGAGGGCTCGGCCACAGCCACGGGCTTGGCAGAGGCTGGAACTTCACTGTCTGGGATCTTCTCTGCGTAGTTTGCAGGGAACCATCCAGTCTTCCCCTTCAGTTCTCCACCAAGCCACCCTGGCTCTCCAGTCTGGCTTTCATCCACCTGCAGACACAGGAAGTCAGAGAGTTAACAAACACATCCTGCAAATGGGAATTGTACTGAAAACAACACAGATCTCTGCAGCAATGAACTTCTTGCAATGCAAGAGGGCTTGACACTTTTTTCCCTTTTCTTTCCATATTGAAATCACTGAATCATGGAATGGTTGGGGTCAGGTCAAACCTGTCCTGCTCCACCCCAGCCATGGCAGGGGCACCTTCCCCTGTCCCAGGCTGCTCCCAGCCCGAGTCCAACCTGGCCTTGGGCACTGCCAGGGATCCAGGGCCTGCCCACCCTGCCAGGAACAATTCCTCATTGCCAAGATCCCACCCAGCCCTGCCCTCTGGCACTGGCAGCCATTCCCTGGGTGCTGTCCCTGCATCCCCTGGAAATTGTCTCTCCAGCTTTCCTGGGGCTCCTTCAGGCCCTGCAAGGCCACCCTGAGCTCAGCCCAAAGCTTCTCCTGTGCAGGTGAACAATCCCAGCTGTGCCAGCCTTTCCTCCCAGCAGAGCTGCTCCATCCCTCTGCCCATCCTGGAGCCTCCTCTGGGCTCTCTGCAGCAGCTCCAGCTCCTCCCTGGGCTGGGGCAGCTCTGCAGGTGGGAAATCACCTGAGGACAGGGGCACAATCCCAGTCCCAATCCCAATTCCTTTCCTGACCCCAGCTGGGGGCTCAACCCAGGGCAGGGAAGGATCCCCGGGCTCCTCAGAGGAGCTGCTGCCAAATTCCTTTGCCTCGGGCCATTTGCTGACTCTGTGCCTCCCACTGGAATTTGCATCCTCCTTCCCCCTCCCGGTGCAAACCCATCCCTCATTCCTGCAGGATTTGGGTCCTCTCCTCTCTCAGCCCCTGGCAGCCCGAGGCAATCCCAGCACTGCAGGCACTTTGTGCTTGACTGGGTCCGTGTGCTTTTCCTGCAGTGCAGAGCAAAACTTCCACTGCAGCAGAGAGGGGAGAGCAGCAGGGTGGGAAAGGGGAGGGCACAGCTGAGGGTGGGCCTGGAAAAAAGGGATAAAGCACCAAGGGGCTGAATAACCCACACAGGGATCAGTCACAGCCAGCTGGGCTGAATAACCCACACAGGGATCAGTCACAGCCCGGGCTGAATAACCCACACAGGGATCAGTCACACCCACCTGGGCTGAATAACCCACACAGGGATCAGTCACAGCCCAGCTGAGCTGAATAACCCACACAGGGATCAGTCACAGCCACCTGGGCTGAATAACCCACACAGGGATCAGTCACAGCCCAGCTGGGCTGAATAACCCACACAGGGATCAGTCACACCCACCTGGGCTGAATAACCCACACAGGGATCAGTCACACCCACCTGGGCTGAATAACCCACACAGGGATCAGTCACACCCGCCTGGGCTGAATAACCCACACAGGGATCAGTCACAGCCCAGCTGAGCTGAATAACCCACACAGGGATGAATCACACCCGCCTGGGCTGAATAACCCACACAGGGATCAGTCACACCCACCTGAGCTGAATAACCCACACAGGGATCAGTCACACCCACCTGGGCTGAATAACCCACACAGGGATCAGTAACACCCACCTGGGCTGAATAACCCACACAGGGATGAGTCACAGCCAGCTGGGCTGAATAACCCACACAGGGATCAGTCAGAGCTGAATAACCCACACAGGGATCAGTCACAGCCAGCTGGGCTGAATAACCCACACAGGGATCAGTCACACCCGCCTGGGCTGAATAACCCACACAGGGATCAGTCACAGCCAGCTGGGCTGAATAACCCACACAGGGATGAGTCACAGCCCAGGGTGAATAACCCACACAGGGATCAGTCACAGCCAGCTGGGCTGAATAACCCACACAGGGATGAGTCACAGCCCAGCTGAGCTGAATAACCCACACAGGGATCAGTCAGAGCTGAATAACCCACACAGGGATCAGTCACACCCGCCTGGGCTGAATAACCCACACAGGGATGAGTCACAGCCCAGCTGAGCTGAATAACCCACACAGGGATCAGTCAGAGCTGAATAACCCACACAGGGATCAGTCACACCCCAGGGTGAATAACCCACCCAGGGATCAGTCACACCCCAAATGAATAACCCACATTGGGACCATCACCCCAAATGAATAACCCACACAGGGACCATCACCCCAAATGAATAACCCACACTGGGACCATCACCCCAAATGAATAACCCACACAGGGCCCATCACCTCAAATGAATAACCCACACTGGGACCATCACCCCAAATGAATAACCCACACAGGGCCCATCACCCCAAATGAATAACCCACACTGGGACCATCACCCCAGATGAATAACCCACACAGGGCCCATCACCCCAGGCCGGGCAGGAGCGGCAATCACCCCCAGAGGGAACAAACAGCACTGCAAAGGCAAATCTGGGTTGTGGAGATGCTCTAAAAGAGCATTTTGGGGGTGAGGCACAGGCTTCCAGAAACCACTGGGATTCTTCAGGCACAAACCAACCCAAAGGTTTCAGAGCCATGCAGTTAATGGCTCCTCAGGAGAGGATCTGAAGCTGCCTGTGAGGACACAGATCTCTGTTCATTCAACCCAATGAAGTTCTCTATGCACACTCATGAACAGGCACTTTGAAGGCTAATTCAAACTTCATAACTCATATCAGCTCTGGTTTCTTCTCCATCTAAAATACAAATCACATCTGGTTTTGCAGTACTGTACTGAAATTTTCAATAAATTCCTTTGAATCTTTTTAAAGCTATTTTGTTTCAATTTCCTTTAATTTTTATACTTCCCACCCACAAGTCCCACAACAATCCCAGATTATTTTTTCCAAAATACAACCAGACTTTAAATGCACACCTGAATAGTGAATTACAGTGTGTGGGAGGTTGTTTCTATTTATTCAACTGTACTTCAGAGCCACAGCTGACAACTACTTAATTCTGTGGATCACAAACAAGATTGAATCCAACTCCAACAATCACCAACTAAGAAAACTGATGAGAAACTGTCATTAGAATTCATGGCAGATTTTTCAGGGAAGAATATCTGTTCCCACACAAAAGCTTGGTTGAGCTATAGCCAGGGTTAAAATCAATCTCAACTTAGAGTGGAAGAAATTTAAAGTACATTGAAAGGATAAAGTAATTGAAAGGATAAGAGAATTAAAAAGCCAGAATAATTGTGGAATCCATGGCACCAGATCCAGGGTGCCACAGGCTTTTCCCAGCAGCAGGGCAGAGCAGAGCCCTCCCCAGACTGGCAAAGCCTTTTCCTTCCTGCAGAAATCCTCCTCCTCCTCCTCCTCCTCCTCCCTGGTGGTGGGGTTTATCCCCTTGGAAAGATCACTCCCAGGCTCTGGAAAAGGCCCAGCTCCCGTGACAGAATGAGATCTGCAACCCCATTCCAGGCAGGATTCCAGGCAAGATCCCAGCCAGGATCAGATCCCAGCCCAGGAATTCCAGCCCAGGAATCCCAAACCAGGAATCCCAGCCCAGGAATTCCAGCCCAGGAATCCCAGCCCAGGAATTCCATTCCAGGAATCCCAAACCAGGAATCCCAACACAGGTATTCCAGCCCAGGAATCCCAGCCCAGGGTCAGATCCCAGGCCAGGATGAGATTCCAGCCCAGCCCTGGGATCCAGCCCTGGGCTCTGGTGGCACCTCGTGCCTGCTCCAAAATGGGTCAGGCTTTGAGTTCCAGGGTGGGAAAGCTCCATTTGTGTGAGGACAGTTATCCAAGGAGCAGGGATGTGGTGGCACAGCTGGAGTGCAGCTGCACTGATGCCAGCAGGCAGCCTCCCCTCCACCCTGAGCTGCAAATTGCTGCTTTCCAGGGAAAGGTACCACAGGCACCTTTGGAAACACAGGACAAGCACAGGGGGGCTGAGGAGGAGCCAAATGCAGCATCAAAAGCCAACCCTGCTCCAGGGTGTCTGAAGTACTTTTGATAAGGAGCTGGGCTGTGTTAATTTGACCCCTGGTGGGCTCAAAGCAGAGGAAGTGCAGGGGAAGCAGCTCTGGGGGCTCAGTGGAGCCCCTGAGGAGCTCCCTGGCAGCACTCAGCCACTCCCTGCTCCCCTCCAGGGCAGCAGGCATGCAGAGCAAGGCATGGTTAGAGCACAGCTCAGCCCTGAGCACTGCCCAGAGCAGCCCTTTAACCCTCCCTGCAGGGCAGCAGAGCCCCCAGGAACCTGCTGGGATCCTGGCCAACATCACCTCAATAAAGGCAACAGAGAGGAGTGACCCTGCAGGGGCTGAAGGGATTAACACTGAGTCATAAGCAACCAGACTGGGATGGTCTCAGAGTCTCTCTTTAAAATATGTGTAGTGATCCTTAGAATCACAGATTCTGGGGGAAAATCTTATTTCCCTGCAAATCTCTCTTTTAAAATTATTTCAGTGCTCTTTAGAATTGTGTATTTTGGGAAAAATGATATTTCCCTGCAAATCTCTCTTTTAAAATTATTTCAGTGCTCTTTAGAATTGTGTATTTGGGGGAAAATGATATTTCCCTGCAGATCTCTCTTTTAAAATTATTTCAGTGCTCTTTAGAATTGTGTATTTCGGGTGAAAATGTTATTTCTCAGCAAATCTCTCTTTAAAAACTATTTCAGTGTAGAATTGTGTATTTTGGGAAAAATGATATTTCCCTGCAAATCTCTCCTTTAAAATTATTTCAGGGCTCCTTAGAATTGTGTATTTTGGGAAAAATGTTATTTCCCTGCAAATCTCTATTCAGAAATTATTTCAGTGCTCCTTAGAATCACACATTTGAGGGAAAATGTTATTTTCCCTGCAAGAACAGGGATAAATATGTGCAGAACTGCATAGAACCACGTTTTGAGGAAAAATGTTATTTTCTCTGCAAATCTCTATATAAAAATGTACAAAATGCTTCCTAAAATCACAACTTTTGGGAAAATTGTCATTTTCCCAGCAAGTCTGCCTAACAGTGATCACTGTTGCCCAGAGAATGACCTGTAAATCCAGGCCAGCCCCTATTTCCCAGGAAAACCAGGCATCCTGGCATTTCCCAACAGCCTCCAGAGTCTCCTCTCCAACACCATTTCCTGCAGCTTTCCAACCTGTGGTATCCTCATCAGAGTCCCCAGCAGGGACAGGATTCACTTTGCATTTTCCAGGAACACATTCCAAGGCCACAAACACCCAGTAAGTAAAAAGCCAAACCAACCCCAAAAGGTTCCATATCCCAGAACAGTTGTTGTTTTTTTTTTTAATAATGATAATTACAATTTAGAGGACTTTACAAAGTGTATTTTTTCCAAAATCCAAACTCCAAATGTAAAAGCTCTTAAAATCAATTTTGTTGGGTAGGACACTGTAGGGAATACGCTTCCCCCAGTGAACAACATTTAAGAATTCCCCCAGGAATTTTCATTCTGCATGTTAAGAACATACTAATGATTAATTAGTATTAATATGCACTTAATCCCTGCAGCCATTAACCAGGGAATTAAAACTTAGAGAGCCAAAAGCAAACCTTGCTTCAGAGTTTGACACAATCCACTGACACATCTGTGAAAAATCTGGAATTATTCTCTACCAACACACCTGCAAGCAGATTTTTGGGATTTGCAGTTTTCTCTCTTGCCATAGAAAACTGAAGGCAGCCCTGGCAGAAGCTGAAGGCTGACATTTCCCAAGGAATATCCCAATCCCTGCTTACCATGACAATGTCTCCAGGCTGGATGGTGATCTCGTCGTGGCTTCTGGATTCAAAAGGATACAGAGCTCTATAATACACTATTTTTACATCCTCCTGAGCAGAAATGGTTAGAGGAGCTTTCTCTGAGCAAAGGAAACACACAGATACAGAGAGAAGAAATCAAACCACCTGATTTTTAAACACTTGGAAAATGGGGTGGAAATGGAGACAAGAGTCACCAAACCTGCAGGGTCTGCAGAACAACCTTATCCCCTTTTTACACAAGGGAAACATAAAAATTCATTATTTAAATACATTTTTTTTTTATTTTCTCCTCTAAAAACCAAGGGAAATCTTAGAAACACAGAATGGCCTGGGTTGGGAGGGACCTGAAAGCCCACCCAGTGCCAGCCCTGCCATGGCAGGGACACCTCCCACTGTCCCAGGCTGCTCCAGCCCCAGTGTCCAGCCTGGCCTTGGGCACTGCCAGGAACTCGGAGTCCACAGCTGCTCTGGGCAGAATTTAGTTATAAAAGTGATGCAATCCTTTGGACAAATATTTAGAGCACTTTTACATTCCCAAACAGCTCTTGTGTGTATCCAAGCCACCTAAGAGGGAAGCAGGATTCCCACTACAGGCAAAAACCAGGATACAATGCAGGGAAAAAGTTCTCAGCTGAAAGTGAATGTGGGGAGGCAGAAAAGGGGAATTAAACCTTGGATTTCAGGTCATTGGTCCAGTAAACAAAGGAAGGCAGGAAAGGAAAAGGGTGACTAAACAACATATTATTCCTACTCTGAAAAACATACTGTCCCTACTGTGAAAAAGCATGTATCCACACCAAAATAACAACTACAGAAATAGCTCTGGCATCTTGCATCCAGCCCTTTGCAGCTGAGATCCCCTTGCCTTGCCCTGCAGTCTCAGAGCTGTGCTGTCCCCTCTGCTGAACACCAGCCTCTGGGGATGAACAGTGCTGCCTAACAGAACCATTTTGGAGCCTGGAGCTCAATCCATGCATTATTTACTTTAACAAGACTCCCAATCCAGCCCTGAACTCCACCTTGTTCTATGTGAAATGGGAAGAGAGAAGAGAACTGAGCTGTGCCAGAGCACTCCCTGCTGCTGGACCCTACCTGCATTGGACCACGGGGCCTGGCCGGGCTTGCTGGGCTCCTGGTGGGGCTGGAAGAGTTTATTCAGCTTCTCCTGCATCTCCTGCTTCCCCTTATCCTCACTGTCCTTCTTCTTGGGTACTTCTTCCCTTTTTTGCTTGTCATCTTCCTGGATTTTTTTTTGCCACTGTGGTTCATCCTCTGCCTGTCCCCGCGGTTTGTCCCGGTCCTGGATCCGCCTGGGGGACAGTGGGGACAACAAAGCCACTCACACCAAAGCCACCAAAGCCTTTGGGTCATCTCCAGTACCAAGAGTCCTCTGTAGGGCTTTTCCATGCCCTAACTTTATTTTGGTGACTTATCAATCACTCCCCAGCATCTCCTCACACTGGGATTGATTCCCAGAAATGACAAACTCAGGGGATGGTTTGGCTTGGAAGGGACCTTGAGGATCCAACCCAAGGTAAGACTCCAAACCCAGGCAAAGCAGAAGGAGAAAAGCAGGAATCAGACACCTGGCCATCCTTAACCTCATGCTGAGGGCAAGGAGGAGAGCTATCTGCAAGTTTTACACAGCACTCCAGAGAATTACTGGGAATATCTGCCATTCCCAAATTCCAGAGTTAACAAGTCCTTCCCCTCCACCAGAGGACAGGATACCAAGAAATGAATAAATATTCTCTGCTGGAAACAATGTGCCCCAGTAAAGACAGCTCTGAAGATGTGGAGGATGCCCAGTGTTCTCCAGTCTGTTCCATGGCCTATTCCAGCCCTGGAATTCCTTCAGAATCAGAGCCACAAGCCAGAGAAGCAGCTGCTCCTCCCACACAGCCACCCCACGGGTCCTGTCCCCACCAGGGCCAGAGGATCCCTGGGGCTGGCCCAGCCCTGCCAGCCCATGCAGTGCCAGCTGTGCCCCATGGGCACCTTGTCCCCAGCCCAGAGCACTCAGTGCCACCTGCAGGGGACACCTGCAGGGCTGGGCACTGCAAAGCTCCCTGGGCAGCCCCTGCCAAGGCCTGAGCTCCCTTTCCATGGGCAAATTGCTGCTGCTGTCCAACCAATCCACTTCCCAACATGAGAGGTGGCCCTAGAGGACACAAACCTCATCTGCACCCCTGGAAGGTTTGGGCAGACAGGAATCAGGAATGTTTTCCAGGAGATGCCAGGGGAGCTGTTACATTTAGGGCTCCACTAAAGCAGTTTGTTACCTCTGAGCTTCTTTTTGCTTTTCCAGCTCCACTGTCTTCCTTTCCTGCTCCTTCTGTTTCAACCTCTCAGCTTCCAAGCTCTTCTGCTTCTGGAGCTGCTGTTTGTTATGGATTTCTCTCAGCTCCTGAATTAAAAAAGGACAAACAGGTGTAAAAATCCACTCTGTGAATCAGAACTGATGGCCCCAAAGAGTTCCCTGTGAGGGGACAACACCTGGCAGAGCTTGGGGATCTCTCACAGTCACACTCCTGCCAAATGCAGATAATTCAGGTTCATTCCCAGGGTCTATAAACCACCTACTGTTTTTCTATTTTTATCCATTAAAGGGTTAGGAAACCAGAAATCCTTCAAATGGGACTCTGAAAAATGGACAAAGCTTAATCTGAACAGACATTTCTGTTTTGTTTGTTGGTTTATGGAATCCATTTATTGAATTCCATACACAAATCTGCCCTCTGAGTTCTCACAACAGCAACTCTTAATCAGTTTCATTTGCCAATTAACGCTGATTTACTAAAGAACCTTCAGGGCTGGTTTATACACAGGAGACTGAAATCCTTAAGGAATATCTTTGGGATGAGTCATGGTACAGAGAGTATTCATTCATATATAAGTCAGCTTTTCTTCAACTGCCTGAAAAAATTACATATAAATAATAATAATAATACCATAATATTTTCCTCAAGATTTGTTCTCTGCATTAACACCTATTAACACAAATCCAACCTTTATCTGGAATTTCCTGGCATGACTTGGAATTTTGCATCTGAACTCCTCAGCATTACAGTAGAAAAAGGGAAAATTTACCTATGAGCACTGAGGATTTTCACTGAAAATAGTTCACTTCAAAAATTGGTATCTTATCATGAAAATACGGTCCAGGTGAGACTGAAACAGTTAAACCTGGAAGTATTTGGATGGTTTTACAGGAATTCACAATCTACAAACCACAGGAAGTTTTCATTCCTCATGCACTGACCCAAATGAGAAAATTGCATAAGAAACAAAAAAAGAAATGGAAGTGATTCAAACCCACTGGATAGAGGGGTGAAAGCTTCAAAAGGGAAGCTGATCCTTGTGGCCCAGGTCTCAGTTTTATTTCATTAATGCTCCTCAATTTTAATTCAGTGAAAACTGAGCTCAGCATCATTAAAGAGAGAACCAGTTCCCAGGGAAGCTGGAATTAAAGAGACATTTTAAGAATTATTTAAGTTTCCCACAAACATTTTAACACACTATTCCCTCCCAGCCATGCTGATGTGCTGGGTCAGCGCTCTGTGAAAGGATTTTTCTGTGACAGAACTGTGTGTTAAGAAAACCAAACCTAGTTCATAGTGCTGGCACTGGATGGAGCATTTCTGGAGATGAAAAATCCCACACACATCCCTCTGGGGCCAATGGGAGGATGGGGGAGGAAGAGGCAGCATCTCCCACAGCTGAACAAAACTCTGCTAACACCTCAAGAGCCAGGACACTTCCAGCTGCATGCTGAGCACAGCCTACACTCATCCTGCACAGGCACAGCTCCCAGCTGGGCACTGCCCCTCCAGGGCTGCAATTCCAAAGGCACCTGGCACAGATGTGTTTCATGAAAACCCTTCTGCCAGGATCTTTTCTCCTGAGAAGCTGAGAGGCCTCAGACATGAAAAGTAACCAATGGTTATCTGCTGCTGTGGGATGCAACAGGAGCATCTGGGATTGCTCTCATGTGGTTGTTTCTAATTAATGGCCAATCACAGCCCAGCTGTCTTGGACTCTCTGGTCACTCACAGGATTTTACTATCATTCCTTTCTATTCCTTTCAAGCCTTCTGATGAAACCCTTTCTTCTATAGTTTTAATACATCATTTTAATATAATATCTATCATAAAATAATAAATCAGCCTTCTGAACCGTGGGGTCAAGACTCTCATCTCTTCCCTCATCCTGAGACCCCTGTGAACACCAGCAGAGCAGCCCAAGGCTTTGCTCACTCCTGGACCAGGAATGCCTTACTTTAAAAGCAGAGCAATTGCTCCCCTGGCATTTAAATCCAAACAGTGCAGCAAGGAGGGTTTGAGCTGTTACAACAGCTACATTCATATTATTGAATAGGAGCTGCAGCATTTCAATATTCACTATTTACAGCCAAGTCATTTGCTACAAAGACCTTCATGGAAGAAGTGGAGTTGTTTTGGCCCAGATTGTGCCTTTTTGACAGAAAGACAACAGGACTTGGGATGTTCAGGGATTACAATCCAAGGTTTCCATCAGATCTTCTCCCCCTGAGACAAGCAGAGCATTTGATGCCAGAGGAAAGGACCCTGCAGTTCTGTAACCCCTTCCTGCCCATTCCCCAGCTCCCAAAGCCTCTGCTTTGGCCTTGACAGACAATTCCTCCCTCCACCCCATCCTGGGGGCTGTTGGGCAAAGGAAGGGAGCTGCCACCCCTCTCTTACCTGGAATCACAGATTACAGTGATGTGTAGGGATAGTTCCCATCCAAATGTTTGCTTTTTAAAAATTCTGTACATCATGACCAAAACAGGCAATTTACTTAAACTCTTGAAGTTCCAGATAAACAAAAGACAAAAGTAACTCACTAGAACTGTGCCCAAGTTGCAATTCAAAGCACACTCCTGACACAAGCATAGGGATTAGATCAAAATCTAATGCCAAGCTCTTCTGTCTGGTTTTGGTTTGGTGCTGGCACCCCTGGGCAAACACTGACTCAGTGAAACACTGCACACTCATCTGCTTAGGGAAAGTGAAGCACATAACTGGAGGAGGCTCAGAGAGAGCTGGGTCCTGCCTGAGCAGGCCATGGAGACCTTGGGGAAGGAGTGTAAGTGCTGGATGCAGCCCAGGAGGAGAGCCAGGCACTGCAGCATTGCCTCTTCCACTGCCACTGACTGGAAGAAAGAAATGCTGAGATGTAAAGAGGGTTGGGAGCAGGAGGGCCCTGCTGACACTGACACACAGCACTGACAGCCACAGGACACACGGACAGCACTGGGACAGCTCAGCCACTGGGGGCCTCTGCTTCTGCCAGGCACTGGGAAAGGATCCTCAGCACAGCCATGTCACAAACATGAACTCAGCCCCTGTGTGCTGCTGGGCAGGAGCAGCAGCAAGGAATTCTGGATTCTTCCATGGCACAGGAAATGGGCATTAGGGCCTTGGAGCTGGGAGGGTCAGTTCAGATCCAGGGATGCTGGGAAGGAATTCTGTATCCTGAGGGTGGGCAGGGCCTGGCACAGGGTGTCCCTGCATCCTGGCAGTGCCAAGGCCAGGCTGGGCACTGGGGCTGGAGCAGCCTGGGACAGTGGGAGGTGTCCCTGCCAGGGCAGGGTGGGATGGGATGGATTTAAGGTCCTTCCAACCCAGACCATCCCATGATCACAAAACCAACAAGTGACCAGCTCCATTTCATTGATACCTGCATCAATAGCAATTCCTAGATCTCTAGGCTGAGATCTTTAAAGGGCACAGAAGTTTCACTCCTTCAACCCTAGGACACAAAGAAGTGGCCAAACTTTCAACCTTGTAACAAACTCAGTCACTTCATAGCCAAATCCAGCCCAATCCAGAGATTATCTTGTATCACAACCTGCCCCAAATCCCATTTGAAAGGATACCTGAGCAGCCAAACAAGCTCCAGCAATCCCTGAAACCAAGTGGCTCTACCTCAAGATATCCAATACTACAATTCCAACGACCTGATTTGAAATATTAATAACATTTTGCTAGCCTGAAAGCTGTGGGTGGAAATGCACCAAATTCTATGAATATTTCCAACTCCAAAGGACTCATCAGAAGGAATTGAAATCAGTTGTTTTGGAGAGATGACAAAAAGATTCAGCAGAAAAAAAAAAATCTTATTTATCTCCCTAATCACTCCTGTGGTATTAAGACACACAGCAAACATGATGTAGTTTAACACTTGTATGAAGTATTCACTTATTACAGAACATAAAAACATGGAGACAAATCCAGAGTATCCTGTAACTGCTGTGGTTTGGAAAAGTTGCCTGGCAAACTAAATTACCTTGATTAAATCAGAGTTTGTAATTTATTTGTTTGATAAATATGTATTTTTAAAAGGAAGAGTTCCATCTTTCCCATCTTGACCTATTATACCTCAATTTACAAGAAACCTTTATCATATTTAGAGCTCAGATGTGGTGGAATTGTTGAGACACAATTTGAAAAATGTCTCATTTCACTGGGAGCATTATCCAGCTGCCTGGATAATGGATAATCACAGAGATGGCACCAGGACACAGCCAGGAACTGAGAACACAACAACTTCTTCTGCTATTTAGGGAAATTACTAATTTAGTATTATTTACAAGCCAATTTCTACCTATTGTCAATGTCAGTCACTTTTCCAGTGGTGGTTCCTAAAAGTTGCTGCAGATTTTTGATTTTTTTAGGTAATGCTATCTGAGAATTATGGAGTTCAAAATGACCTGGTTTGGAGTGATGTGATCACTGATATGAGATAGCATGTGATATATGTGACATATATAATAAATATTATGGGAGTTCATAAGGACCTGGTTTGGAGTGATGTGATCACCTAAGTGTGTTCTCTGTGGGTGGAGAACTCCCACTTCACACAACTCCCAGTAAATCCAGGATTCCAGGAAAGCCTTCACTGGCCTTGGGCACAAAATTCCCCAGAGGGTGCTGGCACTGCCCAGGCTGCCCAGGGAATGGGCACGGCCCCGAGGCTGCCACAGCTCCAGGAGCCTTTGGCCAGCGCTGCCAGGGATGCCCAGGCTGGGCTTGCTGGGCTCTGGGCAGGGCAGGGCTGGCACTGGGGGGTCCCTGGGGGTCCCTCCAGCTCAGGACATTCCATGGTTCCATTAAAAACAACAGCCATGGAATCACTGCTGCACTCAGCAGCTTCTGAGTGGTTTCTCTACCCATTCCATGCTGAGCCCACAAAAATCCATGTGCCTTTTTAGGGTTTTTAATTCAGTCATAAAATCCTCCAGGCCCACCAAAATATGCCTTGCACATCTTGAGAAACTACAAAAGGGAGAAGTCTCTGAATTCAGCTCCCAGTGCTCAGTTCCATAGTACAGCTGGGGCTGGAGCATATCCAGGGCAGGGAACGGAGCCGGGCAGGGGCTGGAGAATCCCTGAGGGAGCTGGGCAGGGGCTGCAGAATCCCTGAGGGAGCTGGGCAGGGGCTGGGGCTGGAGCAAAGGAGGCTCAGGGGCCCTTGTGGCTCTGCACAAGTCCCTGCCAGGAGGGCACAGCCGGGGGGGTCGGGCTCTGCTCCCAGGGAACAGGGACAGGAGCAGAGGGAACGGCCTCAGGCTGGGCCAGGGCAGGCTCAGCTTGGACAGCAGCAGCAATTTGCCCATGGAAAGGGAGCTCAGGCCTTGGCAGGGGCTGCCCAGGGAGCTTTGCAGTGCCCAGCCCTGCAGGTGTCCCCTGCAGGTGTCTGGATGTGGCCCTTGGGGACAGATTTTGGGGTGATGCTGGGGGGGCACTGGGTGATCCTGAAGGTCCCTTCCCACCCTGACAATTCTGGGATTCTGTGAGTGCCCCTCCTCAAGTCAGCAAGGCAGAAATCCCCACAGACAGAAAATCCCCCCTGATCTGCTCCCCCTGGCAGGTGAGTCCCACAATCTGCTCTTCCCAAAGAGTCTCCACAACTCCTCATCAACTGATTGAAACCACTTCTCCTGTTAAACTGCACAACCATTTACCTTCACTCAAGGCATTCCTGGATTCCTGGCACATGCTGATAAATCTGTGCTTAATGGGCAACTTCAATTTTTAATTACCATCACTTTGTTATCTGTGCAGTGCAATCCTTCAATATTCAAAAATTGAGTTTTGGGTGATTGGTTTGTTGGTCTGGGTTTTTTTTTTTGCTGCTGTCACAATACCAAGACTGTTCACCTCTTTCCCATTTATGTTTAGGTAATTTAAGATCAAACCAAATACAGGCACTAATTTTAGAATGGAAATGCCTTGGTTCAATTTATCACTTTTAAATGACTCCATTAAAAAAATACCCAAGAAGCACAACATGCTAAGATGTATCCAAAAACCACATATGAAGAAAAACTAGGTGAGGTTTAAACCTCAAGGATTAATTAAGCAAGGATTAGACAATTCTATTTTTTTTGAAATATAAATTGTGCCCATTTTGTTTGTTCTGTGTCTGACTCTGCAGAGATTGTCCCCTTCCATCCTCCTTGTCTCAGACTGGCAGAGTCATCTTCAAATGAGTCTTAAAACAGGGCCTGACTTTTAATTTTTCCTATAATTATTAATAACTCCAATTGAAACAAGCTATTTCTTGCTTAAATTCAACCCCCACCTTCCATCTTAAATTGTTTGGTTTAATCCCAGTTGATCAACTTCCATAACAACTCCATTAATGTCTCTGTCACAGTGATTTTCCTGCTGGATACTTGCAATACAATTTGGAGCACCTTGCAGGAAATTGAGCATTTTTGGTCAGCTTTCAGGAGAACCCACCAGTGGAATCAGCAGATAAAGTACTGGAACATTGGAATATTTTATGAAAAAATGAATGCTATTAAAAGTTTGTAACTACAGACTGATTTCCAACTTCTCTCTGCAGAACCCTGACATTGCCAGTGCAGAAATACACAAAAAAAAAATCACAGTTTTAACAAAGACTGAGCAATAAAGCATGAAACCACAAACCACAGGCAGCTACACTCAGGGACAAGCAGGAGCACACAGACAGCAGATAACAATTCTGGGTGGCAGCAGAAAATCAAGTCTCTTTTATTCAAGATTTCAATTTGAACTCCTGATTCCAGCAGATGTGCTGACCTTGTCCTGCCCTTCCTGGATGAAAAGCACAGAAATTGCTGATTTCATTTTGGCAATCATACACTTGGAATCAGGGCTCAAATCTCCTCCTGAAGAGACTCTGCAGATTAAATTGAGTCAAACCCTGAGTTTGGAAGCTGAGCAGCATTTTGTTAAATAAAATAAAAATCAAATCAAATCCTCAACAGACAGGTTGAGAATGCTCCCCAAACTGGACATTCTTAATAATTTCATTTCATTTTTCCTCCCCACAGTCAGGTTAGAAAAGAATTAACTGGACATTCAGAAAGGCTTCAGGAGGCCTGGGTTACCTTCAGCTGATTATTGAAAATATCAATTTCCTGCAGTTTAGATCTGGTTTCTTTCTCCACCTCATCCAGCTGCTCCCGGAGCTGCTGCCGTGCCAGTTCCTTGGCTTCCAAGGCTCTTTTGATGGTGAGCAGGGAATCCCCTGGGTTGGAACACATGGTCAAGTCAGTATTTTCTTCTGCTTAGGTCACAGAAAGCAACATCTCCCCATCTGCACCTTGCAACACACAAAGAGCAATTCCAGGGCACAGCCCAGAGAGGGAATGTGCCCTGGCCCAGCTCAGGCCTGCCCCAAGATCTACTCACTGTGCAAACTGTTCTGCTGGACCTGCTTGAGCTGGTCATTGAGCAGCTGCTTCTCTGGAATCAGCCTGCCCAGCATCTGCTGGGACTCCTGGAGCACAGACAGGGGCAGGGAAAACAAAACAGAACCAGGCACAAAGGTGAGAGAGGCAAACTGCAGCCAGCACAGCACACCTCTCATCTTCATTTCTGCTTTTTCCCTCGGTGAACGATGTGTTATTGCTTGTGTCCCTCCTTTGTGTTATGATCTTGTCCAAGCACTGCCTGTGTGACACCCCCAGAGAGCCCAGACATTCTCTGCCAGTCATGGAATTGATCTGAATCTCACTGAATATTGAACCAGGCCTGGAATTACCCAAAACTGAGGGCAGGGAGACAAGGCTAAATTTGAGGAAATGTTCAAACAGGCACTTACAAAATGTTTAATTCTGATTTTAATAAATGAAACACAGAATCCCCAAATCCCTGAGGCTGGCCCAGCCCTGCCAGCCCATGCAGTGCCAGCTGTGCCCCATGGGCACCTTGTCCCCAGCCCAGAGCACTCAGTGCCACCTGCAGGGGACACCTGCAGGGCTGGGCACTGCAAAGCTCCCTGGGCAGCCCCTGCCAAGGCCTGAGCTCCCTTTCCATGGGCAAATTGCTGCTGCTGTCCAAGCTGAGCCTGCCCTGGCTGTCCCCTCCACTAATAGTTAATTAATAATATTAACAACGGTGTTAATGATTAGTAACTTAGGTCAGGAATAGAAAGACAAACATTTACAGGAAGAGAAAATACAGACTTTCCTTTTAAAGGAAAATATTCTGGCCAAAAGCCATGAAACACAAGCCCTGTGGGATGACAGTCCTTGAGTCCTTGACCTCTCCACGCTGAACTCTTGGCAGAGGGCTCTGATCTCAAACTCAGCATGTGGCTGGGAGGTTGTGAAGTGCTGTGTGACAGGGGTCCCTGCAGGAGATGTGTGTGTAACACAGGGCTGTGTGTCACAGGGGTCCCTGCAGGAGATGTGTGTGTATAACACAGCCCTGTGTGTCACAGGGGTCCCTGCAGGAGATGTGTGTGTATAACACAGCCCTGTGTGTCACAGGGGTCCCTGCAGGAGATGTGTGTGTATAACACAGCCCTGTGTGTCACAGGGGTCCCTGCAGGAGATGTGTGTGTATAACACAGCCCTGTGTGTCACAGGGGTCCCTGCAGGAGATGTGTGTGTATAACACAGCCCTGTGTGTCACAGGGGTCCCTGCAGGAGATGTGTGTGTATAACACAGCCCTGTGTGTCACAGGGGTCCCTGCAGGAGATGTGTGTGTAACACAGGGCTGTGTGTGACAGGGGTCCCTGCAGGAGATGTGTGTGTGACAAAGGGCTGTGTGTGACAGGGGTCCCTGCAGGAGATGTGTGTGTGACACAGGGCTGTGTGTGACAGGGGTCCCTGCAGGAGATGTGTGTGTAACACAGGGCTGTGTGTGACAGGGGTCCCTGCAGGAGATGTGTGTATAACACAGCCCTGTGTGTCACAGGGGTCCCTGCAGGAGATGTGTGTGTAACACAGGGCTGTGTGTGACAGGGGTCCCTGCAGGAGATGTGTGTGTAACACAGGGCTGTGTGTCACAGGGGTCCCTGCAGGAGATCCTCTCCCTTTGGAGGATGTTATGGACATATTTTATAAAAAATCCTTAGCTAGGATTTTTTCTCCTGAGAAGCCTCAGAGGAAAAGAAAAACAATGGTTATCTGCTGCTGTGGAATGCAACAGGTGCATCTGGGATTGGTCTCATGTGGTTGTTTTCAATCAATGGCCAATCACAGCCCAGCTGTCTCGGACTCTCTGGTCATTCACAAGATTTTCCTTTCCTTTCCTTTTCCTTTCCTTTCCTTTCCTTTCCTTTCCTTTCCTTTCCTTTCCTTTCCTTTCCTTTCCTTTCCTTTCCTTTCCTTTCCTTTCCTTTCCTTTCCCCTTTCCTTTCCCCTTTCCTTTCCTTTCCTTTCCTTTCCCCTTTCCTTTCCTTTCCCCTTTCCTTTCCTTTCCTTTCCTTTCCTTTCCTTTCCTTTCCTTTCCTTTCCTTTCCTTTCCTTTCCTTTCCTTTCCTTTCCTTTCCTTTCCTTTCCTTTCCTTTCCTTTCCTTTCCTTTCCTTTCCTTTCCTTTCCTTTCCTTTCCTTTCCTTTCCTTTCCCCTTTCCTTTCCTTTCCCCTTTCCTTTCCTTTCCTTTCCTTTCCTTTCCTTTCCCCTTTCCTTTCCTTTCCTTTCCCCTTTCCTTTCCTTTCCCCTTTCCTTTCCTTTCCCCTTTCCTTTCCTTTCCCCTTTCCTTTCCTTTCCCCTTTCCTTTCCTTTCCCCTTTCCTTTCCTTTCCTTTCCATGAAATCCTTTCTTCTATTTTTAGTATAGTTTTAATATATCATTTTCTTTTAATACAATATCTATCATAAAATAATAAATCAGCCTTCTGAAACACGGAGTCAATGCTCATCTCTTCCCTTGTCCTGGGACCCCTGTGAACACAGCCACAGGAGGATGCTATAAATGTATTTCCTGTAGAGCCCTGGCCCTTTCCAGAGCATCAAGTGCCACCTCACACACTTTTCTGAAGCCTGGACCTCCCAGCTTGAGTTGTCAAAACACCTTCAGCAGCACGAGGTGAAACAGCACCTGAGTATCAATGCCCCATCCTTCCCACAAACCCTGGAACTTCTCTGAGCAGGTCTCTGGAACTGCAGGCTTTTGAGGAATCAAGCAGCTGACAGCTTCAATTTGTCATGGAGGGTTGCAAGTGACATCACTCAATGCTAAGAACAAACGTCCCCTGATCCCTGAACACCAGAGTGAGCCCCAGGGGTGTCGTGGGCTCCCCATCCCTGGCAGTGCCCAGGCCAGGCTGGACACTGGGGCTGGAGCAGCCTGGGACAGTGGGAGGTGTCCCTGCCATGGCAGGGGTGGCCCTGGGTGGGCTTTAAAGTCCATCCCAACACAAAGCATTCTGTGATCCCACAATTCCATAAAAAGTTTTGATTTTGGTTAAAGCCAGAACTGACTGCACTGCCATGGCTTTGGGCTGTCCCACTTTCCTCCTGCCAGACCCTGATGGGCCCTGCAGTGCCCAGCTCAGCTCTGAGCATTATGCAACAACTGCAGCCTCCTGTGAGCTCCTGATGTTCCAGAAAATACCCTGAGACAGCACACAGCAGCCAAGGACCTTAGGAATTCACAAGCAGCAGAATTCAGATAAGCTACAGATCAGATTATGAGCAGCTGTGTCCCTCCCAGCTGCAGGGCCTGACAGCAACAGAGCCCTCCCAGCCCCCCAGGGACATCCCAAATGCTGAGCACTCCAACCCTGCCCTGCCCTGGGGCAGCCTCACCCCCAGTGCTGGGGACAGTGCTGGGTGTGTCAATGAAAGATCAGAAGCTGTTGGACAGTGTGCAGAGGAGGGACACGAGGCTGGGCAAGGGTCAGGAGGGGCCCCCGAGGTGGCCTGGGCAGCCCAGGCTGGAGCAGCCTGAGCTCAGAGCTCCCCGGGGCTGCAGCTCCTCCCGAGGGGCAGCGCAGGGACAGCTCCGAGCTCTGCTCTGGGACAGGGACAGCACCAGGGAGCGCCTGGGGCTGGGCCAGGCCAGCTCAGGCTGCAGAGCAGGGCAAGGTCCTTGCCCAGAGGGTGCTGGCACTGCCCAGGCTGCCCAGGGAATGGGCACGGCCCCGAGGCTGCCACAGCTCCAGGAGCCTTTGGCCAGCGCTGCCAGGGATGCCCAGGCTGGGCTTGCTGGGCTCTGGGCAGGGCAGGGCTGGCACTGGGGGATCCCTGGGGTCCCTTCCCTCAGGACATTCCATGACTGCCATCCTGGGACTGCTGTCTGCCTGGAGCAAATGGGAAGCACCAACATACACAATCTATAGCCTTGCTCTGGTGGGAGGTTCCCTGCCCGTGGCAGGGTGCATGAGCTTTAAGGTCCCTTCCAAACCCAACCCCTCTGGGTTTCTGTGGCTCTGAGAAGGCTGCAGGATCAACCAAGCAGCAGAATGGACAATATGAAACAGAAATTCTCCTTCTCCAAGTACAAAAAGCACCACAGGAGAGCATTTGAGGGTGGAATGTGATCACAACATCAGCTGCTTTGTTTGTAAAGGCCAGAACACTTCCAAAGATCCCAGATTACTCAATGCACTGAATAGTTTGGGAAGTGTGTAAGGACAGAGAATGCCAAGGCACCCTGAAGGTCAAGTCCTGTTTCCTGAAAGCCCAGACAAGCATGGAATGAGCATCTAGCCAAGAACACCCACCACATGGATTCCACATTCTGAAGAAACAGATGAAAGAAATGAACAGCACCACAAACTCTGGAAACTCGTGCAACAAGAAATGGCCAAGAGTTGAGCCATGTCCCACATGGATGGGAAATCAAAACCCAGCTCCTGCCTCTTGGACAAGGGAAATTTCTCTTCAAATCACCTGGGAGCCAAAGTGTTCAGCAAGGAGGTAAAGAATGCCTGCAGCACAGAGGTGTTTCCAGCATCGCCCAGGGGCCTGGGGAGCAGGACCTGCTGAGAGCCCTGCAGGCAGCACAGAGCCTGAGAATGGCACACATCCTCATCCTCAGCACTAACTGGGACACCACTTCTCCCACAGGTTCCATGAAACTGCATCTTGGCAGTAATTAATAGGCTGAAGGGTAATTACTCCTCTGAATGAACTCATCTCCCCACAGCAAGTGTCAGATGTATTAACTGAACTGCTTCCAATGAAGATACATCACACTGCAAAGATAATGACAACATTGACTTTAGAACCTTTTTGAGAGTTGAGAGGATGAAAATCCACTTTTTTAAAACCCATTTACATCTTTGTCTCTCCTCTACAGATGAGATAGGAAAGTTTAAAGGATATTTGAGAAAATATTTCGTTTTCAGGAAAAAGCTTTAAGGCTCTCCCCAGACAAACTGTGGCTTTTTCTCCTCAGTAGTGACATTTTCTGAGATCACAACTGGGATAATAAAAACACCCCAAGTGACACAAAGGGAAATGTCAGTGGTGGAGATCAATGGGAGGGGAGCAGGCATCAGCACAGCCACAGCTACTGCTGCCAAAGCACCTCACAGCCCAAAACCCACCAGAACAACTGCCAGGGAAAGCAGGGCTGAAGCTGGGATAAAAATTATAATTTTTATAATAAAAATGTTAATTATTTATAAAGTATTATTATAATATTTAAATTTAAATACATTTAAATTGATTAAATTTTTATAAAAAGCACACATCCTCAAAAAACCAGGCTAATAATCTGAAGATTGTGAGTTTGATCCTGACACAAGGCACCACTAAATGTTGGTTTGGGTTTTTTTGTTTGTTTGTTTTGTTAGGGTTGGGATTGAAAGTGTTTGAGATGGTATTTTGTGTTTGGATTTAGATGTTTATTATTTTTTACTTACATTACAGTTTTATAAGTTGTGAGTTTTATAGTATTTTATTAATAAGCTATAAAATGGTTTTGTATTTATCTTTATAAGGTTTTCTAAGGAAAAATTATTTAATTAAGAAATTATATGTAATTAATTTTATTTTTAACTTAATAACTAATTACTTTTTAACTTAATCACTAATTTTTATAATAGAATAGCAGGATTAGGTTTTCAGCCAGGTTTTACACCTCAGCTCCCTAGGTCTGAGATTCTTTGTAGTGGAACAAACACCCTGAGAGCCCCCATGACCAGCCAAGAATTCATTTCAAGCCCTGTGCAGTATTTAGTGAAGAGAAAATTTCCTGAATCAAATACTACAGCCCGCTGGAAAACCCTTACAAACTACACTGGATATTCTTTCACTAAAGGCTGCAGCTCTCATGTGACAGAATTTCAGTAATTTCAGTAATTTCAGTAATTTCAGTAAGAAAGACAAATGCCAGGCTTAGACCAACAACTCCCTGATTTCACTGTGAGCTTCCATTTCCAAAGTTCATTATTTTTTATGATTAAAAAGAACCATCAGGAAGCCCCTTCACTGCAGTCAGCTCTGCAAAATTTCCACAGGACAATTTCCTTCTCCTGCCCCCAGAACCACCTGCAGCCAAAGCAGGAGCCCAGGAGGATGAAGGGAGGGATAAGCCCAGACACACCTGCAGGTGGAGGAAGCAGTTCCTAGGCACCTCTGAAGGACATTCATTTACAGGAATGACAAATTATCCTTAAGTGTGAGGAACAGCTCCTTCCAAGTTTGCTCAGGATATTGATGTTTTTGAGGAGGTCAAAATGCAAGGCTAAGAATAAAAATAGAGGACATTTTCTCACCTGTAGCTGCTGCTGCAAATGGGTGATTTCTGCAATTCTGAGTTCTCTGGATTTATTTGTACTTTCAATTTCTTGTCTTTGGGTCGACAGCCGACACCTGATGTCCTGAAGCTTCCCCTCCAACTGGTTTCTTTTATCATTCTTTAAAAGAAAAGAAGAACATCTATATAACAATTTTTTTTTACCAAAACGTTTGGTCATGCAAGTCTGGATTTAAAAACTTCTTTTAAAAACTCCTTTCTTAAAACTCATTTACATCTTTAGCCTGTCCTCTACAGATGAGACAGGAAAATTTACAGGATAGTTGAAAAAATTTTTATTTTTTCAGGAAAAAGCTTTAAGGTTCTCCCCAGACAAAATGTGGCCTTTTCTCCTGAGTAGTGACATTTTCTGGGATCACAATTGGGATAATAAAAACACCTCAAGTGACACTAAGAGAAATATCAGTGGTGGAAATTCTAGAAAACATAGAAAACAAGCAGAGCCAGGGCAGTCACCACCAGGGTGTGCTTGTGTTGGAATTTGCAGGGCAGCCCCAATGAGGGGAGAGAATGGTGCAGCTGACTCCATCTTATTAGAATGTTAATTAATTGCTTTATTATACTATATTATTTTATATTATATTACACTATATCACATTACATCTAAACTGAATGTGCCAAGCACTCAACTGCACAACTGCCCAGCATTTTGTGACTGTCAGTGACAGTCCTGACACACACACACACCTGGCCCTGACAGACCAAGGAAACAAACTATTATTATTTTGGGTAAATAACTTTCATATTGCATTTTACTTTGGCACAAACACAGGCACAGCAAATGAGATAAGAATTGTTTTTCCTTTCTCTGAGGTTCAGAGAATGTGAAACCCAGAAACATTCCTGGGAAGAAGTGTGCCTTGCTTTTCTCTGTGAAATGTGCTGACACTTGTGTGTTTGAGCTGCTGCTCCACCATCACTCACCAGAGCTTCCAGCTCGAACTCCAGGGTTTTCTTCTTGGCCTTGAGCACCACGATGTCCTCCTGCTCCTTGTTCCTCTGGTTCAGCAGCTCCTGCCGCCGGTTGCGCTCCCACTCCAGCTGCCTCTGCCTCTCCAGCTCCCGTTTGGCAGCCTGCAGGGTCAAACACCAACAGCTGTAAGTTTGGCAGCCTGCAGGGTCAAACACCAACAGCTGGAATTTGGGGTGTTCCTATTCTGATATTCACTCAGAGTGTTGGTACAAACTGGGCTGCTCTGGGCTCTGCACACACAAATTGTACAGCAGGGGATGCCTTGGGAAGGCTGACCTAGACCAAAGACCAGACAGAGTCACAGAATAAAGCAGGGATTGATTCAAAGCATCTCCTCCATGGATGCACCTTGGGCAGCACCAGAGCCCAGCCAGGGCTGCACCCAAGATGAACCAAAATGGCCCCAAAATGCACGGCCGGGCACGGGGTCTGTCCCTGGGATCAGTTCTGCTCCATTTGCACCTTGCAGTTCATTGTCCCATTCCAGCTTTAGCCCCTGCAGTCCCACCCTGCTTGTTTTTCTCTCTCCAGCCCACGGGGTTTGTGCTCTGGGGCTGAGATTTGGGTCATTTGTCCTTGGTGCCCAGCTGGAGCAGGAATTGTTTTGTCTCCCTGCTCACTATCCCATAATATAAAGCTCAGACCAACACACTAAAGCAGCTCAGAATCTGAAGATATAAAAGCTAAACCTGAGGCATCACAGAGGTGACTGAACAGAAACCCCCTCTGTTTTCCAAGATCCAGTTTGCTGATTTAACAGTTGTTTAGTACCAGGACAGATTCAAATCTCTTTCCAACCTCTGCCATCAGACCCTCTGCAGCTTTGCAAAGAACAGCCAAGTGTTTCTGTGCTGAACCTATCAAGGTTTGGCAATGGGAGAAAAGGGGAGATTTTTGGGTTAACCAGGGTGTGTTTCCTTTAACAAACTAAAGGCCAGGTTGGATGGTGCTACCTGGTCTGGTGGATGTAATCCCTGCCCATGGCAGAGGGTTGGAACTGGAGGATATTTAAGGTTCCTTCCGACCCAAACCATTCTGGAACTCTGTGAAATGAACTCAGCCCTAGAAAATCATGAATGCCATAAGCTTTTCTTCATTCATTCATACACCTCTTAACATCAAATATAACAATAAAAAGTTATTTTTAAAGAAGTGAGAGGTCAGGAGCATGTTGTCCTAGATGTCAATGTCTCATCCATTCATTTCACAGGACAAATGAAACAAAAACTGCCCCTCCCTTGCCTTTAACACCCCAGAAATTTTAGTTCCTGCTGTAAAAGTTTGCTCCCCATCCTGGCAGCAACACACCAAGTGCCCAGCGCTCATCTGGATGCTCCCAAGCTGGGGCACTGTTGGAACCCTGGATGCTGATGATTCCAGACTTTCTGTGCTGCCAGGCACTGACCCCCAAGAGAACACTGCACTGACCTGAGGGCCTGGAGAAGCTTCCAGAATGGAATGGCAGAACTGGGATTGTGGGGGTGGAGTTTGAATGGAAGTGTGTGATATCACAGGGTGGGAAACTCAGAGTTTAAGGGTTTAGAATACAGGAATAGAGAGAAAGCAAGATGGAGGGTTTAGGGTGGAGGCTGCTCCTTCTTCTTCTTCTTCTTCTCCATGGGTTTGGGTGGTTTTGTGTCATTGGATAAAAAAGTCCCCATTGCAGGCCATGGGTGGTTGGATATTGGGTTAAAAGTGAAAATAATTGAGGTGTCATTTCTTAATTGGACAGTTTATTATTATTATTTTTACAGGCCTTAAAAGGCCTTGTAGAGAGAGACAGGGCTCCATGTTTAGTTTGTTGGAGTGAAGTGCTGCAGAACTCAGGGTTTGTGAGAGTGTGACAGAGATAAGAACTGATCAACATCTGAGTCCCTGTTGGAACCCAGGACATTCCTCTGGCTGCCCTGGAGGACTCAACACCCTGGCAGGGGGCTCAGAGACCTTGGCACAGAGTCAAAACCACCTGTGCCTTGGATTTTAACCCATGGAAACAATTCCCAGCTTTGTGTGAGGAGTTACAAGCCATGAGAGTTGGAATAGAATGATAGGGAATTTGTCACAGGGTGAAAAAGTAGAATTTTTGGGATTTAGAATGGGGGTTCAGGAGGCAAGATGGAGGAATCTGGGCGTGTCCTGTCCTTCTTCTTCTTGTCCTCCATCTTCTGCTGGGATGGTGGCACTTCTGGATTGGAGTAGAGACAGACTGTCTGACACAGGTGATAGGTATTGGAAAATGATTGTAAATGAAGCACATGTAGTTCTTGGTATAAAAGCTAACACCGCCCCGAGGGTGGTCAGTGTGCCTCAACCCAACCTGCTGGACAGACCTCAGCAGGTCAGAGAAGGAATGTGATGGATAAGAGAAAATAAACAACCTTGAAAAGCAGAGCCCAAGAATCTCGACTTCTTCCTTGGTTGTGGGGCTGGGAAAAAAGACTCTTTAATACCTCAGGAGTCACTTCAGCAACACAAAATCCAAGAAGTCCCAACAAGAAACTGTCTCACATTTGTTGGGGAAGATGAAACAGGAAAACCTTATAAATATGATTGTCTGGTAAAAGATTGTGAGAATATAGAAACTATAAGTGAGATTGAAATGAAAGCAAGCTTTGAGATCCCTCACTCACTGAACAACTGGAAAACAATGGTGTGGCCACTGAAGGTGATCCCCTTTTGATGGAACAACACCCTCTGCTTGCAGACAGCTCCAGGGGCCAGAGCAGACCCTGCAGCTTGGCAGAGGGGCCCAAAGAGGAGTTTGTAGGGTTTAAAATGTAACACAGTGTGGAAATGTAATGATTCTTATAGGCTGTATGGAAATGCTATAGGATTTGTATCTTGTACTAGATTGGTTAGTGAGAATCAGAATATTCAACATAGAAGAAGATTTATGGTATTGGAATGGGAACCTCACCCTCTTACCCTTTTTACTCTCTTCCCCTCTCATCCTCTCTCCCCTCTCTTCTCTCAGGCCTGCTCTGAGCTGTGTCTGGCAGCTCCAGCAGGGCCCTGCCCCCAGGCCCTTTGCAATAAACCCCAAGTTCCAGCCCTGGCTGCAGGGATCTCTCATCTCCATCCATCCCATCCATGCTACCCCCAACACTCCTACTACACACATTTCATCCCGACCTTGGGCAGATAAGAAGCCAAGACTGCAGAGGGCCCAGCCCCTGCTGTGCTGCCCTGGCTCACCTCTCTCCTCTCGATCTCCTTCCTCCTCTCCTCCTCGCGCTGCCTCTCCAGCTCGCGCTGTTTCTCCAGCTGCTTCTCCAGCTCCAGCTGCCGCTTGCGCTCCTGCTCCTGCCGCTCGCGCTCCTTCCTCTCCTGCTCGGCCCTCTCCAGCTGGGCCAGCCTCTCCTGCTCCTTGCGCTGCTGCTCCAGCAGGGCCTGCCGCCGCTTCTCCAGCTCCAGGTTACCCCGCTCAAAGTTCTCCCTCTTCTTGTCCTCAAATGTCACTTTGTGCGTGGAAATGTGGGGAAAAGGACAGTTAAACTCTGCCACTGGCTTGGGAACAAATACACCACTGCAGAGATCCAAAGGAATTCCCAGCAGAGGGAATCCACCTTCAGCAGGGATAGCCCTGCACCTCCCCACTAGGGATAACGGCTCCACAGGCCAGCCTGGGCTTAGTGTGGGAAATGGATTTGTAGAGAATTCTCAAAGCCTCACAGAAGGCTCACACAGGGTGCACCTGTATGCAAACCCTGAGACAAGAAGTGCTGACTTAGAAATGCCAACTCAGAAATGCCATGGAATAGGACAGACATTGCTGAGAGAGAAATGCAGCTAAAATAAAGTGTCAAAGGATGGCCTTGCAAATAAGACCAGGTACCTTGGAGAAATAGAACTGTGAAAGACTGACATTGCTGATCCCCTCAAATCACATCCTCAGCAAACCAAGGAAGGAATTCCCATTCACATTCCTCATTCCTTGCCTTTAACACCCCAGAAATTTTAGTGCCTGCTTTAGTTCCTCAGGCCTCCAGCTTTCTCCACAAAGCTCAGCAAGTGGGGATAATTTAGACAAACCATTCTCCAGCTGATCCTCCATGAGGACATGGATCTGGAATTCCTCTGTACATGGGATAATAGCAGCAGTCCAAGAGCCAACACTTCCATTAGAGCAAAGAATTCAGCTGCTGACATCATCAAAAGGCCATTATGCAAATGACCAGAACTTACTTAAAGTTGCTTTTCTCATTAGATTACCCATTAATGTCAGGAAAAGAAATGGTTTAGGTTCTCGGGCAGCTGAGTCCAGGAAGTCTGGATTCCTGCAGATCCACATCCTCCCCATCTCCTGTCCTAAAGAGTGGCCTCAATTCCAGCACAGCTTCCCTGACATCCCTCTGCAGTCCCAGGGACCGTCCTTCCTCCTCCTCACTCCTCAGCACCTCCATCCAAATGGTTCCTTCCCTTCACTTTCTGCTCCTTTTCACACCCTCTGTGCCATTCCCACAGCCCAAAGTGCAGGTTTCTGTCCCTTGTGTGGCCAGCATGGACATTTTTGGGATGCAAGGCCAGGGAGAGCCCACATTGCCTTCCCAGTGTGCACAGCTGGACACATCAGCCCAACAAGAACCAGCTCAGTTCTTGTCTTTTTAGTCTGTGCCCCTTTCCAGCTGCCAATTCCCTCTTCCTTTCCTTCTTTTCCTGGAACTGCTGCAATCTGTATAAAGCCCCACACTGTTTCACAGACTCCAAGGAAACAGCTCTCTGTGGGAATACTGGATCTTCCACAGAGCAGCTCAGCCAAGCTTTGCTCCACCTCAGGCAGAGGGTGAAGGCAGCAGGAATTCCTCCTTGCAATCCTGTGCCAGGGCTGCCTGTGTGGGGAGTGCAGGAGATGAGGAGCCTGAAGGCTCTTCCCATCTCCAGTGCCACCAAGCCCAAGGATCAGGCACAGGAATGAGCTGGACCCTGCAATGTCTTGGTTGTGCCTCTGACCTGTCCCAAATTGCTCTGGAAAGACATTTCTCAGTCAGCCCATGTTTCCTCCCAGGCTGTGACCTGATGGGAAACCCCTCTGAGAACAGCACATTAAATATCCCTGCTTTGCCTTGCTCACCTGGCAATTTCTTTTCCAGTTGCTGCTGTTCTTCCTCCAGTGCTGGTTCTTCTGGTAACCTTTGGTCTACAGACACTGAGCTGGCAGCAGAAATGCCACTGCCAGAGCGGACTCTTCTGCCAAGGAAACAGGAACTGGGGGTTAACAGAAGCCAGGCTACCCAAATTATTTACTATTTAATGTTGAGATCAAATTAAATGCAATGCTGTAACGTTTCATGGCACTCAGTGTTCGTTCAGTGCTGCCCAGAGGGTCTCACTCAGGCATTGCCTGAGGAGAACAGGATTGTCCAGGACCCAAGCAGCTCACAGGTGAGCTGAGAACCCCAGTCCCAAATTCTGCTTCCAGATGGGTTCAACCCTGTCCCCAGAATCTCTCACTTGGGGGGAGATTTTTGCCCAGCCAGTCTGGGTTTGGGAAAATGCTGACTTAAACTACAGCAAAAACAGCAGAGACAGAGGAAGAGCTCACTACAGTCAAGCTAAAAGCAAGATCCCAGGTGGAATACAAAAAAATTGGGACTCTTTAGAAGGACACCTGAAGAACCCAGTATAAAAACACTTATTTTCATTGCTGTTACTTTCTTCCCATCTATTTCTGCACAAAGAAGTGAAATGGAGCAGGAGAAGTGATGAGTGACCCCACTGCTCCCAAACCAGCTGTACCCAAGGAGGTCTGGATGGGGTGCAGTGCAAATTCATCCAGGAATTCCAATACATTCTGACTGCTCTGCAGGAGTATAAGCCTGAACTTAAATCTAGATTGAGCAGCCTGGAAGGTGTGCCAGCATCAACACCCACCCAAAGCCTGCTCTCACAGGGCAAAAGGTGAGGGCTCAGTGCTCAGTTCCAGTGCTTGACACTCCCAAAACCATCCCAAATGACACACAGAACTCAGGAGTGGGACTCCAAAGGGATGGGCAGTGACTGAATGAAGGGACTGAACTCCCAGGGATGGGCAGTGACTGAATGAAGGGACTGAACTCCAAAGGGATGGGCAGTGACTGAATGAAGGGACTGAACTCCAAAGGGATGGGCAGTGACTGAATGAAGGGACTGAACTCCAAAGGGATGGGCAGGTACCTGAATGAAGGGACTGAACTCCCAGGGATGGGCAGTGACTGAATGAAGGGACTGAACTCCCAGGGATGGGCAGGTACCTGAATGAAGGGACTGAACTCCAAAGGGATGGGCAGTGACTGAATGAAGGGACTGAACTCCCAGGGGATGGGCAGTGACTGAATGAAGGGACTGAACTCCCAGGGATGGGCAGTGACTGAATGAAGGGACTGAACTCCAAAGGGATGGGCAGGTACCTGAATGAAGGGACTGAACTCCCAGGGATGGGCAGTGACTGAATGAAGGGACTGAACTCCAAAGGGATGGGCAGGTACCTGAATGAAGGGACTGAACTCCCAGGGATGGGCAGTGACTGAATGAAGGGACTGAACTCCCAGGGATGGGCAGTGACTGAATGAAGGGACTGAACTCCCAGGGGATGGGCAGTGACTGAATGAAGGGACTGAACTCCCAGGGATGGGCAGTGACTGAATGAAGGGACTGAACTCCAAAGGGATGGGCAGGTACCTGAATGAAGGGACTGAACTCCCAGGGATGAGCAGTGACTGAATGAAGGGACTGAACTCCAAAGGGATGGGCAGTGACTGAATGAAGGGACTGAACTCCAAAGGGATGGGCAGGTACCTGAATGAAGGGACTGAACTCCCAGGGATGGGCAGTGACTGAATGAAGGGACTGAACTCCCAGGGATGGGCAGTGACTGAATGAAGGGACTGAACTCCAAAGGGATGGGCAGTGACTGAATGAAGGGACTGAACTCCCAGGGATGGGCAGGTACCTGAATGAAGGGACTGAACTCCCAGGGATGGGCAGTGACTGAATGAAGGGACTGAACTCCCAGGGATGGGCAGTGACTGAATGAAGGGACTGAACTCCCAGGGATGGGCAGGTACCTGAATGAAGGGACTGAACTCCCAGGGATGGGCAGTGACTGAATGAAGGGACTGAACTCCCAGGGATGGGCAGTGACTGAATGAAGGGACTGAACTCCCAGGGATGGGCAGTGACTGAATGAAGGGACTGAACTCCAAAGGGATGGGCAGTGACTGAATGAAGGGACTGAACTCCAAAGGGATGGGCAGTGACTGAATGAAGGGACTGAACTCCAAAGGGATGGGCAGGTACCTGAATGAAGGGACTGAACTCCAAAGGGATGGGCAGGTACCTGAATGAAGGGACTGAACTCCAAAGGGATGGGCAGTGACTGAATGAAGGGACTGAACTCCCAGGGATGGGCAGTGACTGAATGAAGGGACTGAACTCCAAAGGGATGGGCAGGTACCTGAATGAAGGGACTGAACTCCAAAGGGATGGGCAGGTACCTGAATGAAGGGACTGAACTCCAAAGGGATGGGCAGTGACTGAATGAAGGGACTGAACTCCCAGGGATGGGCAGTGACTGAATGAAGGGACTGAACTCCAAAGGGATGGGCAGGTACCTGAATGAAGGGACTGAACTCCCAGGGATGGGCAGTGACTGAATGAAGGGACTGAACTCCAAAGGGATGGGCAGTGACTGAATGAAGGGACTGAACTCCCAGGGATGGGCAGTGACTGAATGAAGGGACTGAGCTCCCAGGGATGGGCAGTGACTGAATGAAGGGACTGAACTCCCAGGGATGGGCAGTGACTGAATGAAGGGACTGAACTCCCAGGGATGGGCAGGTACCTGAATGAAGGTGGGATGTACTCTGGGGGCAGGGCAGGAGGCAGTGGCTGACCAGACATGGCTACATCAATGAGGTGCATAGCCAGGATAAACTCCTCAGCTGTCAGCTTCCCATCTTGATCAATGTCAGAGAGATTCCTTGTTAAAGGGAAGTGAAAAGCAAGGAAATTATTAATTATTAGAAATCACTGTTCAAAGGCATTGCTTCAACATACAACAGTTCTAAATTCATTCAATTTTTCTGGTTTTTTTCCACATTACTCTGCTTTTTCAAAACAAATGAACAGCAAAGCCCAAATGCTTCCTTATTTCCCCCATTTCTCGTGGCTGTCTGTCTGAAATCCAACCTTGCAGCCACAGCTTCTCCTTCACCTGCTCTGGGTGCTGCCAGGAGCTCCTTTGTGCCAGAGAAGGACCTTGAACCAGGGGAGTTCTCTTGAACACCTCATGAACACCCAACAGAACCAGCTCAGGTGTTTGGCAGAACTTTTAGGTTTGGTCTCCTTCCTCCCTGGAAGCTCCTGTCTCACATTCCAGGGCACCCACTGGCAGTGCAATCAAAGCCATTGATGTTCTAGTTCCGACAAGCACCAAGCCACCCTGGCATTATGCACATATCAAAAATTACAGACTCATGTCTCTGGGTGGCCCCAAAGCAGAGCTCCAAGAGAGGCACAAAATGATTTTATGATTTTACTTCTGTTAAGGTGGTGTTGGACAAAATTAACAGCCAGGGACAGCACCCAGGGAGCAGATGGAGTGAGCAAGGGCAGAGTTAGGGTGGGTTTTAGGGCAAGGTTCTTCCCCAGAGGGTGCTGGCACTGCCCAGGGAATGGGCACAGCCCCGAGGCTGCCAGGGATGCCCAGGCTGGGCTTGGTGGGGGCTGAGCAGGGCAGGGGTGGGATTGGATGATCCCTGTGGGTCCCTTAGCTCAGGAGCTGTTTCTCCAGCATGCTGCACTCTAACCATGCAGGGACATCTCCCATGGCACTGTGAAAATCCAAGGGAAGTAAGTGATAAATCCTTCTGCAGTGCCAAGGCACAGGACTTTGCTGATGGGATTTAGGTTTGGGAGACAATCCCAGCCTCACTCCATGCACACCTGTGGCACTGAACTCCTCAGGCTGGAGCACAGGAACAAGCCAAGAGACTGGGAATGCACCATGCACAGAAATGAGAGATCAGCTGGGTCAGAGCTCCCAGGACAGCCCAGAGGCTGAGCATCACCACCTCTTCCCTTGGAGTGTCTGAGCCAGGGATTCCAGCCCCAGCACAGGCTGGCAACCCTCAGCCCAGAGCAGGGCCCAGGAAAGGAGCAACAAGAGCTGCAATGTCCCTTCCCCATCTCAGTGCACTGGCAGCTGTCACTGGCCCAGCTGAGTGAGTCCTGCCTGCAGCTCCTGCAGTGAGCTGGTGGCAGCTGCCTGCCCACACAAGCACTCCAAGGCTGGCAAAAGCAGAGCATTTCTTGGTTAATCATCTGCTGGGGGACTGGGCTGGTTTGTTTTCATCCCTTTGTTAGGAGACAGAGAAGGAAAGAGTGGTTTTTAATTTATAACACAACTGCCAGTGCTTTGCAAAGAGAACAAGTGCAGCTGAATGGCCTTGTCAGAGTGACTGCACCACTGCCATCCTCACACTGAGCCCTGGGCCAGCTCCAATGCTTCTCAAGCAAACACTCCCAAAGGACAGGAGTTAATTAGGAACAACTTCCCATGGGGCAATAAAAACATCATAAAGTTCAGCAAACAACAAGTTGGAAGGCAAAAGGGAAGCTGAGACAAATGCTTTTAAAATCCATGATTGTACAGGTCCCTGGGAAATCAGCCCTCCTGTACCCATGGAAAAGGCAGAGAAACCCCACAGAAAGTGTGCCTTGGGTTAAGCTCCCTGTTCTACCAGCTGTGCAAAGGGAAATTCCCCTGGTGCTCTGTCAGGGGATGTGGAAGGCACAGGATGCTGAACATCTGCTCTGCCTAAAAACCCAGCATTGAACCACAATTTCCAAATCATCACACAAAAGATGCTCCTGGTGCTCTTGTGGAATAATATTAGTAAAGGCACAGAAGTGCAGGTTTGGTTTATAAAGTTACACAGCACAAAGAGCAACATGTGATTTATCAGTGAGACTGAGAATGGAGAAAACCCCACGGGCTCCAGTGCAGAGGTTTCAGCAGAGTTGGTGTTTTGATGGAAATGGAAACATTTCTTTTACCATATTGTAGCCAGCTGAGCCTGGGGTAAACTTGACTGCATGAGAATCGTTCTTGCTTGGGGACCTAGAAGGGAAACAAATATTAACAAAATAAGCAAGAGATGTGAGCAGCAGGAACTTGGCTCCCCCAATAACCAAGAAATAACACTTCACTTCTGCACAACAGCCACAGAATCCCAGCCTGGGTTGGGATGGAGGGACCTCAGAGCCCACCCAGTGCCACTCCTGCCATGGCAGGGACACCTCCACTGTCCCAGGTGCTCCCAGCCCAGTGTCCAACCTGGCCTTGGGCATTGCCAGGGATGCAGGGGCAGCCCCAGCTGCTCTGGGCAACCAAATCCCTCAGATTGAAACCCAAGAAAACTCTAAACCACAAAGACATGCACCAGAAGTGGTAAAATCAAGCCAGGGGACCAGTTCTAGTCTCTCCCTGGAAGTGGCCACTGTTCCCAGCAGAGGGTGTATGATGGTAAAGGTGCCCTGCACAGGAAATAATTAGCATTGACTCTATGATTACAGAAGGCCGATCATTTGTTTAATTAAGCTATACTATATTATACTATACTATTAAGAAACCTGTAACTCTTACAGACTGTCAGATACAGCTTTAACCTAATTGGTCAATCTACCTAAACCCTATCCAGTGTCTAATTAAGAAACTCCCTTTTGGTAGACAATCTCCATAACACATTCTACATGTGCACAACAACAGCTGCAGCAAATGGAGATAAGAATTGTTTTTTATTCTCTTCTCTGAACTTTCTTACAGCTTCTCACAGCTTCCCAGGAAGGGAAAATCCTGGGAGAGAACTGTGTCTCTCTCTGTTCAGAAGATATGTGATTGCCACATGGGTGAACCAAGCACTGGAAATGGCTGCACAGGTTTTCACAGAACCCACTGTGCCCTTTTCCAGAAACGTTTCCCAAGGTCAGCTTTGCAGAAAAGAAATGAAAAATGGTGCTGAAATGATCCCAGCTGTGATGAGTATTTGCTTCTAAACAAGAGCTTTAAGCACTTGGAGGATTCAAACAGAAAAACACTGATGAGCCTCTTACTATGTGAACAACACCCTCAGGGGCAGAAAATTGGCTCTTAGAGCTCGAAACAAGAAGACAAGAGAAGCTGTGGCAGTACCTGTCAGGTGTCCACTCATGGTTTTGTCGTGGCTGTTGAAGAGCTGCCGGTACTTGAGGCGTGAGGACTGAGGCACAGCCCACTCTGCCACGGCAGGAGAGCTGCAGGGAGGGCAGGGAGAACAGCACAATTGGAGAGCTCATCTCAGGAAGGTCATGGAACAACCACAGAGTCATAAATCACAGCAGGGTTTGCGATGGAGGGACCCCAGAGCCACCCAGTGCCACCCCTGCCATGGCAGGGACACCTCCCACTGTCCCCAGTGCCCAGCCTGGCCTTGGGCACTGCCAGGGATGCAGGGGCAGCCCCAGCTGCTCTGGGCACCCTGTGCCAGGGCCTCAGCCCCCTCACAAGAGGCTGAAGTGCTGCACTGAGATCAAGTTTTGTGCCTGAAAATGTTCTTGCCCCCAGTTTTGCTGGGAGGGTGGGGAGGCTCTGAGGTGCCCCTGGGTCCCTGGCAGTGCCCAAGGCCAGGCTGGGCACTGGGGACAGTGGGAGGTGTCCCTGCCATGGCAGGGGTGGCACTGGGTGAGATTTGAGGCCCCTCCCAGCCCAAACCATTCCATGACTCCATGATCTAACATTCCCTGTTATTCCTGAAACCACCACAGGTTTAACCTCTTGTTTGCAAACATTTATCACAATTCATACTCTTGGAAGATGTTTGCTTTTTTTTTAAGAGTTTCACTTTTTTTTTTACTGGCAGAGAATGAAGGAACCTAAATTGTTCAGTGGAGCTACAAGATTTTACCTAAACATGTAACAGGAAATGCAGAGTAACATTTTACTCTGTCTTTAACTGTTTCTCTTAGCCAGATAGAGCTGCTGAAGGAAAACAAATGTAAAATACACTGGAAATGTAAAAAAAAAAAGTTGTGAGAAAGCCACACTTGAAGGTAAAGGTTCTCCTAATGGAACAAGTGAGGAATGTAATATTCCCAGTTCTAATCCATTTCCATAACAGGCTGAGTTGATTTGCAGCTCTAATTTCCCAGGCTTGGTGGCTGAGAAATCCTAATTCTGAAAAACAAGGAGCAGACTTTTTCTGCCTTTAGGCACATTCAAACTTTGTCCTTTTTCTGACCTTATAATACCATTCTCACATGACAAGACACAAACCAGTTTCTCTATCTTTATTTTTGGTTTCTAAACTCTTGAGCTTTAATAAAAGCCCTTCATGGGAGCAAAGCAAAAACAAGCTGCCTCTTCAATGATGAAGATAAGAAAAAAAGCCAAATATTTAATTTTTACCCATAGGAATTCCTCCTCAGTTTTGCTGGATTTGGGGGTTCCACACATTTTAATTTCTGTGTTACACATAAATTATACCAGAGCATCCCTATTCTGTTCCTGGCCAGTTTAGGTTTCAGAGAGAAAATTATTTGTTTTGAAAGACTTTAAATTATTTGGAGTCAATACCCCAAATCAATACTGAGTAGTGTCACTTATCTAATAGCAGGGCAATAGACAAGCCTGTAGAAGGAAATCAAAATAAAACCAGATCATTTAATTATGTCCCAAGCCATTTTCCTCTTGCAAAAAACCTGTGCCATAGATCCATGAGAGAGATGATTTATAAGGACTTTGGGAAATCCCTCTCTTAACTCCTCTCAGAGCCTCCTTAGATCCATTTTTTTAAACCACAGTAAAACCCTTTTTACCCAACACACATTTTTCTAGGCATTGGAATAATCTAAAAGCCCTTAAAGTGATTTTTCACACAGAATTTGAAGAATATAGAAGAAACAGTGATGTGGAGTGCATTTAAAATATGAGACCTATGAAATATTTTGCTTTCAGCAATTACCCTGCAGTTGCTAATTTTAAATAATGCATTACTTGTCTTGTTTTCCCAGTACCAGGAGTGCCTGTGCAGGATGCAGGTTTTGTTTATAGAAGCAAATGCTGTTCTAAAAATCAACTGAAGACAATGTCATCACTGTTAATAGTTAATTACTTCATTTCCATGATTCCCTGCTCCTGGAGCATTAATAAGGTGGAGTAAGCAGCACCACATGGAATGCTGCAGTGGAGCCTCTGCAGAACTGGTTTCTGCCAGAACTATTATTTCAGATGAGCACTTTGGGCAAGGGAAGGAGTCTCCCCAGCCCTGGGGACCCAAGCTCCGTGCCCCAGCCCCACCTGGCCACGTCGAAGGATTGTGCCTTTTGCAGCTTTGCATTGAGCTGAGCTCCCGGCCCCGAGCGGCTGAAGGAAGAACTCTTTGGCAAAGTGGCTGGGAAGAGAGAAAACAGGGATTTATTGCTGTTCACAGTGACCCAGGACACTCCCTGACATTCACTCACTCCTAACTCCAGTACAAGCACTGTGGGTCTGATGGGAACTTTTTAACAATATCAAAATCAGGGAGACCAGCAGGACAGGGGGAAACACAAGGGCATTTCCATCCTATCTTTTTACTTCCACAGCTTGCTGGAAACCCTGTTGATACCAAATTATATCTTGGTACATGTAGTCCAGTATTAAAGTCACCCTAACAAACAGCAGTACAAAGAGACAGGAGAGGCCCAATTTCCAGGCAACAGCTTCCTGGCAAGTTCATTTCTCCAAGCGCTGCTTTATTTTCTCACCACGAGGGACTCCTGCGGGAGGCCATGTCCACATTCCTCCTTTTAGCTCTTCTCCAAGTGTGCCAAGTGGGCTAAAGCAAAGCACAGTCCTTCCCCAAAGGCATCACTGGAGTGGCCAATCCCACGCGTCCCAGGAAAGGCAGGGGAGGAGCTGTTAGGAGCAGCAGAAGAGAGTGAGAGCGGCGTACCGGGGTGAGCGAAAGCAGGCAGGGGCTGGATGACAGCAGGAGCTCCGTTAGCCAGGGGAGGGACGGCGGCAGGGACAGAGGACACCAGCGGGGGGGACATCCCCACGACTGGGATGGATGCCATGGGCACCGGGGCCACACTGCTGAGGGGTGGCATGTTGGCAATGCCCCCGAGACCTACGGGCGAGAAAAGCACACGTTGGTTCTGACGCACACCCGAGACGGCGCCCGCGGGGTCACCGACACCTCCAGCGGCACCTCCCAGCCCTGCGACAGCCCTCCCGGCCCGGGGTGGCACTGCAGGGACAGGAACGGGACACGGGGACAGCCCCAGAGCGGGGCAGCACCGCCCCCAGCTGTCCAGCAGCATCTGCTACCGAGGGAACGAACTGTGCGCCTTGACCGGAGAGAGGAGCACCCCAGGGAGGAGGAGGAGCAGCCCCAGGGAGGAGGAGGAGCAGCCCCAGGGAGGAGGAGCAGACCCCGGGAGGAGGAGCAGCCCCGAGAGAGGAGCAGCCCCAGGGAGGAGGAGGAGCAGCCCCAGAGAGGAGCAGCCCCCGGGGAGGAGGAGCAGCCCCAGGGAGGAGGAGCAGCCCCAGAGAGGAGGAGCAGCCCCCAGGGAGGAGGAGCAGCCCCAGGGAGGAGGAGCAGCCCCAGGGAGGAGGAGGAGCAGCCCCAGGGAGGAGGAGCAGCCCCCAGGGAGGAGGAGCAGCCCCCGGGGACGAGGAGCAGCCCCAGGGAGGAGGAGCAGCCCCAGGGAGGAGGAGCAGCCCCAGGGAGGAGGAGCAGCCCCCAGGGAGGAGGAGCAGCCCCAGGGAGGAGGAGGAGCAGCCCCAGGGACGAGGAGCAGCCCCAGGGAGGAGGAGCAGCCCCAGGGAGGAGGAGCAGCCCCCGGGGACGAGGAGCAGCCCCAGGGAGGAGGAGCAGCCCCCGGGGACGAGGAGCAGCCCCCAGAGAGGAGGAGCAGCCCCAGGCTGGCCCAGCAGCCCCAGGCTGGCCCAGCAGCTGCAGGGTTGCTGGGATCCCTGGGCTGGGATCAGACAGGGCAAAGCTGATGGAGAGCACAGGGTGAGAGGCTGAGGGCAAGCACAGCTGCAGGGAACCAGGGGGTTAAGGAGGGTCAGTGGTGCCAGGGGAAGAAGGAGGGGTGTGCAAACAGCTCACATCAATCTGCAGGCAATGAGAACAGGGGAATCACCATTTCCCCAAGGCTGGGCTTTGTGGGGGATCATTTCCTTCTGCCTTTGCTCACTTAACCCTGCATTGGCTCTGCCCAGTTTCATTGTCTTCTTCCAAAGAATTGAATTTCTGACTGTAAAACTTGTGGGGGTTCCAGTGGATCAAACCACACTGCTGCAAGCAGTTTATCAAAGGCACTGTTCCCTTTCCTCAGGACATTTAGATGGGATATTGTGAATGAGGAATTGTTCCCTGGCAGGGTGGGCAGGCCCTGGCACAGGGTGCCCAGAGCAGCTGGGGCTGCCCCTGCATCCCTGGCAGTGCCCAAGTTCAGCTTGGACAGGGCTGGGAGCAGCCTAGGACAGTGGAAGGTGTCCCTGCCCATGGCAGGGGTGGCACTGGAGGGGCTTTAAGGTCCCTTCCATTCCAAACCATTCCAGGATTCCCAGGCACCAATAACCCTGAGCCACAGCAAAGACTAAAGCAGAAAGGAAAAGAACCTCTCATGACAGGACCAAGGTGTCAGAGGTTTGGCCTTATTTGGTTATTTTCCTTTCCCCATCCCATCTTCCCTACTCTTCCTAGAAATGATGATAACTTTGGCGATACTTCATCCCAGCAGCTGTTCAGCTCCTACCAGAGCAGCACTGCTCCTCAAAGCAGATTGTAAAAACTCAAGAACGACAGAGCAGAGATCCAAAGCTGGAGATCCAGTAATGCCAACAGTTTAACCACAACTCCAGCCCTTTGGAATGCACCAGCCCTGCTACCTGAGCCATGTTTTGCTTGGAGCAGTGCAAACCTGAAGCAAACAGGAGCTCAGCTCAGGTAAAAGCCCAGTGCAATTCGCCTCAGTGCGTGTGCAACATCTGGATTTGAGTCCATGTGTTTTTGGAAGCACTTTTCCCTAAAATTTTCTTGGAGAAACTGCAAAAGGCCAATGGAATTGCTGCAGTCCCAGGTAACAGTGAGGAAAATGGAGGAGAACAGGGATCTTACCAAATCCTGGGGCACCGGGCAGAGCGAGGGGCGGCTGCTTCATGATGGGCGGCAGCGCGGCCGGGAGCTGGTACCCCTGGAGCTTCAGCTTGATGAGTTTCATAGCTATGGAAAACTCCAAGGG
The DNA here is from genome assembly GCF_037042795.1 of Molothrus aeneus. Taxonomy (NCBI): domain Eukaryota; kingdom Metazoa; phylum Chordata; class Aves; order Passeriformes; family Icteridae; genus Molothrus; species Molothrus aeneus. Next base: position 116,740,486 of record NC_089647.1, on the reverse strand, counting down.
ATCCATCCTCCCATCATTGTTCATGTCAGCTAGAGCCCTGCAAAACACAGTGTTTGCACAGTTACAGCCTGCAGTGAGCAACTTCAGGCCCTGCCCCAGGAGCAGGCTCACATGAGTGGGGATATTCGAGGTGATGAAGGGGCTGGAGCC